>NC_084648.1:10313461-10626538 GCF_019802595.1 Syngnathoides biaculeatus | reverse complement strand
CAATCCCAGTTTGAAATCCAAGTTTGTGGTTTATTTTTTTACTTTTGAGTCATATTTAATTAATCAGAAAATTTGCTCATCCAGTTCCGGGATCTAGCGAGCTGCACTAGTTGTCAGTCAATCACAGGGGCACATAGAAAAAGGGCCACCATTGACCCTCACACATTGTCAACGAGTGGGAATTGAACCCTGAGTGCTTGCTTTTGAGTCACATTCTTCTAGAAAATGTTGTTTGGACTCCAAATTTGAACATTGGGAACCTTCCGCTTTCATTCCAGTTGTAGCAAAGCGGGGGAAAAAAAGATGTAACTGAATTGATTTTGCTGTCATTTATATTTAAGGAGGACGATCAGCTTGGCTTCAAATGAAGATTTTTTTGTTGTTGTCGTTGTTGCGCTCAGATGTTGGTACAGGCTCACACAGCAGTGTAA
Organism: Syngnathoides biaculeatus; assembly: GCF_019802595.1. Taxonomy (NCBI): domain Eukaryota; kingdom Metazoa; phylum Chordata; class Actinopteri; order Syngnathiformes; family Syngnathidae; genus Syngnathoides; species Syngnathoides biaculeatus. The sequence continues at coordinate 10,626,107 of NC_084648.1, read as the reverse complement.
TAGAAATGTTTGGAAACCAAATAAGTGATTTGGGAGGGGGGGGCGAGAGAGAGAGAGAGAGAGAGAGAGAGAGACTTAATGAGCACGATCACACTTCAAATGAAGGGGCCTGCTTGAGCAGAAATTGAAAATAACCAAAAGATTATTCCCTTTAAAGCATGAGGGGGTGACAAAAAAGGAAAGAGATTTAATTGAGAGAGTGATTCTCTGCGAGGAAAGCCTGGAGTGAAAAAAAGTCATTGTGTACATTTTTTTTTTTAAAAAGGCAGAGAATTGGAGTCAATTATTAACATTCATCGGCAATAATTATCAGGGCACCTCTCGCAGGTCGCTCTCAAAAAGAGGCACGCCAGTACGATGCAGAGAACAGTCTGTGTGGTTTCACTTTTCACATTCACGTGAGCAACAAATATACAAAAAAATAAGTAGGGAGGGAAAAGTCCTCCTTTGTCTATTTAAACCATCCCCCCCCTGCAGGCATGCGCATTTACAAGGAAACCGTTATCATTTAGTCTCTGTTGCGGATCAAAATGTCAAGCTCCGCCGAGAACGTGTGCAACGCTGTGAGGCCAAAAGTGCAGTTTCACAGCCTCGGGATGCAGCAGTGAGGGGAGGGGGATAATTTACACACACACAAAAAGAGAGATTTGCAAATGCACAAATATGTCTAATTGACCTGCAGTATCACGCAGTGTGCAAAAATGGCTTCAAATCAATACGGGGAGCGAGAATGATAGCCTTGAAAATTGATTTCAGAGGTGGACGACGGTGCTGCGCCGGTTATTTTTTTTCTGAGGTGGGATCGAGCGCCGTGCGTGAACTGGGAGGAAGGGAAGAGGTGGCCAGGAAAGGTCAATTAAAACTAAAAGCGTTCGAGCCCATTAAAAAAAACATTGTAATTATGTCACACTATGTTAAATTGATGTGGAGATTGAGAATTACATAACGTCATCGTTGTCAATTAAAAGATGTTTTTACACTTATTAATGAGCATTATAGTTTTCGTAATTTTATCCTACAATGATACACACCTTGCGATAACTGGCTGGCAGTAAAAGGGTTTGCAGAATATGTAAATACACAGTAGATTAATGATAACTCATTTTTACTAAAAATGTGGGTGTAAAAATTGCATTAGATCTTTTCATGGCACAGTACATTTGAAATAAATAAATAAAATCACACCGGCAACAAATGTGAGTACACCCCTAAGTGAAACCGTGAACATCAGAAATATAAAATCAAATGAAAACTGAGTAACTGAGCGTGCCTTAATGTGGTGAGCGACCACGTACTGTAGTTATTGTGTACCACACGCAACCTCATGTTTAAGTACAGTTAAGTTGGCTAAGAGTGTTAAGTATTCTAACAAGTGTTAAATACACAGTTTAATATCTGATATATTAGGTGATAGATGGGGAAAAAACGTGAAATTGTGTATTTTGGTTCCTCTATAAGTGCCAGTAAAGCCACATTGAACACTTTAAATCACACAAGGAAGAAAAATGAACGAACGTTTTGGCAAGTTGTCTGCCACGCTGGTGTTTAAATTTGACCAAAAGCTGCCTTCACAAGGACAATCAAGAACATTTGCATGTGGACTTAACATATGCTTAAAAAAGTAAGAATCATAAAAATTGGCCTTAGTATGGCCCTCAGAGGATAGCAAAAATCCTCCGTGTGTAAGCCTGTCCCATGTGTACTGCAATATACAGATACAAGGTTAACATTGGTCACAATAATTAAATCTACTGTATTGCACAACCATCTCAGCATCATATATCATTTCAACTCTCCGTACATTATTCTATTGTTTACATATTTTCTCGTTTTCATGAAATGTTATGCTTGCCTACCTACGGTGGGGAGTGCCCACCATGAGTTTGCCCAAGTGCAGCAAAGGAGTGGCACCATGTCAATGACGCCCTCGATCTCAAATGGATTGTTTTCTTGTACAGTACATCAAATTAAAGGCACAAGATGGGACCAGTGACATCTGATTTTTTTTTTGTAAACTCTTATTCCCCCCCCCCTTCCACAAGAGTGCAATATATTTTTCACATAACAGGTGTAAAGTTATGTTGACATTTTGAATAAATGTGACTTTTTTTGTGTGTGGGGGGTGAGGAGGGAATAGCAAATTCCCCTTTAAGTATGATTTTGTTTCACATAATTTATTTTTAACACCAAATTATTAAAATAAGCAACTGTCGTGCCTGCTGGGTGCGCGCGTGCATGTGTGGAAATTCAATGAACCAGAACTTAACAAGGGTTTTGTTCCATTTGAACAGCATCTCAGTTTGTGTGCAGTTTTGTCCCAGCGGGGTTACCGTACAACTTCCACTGTGGATTCCGTAGACGTTTCAGCTGAGCACACCCTGGTTCTACGTGCATTTTCTAAGATACCAAATATGGTTCCTCGCCCTTCAAGCGCTACCTAGATTGGATTCGCAATTAACTCCACTCACAAACACACAGCCAACTGACCTTTAGCGTATTTACATCACTCCAAGCGCATCCTTCCTTCCTCTCCCCTCATCCAGGTGCCTTGTGGGTAAAGGACTGGAGCGGAAGCGAGTTCCTCCATCCGCCGCGGTGACAGCTCCTTTGCTACCCTTTGACCTGCGAGGAAGAGAAAACAACATCAATGGTAATTCCCCCTTCAAACACATTAACTGGGATGAACCGGGTCCCAGCGAGCCCCTCACAGCGGACGCATTGATCGCGAGAAATCCATGAATAAATTTAGCACTAATTGATTTTTTTTTTTTTTTTTTTTTTTTTAACCGCCTTCTCTCTTGGTTCTCCTCCTTACAAATACATCTCTAATTCTAAGAGAAGGCAGTGAAAAACTGTACTGTATTTTCCCAATTTGGACACAGCTGCAAAATATTCAACACCATTTTGAAGAAGCAGCAGTGCGGAAGACTTTTCCAGGATAGTATCCATTAATCTCCTCTAAATATATCTTTAAAATATGATGCAACAAATTTTTATTACTACATATTAGGACCATTGGTGGTTTAAATGTTTTGTGCCTTTTTTTACTTTTTTTTTTTTTTAAACGGTTCCTAATTGTATTGTGAACTGGAACTTTATATATATATATAACCTAAAACCAGTCAGCAGAGCTCTGCAGTTAAAAACAAAAAACTGATAAAATCATGAGTAGACTGAAGCAACAGTGTCAGAAAAGGCACCTTATAAGTGCCTCCAGTGCTTTGGTGAGAATTTATTTAAGAAAATTATACTTTGCCAGTCAAAAGATACTGTCAACGTGCAAAAAATTGCTTGGAAAAAAAATGAAAATTTTAAATGTTAACATTAAAAAAAAGTACAGGTAGAGTAAATGAGGTTACAGAGTGGAAGAGGATGTTGGGAATGTCTGAAAACTAAAAAGCAAAAAAATGAAAAATAAATAAGGGCTCGAGTTTAATGGATATTTCCAGTCTTTCAAGGTTTGCAGTAAAAAAAAATAGAAAAACAGCACAAAAGTTTAAAAAAGTAATTATTTTACTCATCACTGTAGCTATTTATAGAGCATTTCTTATTAAACTTGATATATTTAGAGAATTTGGTGAGGAAAAAAAGTACAGCAGCGTAATAAAACAGTAATAGTAGCATAGTACCATGTTAAAAATAATAATGATAATGCAGAATTGCCGTTAATAGCAAATAATATGAATACAAATCGTAAATTGCCACCAGAATCAGCTGCTATGACTCGGTTGCCCCTGGATGTAGATTCAGGTATTATACTGCCACCTACTGGTCTTCTACTACCATAGTAAATTTATTTGATATTTTTTAATGGCCTCAGTGAGCTCCTTGTAAATAAGATGATATTGTATTATTTCAGCGAGGATGACATCTGAAGGAGGCGACATGCTTGGGAGTCGTATATTTAGTTGAACATGAGATGAAGGATAATGACCAAGCGACGTCTTCGTGATGCTGGAGATGAGGATGCGCTCAGGTCTCAAGGCTCTTTTTGCTCAACCATGCAAAGAAATATAAAAGCGTTGCGATTTATTTTAATGGAAGAGTCCTTCTGATATTTCATAGGTGGGCGCTACCGCTGCAAATAAACAAGAAGTGGAACATCTGGGATGCCCAGGAGATGCACTCACAGCCCTACAAAATTATAAGACGGAAAGATTTATAAATATATTATCATAATTATTTAATTTTTATAATAATTATTATAATAATTATAATAATGTAAGTCAGGAACAAGGGTCACAGCATGAAATTGTGACTAATGAGCCACGACCACTTTGTGGCGAGAGGCCTGAGCGTTGGATCTGAATGTTTGCTCGCTATTTGGCAACCAGGAGGTCTCTTCTGAGAGTAATCCATCAAAACCTTATTGTTTTGAACTTAATAATGATCACTTGCATGTGAACAATATGCATATCCTTGTTGTAAAAGTGCCTTAGAGTCCTTGATAAATTAAATATCTACTCAACTAAAAAAATAAAAAGATTTCATGTAAGCAAAACAGCGGAAAGATGCTCTTCAGGCAAAATGAAATGCAATTTGGTTTCATAATGGAGGGAGAAGATTAGAAAAACACGGCTTTTGTGGGAACCATATTTGCAAACTTCAATGCAAAATGGATGTCATGTGCCTCATTATAAAGGCAGGAGAAGTATGTGTCATCTCCCCAAATTGTAATAAACTGACAAGACAGTCCCGTATTGCACTAAAATCACTTTCTTGAGATTGAACAGTTGAAATTTTATCAAAAATTGTCCTTAAAAATACACATTATTTACTTACATTATTTCAGTTGTTTTATTTTCTTGATGTCAGCGCAGTGCTAACTGAGCATAATGTTATAATGTTTCATAATAATATTAAATATACCTTTTAATAATACAGTTTCTGCCTTGTTTTTAAAGCGGAAGTCCGGTTGTTGAATTAACAATTAATTAGATGGGTTGTGGATGGATGGATGGATGGATGGATGGATGGATGGATGGATGGATAGATAGATAGATAGATAGATAGATAGATAGATAGATAGATAGATAGATAGATAGATAGATAGATAGATAGATAGATAGATAGATAGATAGATAGATAGATAGATAGATAGATAGATAGATAGATAGATAGATAGATAGATAAAAATTCAACATTTCAAATTCAAATGCAATATTTTCAGTCTCCTGAGATTCAACCGGCTACAATTTGCTGTATAAAATTCAGCATCTAAATTCTATGTGAAGGCATAAAATATTTCAGTACTGAGCAACTTATTTGGAAGTATGCCTCCGTCTTCCCAATCAACCGATACTGCCATTTCTTCATCAGATGAAGATAAATCCGAGAAATCAGCACTGGCCGGAGTGGTGTCACAACGTAAGCGAGCCTTCGTTTGCACACGTAATACGTCACATCCGCCCACGTAGGTCGTGTGACTCGCCAAAATGGCGGCATCCATGAAAATTCGTAATTGCTGATAAAAATCTTCTCAAAACACCATCAAATGATATCGGATTAACCTCAAATTTTCAAGGTACAGTACATATGACATTACCTACCTGATACATTGTTAATTCAACCCAAGTCATTTCTGAGGTGCTACTAGGTGTAAAAGTAATACTAAAACTACTGCTTTAGATTCGGCATGTGTACCTAATTTTGCATGCGTTAAGTGTATTTCATATTGAACGAACAGCACAGTTAACTTCAAGTTTCTGTCAGGCTATCTTGCAATCTATCCAGCTAGCCGACCCGGCCAGACAATTACATGGCACATACAGACAACGATTCTGACTCAAAATAGGGAGGCACGAAGAGAAGATATAAAATGTGGACTCTAACGGAGAACCTCAGATCTATGAAACAAACGCGCCATCCACTAGGTCATCGTCTTGCATTTTTCTGAGATTGTTCATCTCCTGCAAAACACACAAAGTAGTTGAGGTTCATTGCGTTTGCCATGTCTCAAAACCTCCCGGAGGCTCGGCATCTGCCGGCGTGCCGCGTCCGCAACCGGGGGAGAGGAGGCGGCTGTCACTTTGGTGAAGCAGCCGTGCTGGAAGACGGGCGGATGACGCAATCGCAAAGGTTGCAGGGATGGCCCGGCCTGGCCCGTGCCCGCCTACACGCGCGTCGGCAGATGGGCCTGCGTGTCGCTGCGTGTTCACGGCCAATCGAATGACCCCGCAGATGTTTGACGTCGAGGCCGGCCTGTCACACGCACGCCACGGCAAAAGGCAAGTACACACAGAGTACACTTTGTTACCACAATAGGAGCAGAAAAAAAGGCACAGTCTAATACAAATTTATCCCAAAATAACCATCACTCAAGCGCACATTCGTTGTGAAGGGCCGCAATGACCTCACGAGAACGTTCAAAAGTCCTCTGAGGGCCATATTAAACATATGAAAAACAGCATATTATTATTACAGCGAATATAAAAGTCTACACGGCCCTGTTCAAATGCCAGGTTTTGAGACCACGCTGAATCATTTCGAAACTTTGTGATCTATAATCTGTATAACTCAATTACACACACAAAAATAATAGGGACGGATGAAATATTTTAGTGAAGGGGAGTAAAACCAAACAGCTGCAAGCCCTGTTATCACGAGAGATTTGGCTCTGTTCACAATTAACCAAGTTCATTCAAATTTATGCTAAATGGGAGTCGGCACCCACCAGCCATCATTTAAAAGTGCCGCTATTTAACCCCAGCTGCTCTAGTACACTTTTTCTGTTTTGTCATGATTCGTCTTGATTTCATTTCTGGTTACATCACAAAACAATTACAGTGAAAAAAAATAAGTACATCAACACCCTGCTATATTGCAAGTTCTCCCACTTAGAAATCAGGGAGGGGTCTGAAATATTCATAATAGTTGCATGTTCACTGTGAGAAAAATCCAGAAATCACATTGTATGATTTTTTTTTAACGATTTGTTAGTGTGATACAGCTGCAAATAAGTATTTGAACACCTGAGAAAACTAATGTTGATATTTGGTACGGTAGCCTTTGTTTGCAATTACAGAGGTCAAACATTTCCTGTAGTTGTTGACGAGGTTTGCACGCACTGCAGAAAGGATTTTGGCCCATTCCTCCACACAGATCCTCTCTAGATCAGACAGGTTTCTGGGCTGTCACTGAGAAACACATAGTTTCAGCTCCCTCCAAAGATTTTCTATTGGGTTCAGGTCTGGAGACTGGGTAGGCCACGCCAGAACCTTGATATGCTTCTTACGGAGCCATTCCTTGGTTTTCCTGACTGTGTGCTTCGGTTTATTGTCATGTTGAAAGACCAAGCCACGACCCATCCTCAATGCTCTGACTGAGGGGGAAAAGGTTGTGCCCCAAAATTTCACAATACATGGCCGCGATCATCCTCTCCTTAAAACAGTGCAGTCATAAACACCCCCAAAGCATGATGCTTCCACCCCCATGCTTCACAGTAGGGATGGTGTTCTTGGGATGAAACTCATCATTCATCTTCCTCCAAACACAGTTAGTGGAATTATGACCAAAAAGTTCCATTTTGGTCTCATCTGATCACAAAACTTTCTCCCATGACTCCTCTATATCATCCAAATGGTTATTGGCAAACTGAACGCGGGGCTTGACGTGCCGGTTTAAGCAGGGGAACCTTCCATGCCATGCATGATTTCAAATCATGACGTCTTAATGGATTACCAACAGTCACCTCGGACATATTAACCAAGTCCTGTCGTGTAGTCCTGGGCTGATTCCTCACCTTTCTGAGGATCATTGAGACCCCACGAGGTGATATCTTGCATGGGGCTCCACTCCGATTGAGAATGACCGTCAAGTTTAGCTTCTTCCATTTTCTAATGATTGCTTCAACAGTGGACCTTTTTTTTTTCCACCAAGCTGCTTGGCAATTTCTCCGTCGCCCTTTCCAGCCGTAAGGAGTTGTACAATTTTTGTCTCTGGTGTCTTTGGACAGCTCTTTGGTCTTGACCATGTTACAAGTTTGAGTCTTACTGATTGTATGGGGTGGACAGGTGTTTTTATGCAGCTAACGACCTCACACTGGTGCATCTGATTCAGGATAATACATGGAGTGGAGGTGGACTTTTAAAGTTGGACCAACAGGTCTTCGAGGGTCAGAACTCCAGCTGATAGACAGGTGTTCAAATACTTATTTGCAGCTGTATCACACAAATATCAGATTTTTTTCTTTTTGGATTATCGCTCTCACAGTGGACATGCACCTACAATGAAAATTTCAGACCCCTCCATGATTTCTAAGTGCGAGAACTTGAAATATAGAAGGGCGTTCAAATACTTATTTTCTTCGCTGTATTCCGCCCTGCTGTGTTGAAGCAATGATTGGAAAAGGATTTTTTTTCTTTGTACTGCATCATAAACTTCAGGTCTTCTCTCCAGGCGACATGTGTTGTAAGACATGTATATGAGGTGTGGTGCTTAATTATTCAAGTCATTCAGTTGATTGATCAAAAAAAGAACGGAGCCTGTCAGAGGTCAAAGCCAGGACGGCAAACTCTAGTCTGCATGTGACAGCAAAACATTTTTTGCAGCATTTTTGCCTTGTCGCTGTTCTGTATAACGGCACCAATGCGCAATGCGGGGATTAAGTCTATGCAGCAATTTTCCAGCTACGGAGGTGGTATCAGATTCATAAAAGAGGGATGCCGTCTGTTTATGAAGATATTTCATAAGACAGGGATGGGAAGTTCAAACTCCTCACTCACTTCTCCCACCACATTGTGTCAAAAAAGAGTCATTTGAATATCATCCGTATTTTTGCTGGGTTCTGTTGAGTTTGCGGTCTTTGTGTGAAAGGGCCACCTCGAAATATCATTTTTGGCACACGATTATTTATTAGCATACAGTATACGGATCTTTAAGAAAGTACTTTCTGGATCTTCGAGCACATTTTTTGAGGTCTGCTTTTAGTGAAAACCTGGCCAGATGAAATGCAAACACTCGGACGGATTGAAGCCATCACAACATATCAGCGTAAAAACCACAGGAGTCTTTTTTTTTTTTTTTTTGCCCTCTGCATTTTTCAAACACAGTCAATAGATCTAAATATTTTACGGTGCCGCCGTGGCCGATTTATTGTTTGATGTTTCAGGGGAGAAAAAAAAAAAATTGCACGGAATGAAAGCGGCTTCATTAAAAACAGGAGACTCCCCCCCATACCCAGTAAACCCCCCCCCCCGAACGAGACCCCGCCATCAGCTTTGAACATGGAGTTTAACTGGGATATTGATCATTCTCTTTCTTCTGTGACAAAGGCCACCAGGGACGCCGGGAGGTGTCGGCGAATAAAGGCACGCTGCCAATAATACCAGTGTGTCTGTGTGTGCCTGTGTGTGTGTACAAGGGGAAGCTGGGACATGCAAAAAAAAAAAAAAAAAAGTCAATTTCTTGACTTCTAACATCCAAAAAAAAAATGAAAACCTTTGTTTGAAACGTGGGTACCTCAATAAACTTTGTTAGGATTTTTTTTTTTTTTTTATCTGAACAAACTTTTTTTTTTCCTTACACATCGTAAGTGATACCCAAAGGGTGTTTATAAACCTCATTTTTGAAAAATGCATTCTGTAAAAAAATGCTTTATTTTTAAATAAAGTAAAAAAAAACGTTTTTTTTTTTTCATTCCCCCCCCACCCTCTTAAATTGTGTTTGGACTTACAGCTAACGGAAACCTAAAACGGATTCAAACGTATTTTATCTGTTATATTAGATATATAAGATGGCTCAAAAAGCTCAAGAGCTATTTAAATATTTGAGAATCAGTTTCACTATACCTACAATTATGTTTTGTCTCGGGACAATTGCATGTTTCTGTATTTTGTGCATGGATTATTTGAATTTTTTGGCAAGGACAAAAATGTCTTCCAAGTCTGGAGTGATTAACAGCATGACTCCCGGGGGCAGGGGCTCACAAAGTGGCAGTTAAAATGTTTGGTGGGCACCCATCAGGCCTTTGGTCAGGCGTGTGGGCAAACATGCCGAGGTGGCGCAAAAGGAGGGGGACGGTCGTCCTTCCACGCGCTAGCCTCACCCTCGGCCGCCCCGTCAAGGTCTGGAAGCCGACCTCCGAGGGGGCCCCGACGGGGGTCACAGATGACGACTGCCGCCTCGCTGCCAGACGTGACAGCGCAGCTGGGCCGCTTAATGACAGAAGGGGCCCAGTTCCCACCTGCCCACCCAGGGCAGGGCTGGCAACCTCGTGAGCGGAAGGGGGAGGACGAGATGCCGCCAACGTTGGACGGGCAGATGTTCGGGACACGGCGGAGACAGCTGCACCGCGGGGACCCCTCTCATCGTTCTTCTATAATTGAAAATCATGTAAAAGGTCAATTGCGTGATACTGTCTCTGCAAGAAGAATATGACAAAAACAATGCATGACAGGTTTGCCATTTAAATGCACAGAAGGGACGATGTGAGGGCCATCTGTTGAGGGAAACCTCATCATGAAGTTTATTAACCAGACTGTTGTGACATATGGACTCCAAAACAAGAAAGAATGCAGAGGGAAGGAATGAAATAACACCGATCCCAAGCTTATCAACATGTGATTAATGTCAGGCCACTGTGAGTCTGCCGAATACCTTCACGGGGGCGATCCTCGTCTTGGGTTTCAAGTCTGATGAGAAGCGGCAGCGTTCCAACCTTCCCTCTGCTGAATGTACTCTCCATTTGTGGTCGTCTTTAAGCAGAACCAGCTCCGGAACTGTCACAAAACATCAGGCTCTCTGGAAGTCTGCAGAGTCCTCCGAGCACTCGCAGCAGATTACAGCAAACAGAAATGAAGACTTGTCAACCTCACCAAACAGGTAAGTAAGAAACTGGTTTTCCGTTCATTTTGCATCAATGTGGGAATTTTCCACAGTCGAAGAGAATAGTATTAGAAGCCCTTTTCAGGCGACCTGGATTTTTTGCCATACCACTGTTCTGGATAAACGGCATTGGCACTCAATGGGGGTTTTTACGTCGACCCTGCAATTTTCCGACATCCAATGTTGTATCAAAAACTCCTTTTGTACTCCTGGTCAAGTCAGTAATTTTCCCTTCTTGTTCTGTAAATGGGGAGGGTGAAGTTGACCCAACAATTTCTGGATTCTGAGGTATCACAAGGGCAAAGTCGACCAGTAACTTTTACAGCTTCAGAGTTATCCTGACAGGTCCCTTTTCCCACTGCTATTGAAATACGTCATTTTCCGTGATTTCCCCATGTCAGTCTTCTGTCTAAACAGGACTGACAGAAAGGGCTTAGGAAATCGTATGTGAAGCCTCCTTTCCCACAGCCTGTAAAAAAACACCGCTTTCTCAGGTTTTCCCTGAGTCGTTGTTCTGTATAAACGGCACGGACCTGGAATGGGAGAGGTGGGATGGGGACAGGTCAATTCTCCAGATTCTGAGGTAGAAACAGAAGCCCCTTTAACACTGCTTTTGAAAGCCAGCATTTTCATTGGTTTTCCTTCCTCACGCTTCTGTATAAAGCCATTGATGTGGAATGGGAAGACCAAATCGACATTGAAGCTTTCCTGTTTCAAAGATCCTATCAAAAGGCCCTTTCATACCCTGCTTCAGCCATATTATACCGAGCAACCAGGAAAAATGTGTACCATTGACTCCCAGATCCATTTCTCTGGTCATGATCACATTTCCATCTTTGTCGACCCAGAAGTTTATGCCAACTGAGCTGAGGTTGAGACTTTATAGCTGTAGTTTTCCTTATGACTTGAGTCTGTTGGCAAAAAACTCAAGGGGATTTAACTTGGATGGTTCACAGTTATATAAAACTAAAGAGGACGCCACTTTTGCATTTCTAGTTTCGTCAGTGCATTATTTTGTTAATGGGACGATTGCGAGTGTCACAGAGTATACACACTCGGATGCGGGTAGGACAGTAGAATGCGCATTTCAGAGGCAAGACAGCTCTTTGGGCTTGCTGAACTTTTGCTTGTTATAAGGAGCTGAAAGTGAAGTGGAGGGAATTGATCTTTGTCTAGCAGAGATGCGTCCCCACCCCACCCCCTTCTTCCCTCCAGGGCTGGGTTCTCATCCTTCCTCTCCACCTTCCCTCCCGCCTTCGCTGCTCCCCGCATGATGGCTGCCTCTCCTCCAGCTGACACTTGTCCTGCCACTGCTGTGAGAGCCAGACGCTGAATTGCTGACACCGGAATTGATCCTCTCTCTCTTTTTTTAACGCTCGGTATCAAACTCCTGGAGACTACTTGCAGACAAAGGTTGGGCGGAGAGGCGGGGCACCAGGCAGTGGAGATGGGGTGAGAGAGTGAGGGGGGGTGAAGGATATTGTCAACAGCCATTGTGTTATCAAACTAATAGCGGTTAGAGAGGGGTAGGAAAAGAAAACAGGATTACAACTACTGTCAAAAAAAACGCAAGCTACCATTCAGCTCACTCATAGTTATTTTATATATACATTACGCATTTAACAGTGTCTTAAAAATCACTTACAGACGCTCTTTTGTCATTCTGGCAAAGTTTATCACTGGCCCAACCTTGCGTCTGCCCGCAATAAAAGTCCATGTGAAACATGGGCACCAGCAGCACAAACATGGTTCTAGGAGGATTTTTCTTTTTGTCCCGGCGGAGGCTCGAGGCATAATTTTTGTGTTGACATATTTTTTAAGTCGACTGAGCCATGTTATTCTAATTTTTTTCCCCAGAACTAAAAATATCTGGGACATGCTTTTATCAAAATACAAACAGATTTCACCCTCTATTTAAACTCTCACTGGGGTGAAAAAAAAAACTCCAGAGGCCATCCATGTACTGCTTGGCTAATAGTTTTTGTTGCCTTTAAGGGTAAATAGGGGCAGAGAATACTTGAACTTTGACTGAAGAACAAGGAGTGTAAACTATGAAACTCACACCGCCTTAATTTGGTTTCTTAAAACAAAAAAATCTTCCCACAACGGCACATTTGGTAGATCGGAACACGTCAAAGAATTTAGCTAAGCTAACGCTGGATTAAATTCACAATATTTGTGTGGAAAAACAGGTACCATATGGAAAAATATTCTCACGCCAACTAGTTTTGTGAACACAGCGAGAGGGCAGGTGGGGCAGGACTGATTTGCAACTCACCAGGTGAATGACCAATGAGCAGCCAAAATCAAGCAAGAGTGGTTCGTTTGTTTGTGATCCGCTACAATGCAATGTATTCGTACAATGAGCGATTCGATTGCGAGAGGGATAGCGCACTACGCAGTGAGCGCACTCATAAGTGATTTTAAGAGGTAGTCCTGATGTCCGCGGGGGGATAGCTTTCACTTTCTTCAAGCTAACTAATTTTGAGGGAGTCAAGCATATAAAAACAAGGCCATCAAAAATGAATGTTAATGTATATACATACACATTTCCTCAGGTGTCTCCAATGCTATTGTTAAAGGCTTTTTTTTTATATGATAACAATACATTAAACTTATATAGCATTTCTCAACACTCGGACAGTTTCCACTAATCAGATGACAATAACAGTAAGGTGAGTGAGCAGGAAGCCAATGTGGCAGTTTGATGGCAGAAATGCTGTGAACCGGAATGCAGAAAAGTCCTGGCGGCCGGCGAGAGCCAAAAGATGTGAACGATGGAAAAAAATCTATTTAAGGAACTGATTCAAGTGATTCAGTAAACTCAAAAGAACTGCCATCCCCATCACTAGTACTGTCATAAACCAACGATCTTCTGGAGCACAATCCTCTTTGTGAAGGCAACACATTTGGTTCACTTCCTGTATTCGGTCCATTTTAGAAACGTTTTTTAGATCAAAACATACCCCAAAGACCACGTTGTCATAGCCGTCTTAGGACCTCTGTTATGTTTGTTAGGCCAGTCGATTTGTGTGGATGGACTGGGGAATCTTTACAGTTATTAGTGTGCGGTTATTGGCATTGTGAAGGGCGGGAGTGCAGGAGGGTGGGGGGTTATGGTGTTGGGCAGACAACGGGGGGGGGGGACGTCTGGCAGCAGACGCGATAATTTGCAGGTTAGCCAATTTCAGTGAGCTGGATGGCCCGATACCCTTGGTAAGCATCGGCGAGCGGAGCAGGGCAGAGACACGCTGGAGGAGACGAATCAAGTTTAATAACAAAGAGTTCTAATTGCCCCCCGCAACCTGCCCCACCCGCCATTCTCTCGCAACCCCCCCCCCAACCCCCACCCACCCAACTAAGCTCTGAACTCTAATTACGTTGAGAACACAGCACACTGTCACCCAATATTAAGTTGTCGGGGAGCCGGGCCGAGGTAGTCGATAAACACTAAGTTTGGCGAGGGTGTGGAGAATGAAGGCAACGACGGTGCTTCTGTTCAGTGGGAACCGGCAGCACCCAAAGCCCTCCTGGCTCATGAGAATACTTTTGGGGATGGTCCGAGGATGATTGCGGGGTAATAATCCTGAGCGCACTCCCCGCTCGTCGGTAGAAACGCTCAAATACTTTCATGTGAGGAGAACCCCACCGCAACCGCTGGCAGCACCTTCCCAGCGGGCCGCCTGAACACCCGAGTGCCTTGAGTGGAAAGGTGAACACGGTCACTCTAATTACAGGGGCCCCGACTCTCTCACACACTCGCCAGGCATAAGTAAAGACAGGCCAATTAGGGCGAGCGGGAGATAAGGGAAGTTTTATTTGTATACTAATTAAGCCCCTGATGAAATTCAAAGGGGAGGCGGTCGGAAAGGGGATCAGGGGAGGGAGCGGGTAATTGTGTGTCTGAGGAAAGGTTGCTCTAGGTGCAGTTATCTGAGAAGCACAGCCTTGAGATAGTTGCCCCCTAATCCCACGCTGAGCCCACCGCCGCGCTGCAAGGTCTCTCATAATTTGATCCGTTACGTACCAAATGGTAAGCTCTGGCAGCAAGATCATCAGCGGCGTTTATTGCTTATTTTCTGGGAAACACAAAAAAGGAACGTCATTGCGCTATAGTCGTTTAACACCAAAATAAGGACGATTGCACAGATAGCGTGTAAAAAAAAAAAAAAAAAAAAAAGGTTGAAGTCAAGTTAGGCTCATATTCAAATTTTTCCATTGCGTTTCCATTGACAAAAGTTGAAGCACATCAAAATAACCGATCTGTACAATATCGCAAACTTGGGTCATGCTAGATTTGACCACAAGGCACTCAAGCCCTTTGATTGGTCTACAGAGAATCGTCATTCATGTGGGATGATTTAAGGATTGCGTGAAGTTTACCGTTTCAAACCGTAGTGAACTGGATCACTGAGTGGAAATATGGCTTTAGAGCAATAATATCCAATCTTCCCAGAAAGGTTTCCTTGTAACAGAGAATTGAGTATCGGATTTCAATTCACACTTATGTTACTGCTCAGATATTATCCCTAAGTAGGGCAAATTGCCAGTTTGACTTTGTCCACCCATTTCGTGGTATGCTGGATTTTACAGGCAGTGAGAAGGTTTTTATCCTATTATAAGCACTGTAGCTTTTTCGTTTCCATTGACAAAAGCTGTGAAGGATGCCATCGACCAACCCGATCTGTACCATTCCATTTTGTGGCACTCTTGTGTAGTCCAGTGGTTGAATGGACTTCGATAAAATTTAGTTCTCTGATTGGTACATAGAGAATGAGAAACTCAATATGTCGGTTTAGATGACTGATATGAGGTAAAGGTTTGTGTTTACCATTTAAAACTAACATTTCAGATTCATCCATCCGGTAGGGATACCCAGACTTCACTTTCCCCAGCCACTTCCTCCACCACTTCCAGAGCGTTCCCAGGCCAGCCAAGAGACATACTCTCTCCAGCGTGTCCTGGGTCGTCCCCGGGGTCTCTTTCCGGTGGGACAGGCCCAGAACACCTCAACAGGAAGGCGCCCGGGAGGTATCCGGATCAGATGTCCCAGCCACCTCATCTGGCTCCTCTCAATGCGGAGGAGCAGCGGCTCAACACTGAGCCCCTCACCCTCTGCCTAAGGGAGAGTCCGGAAACCCTGCGGAGGAAACTCATTTCAAATTGAACTTTCAAATTGACTCATCCTAGAAGGGCCCAAGTCTTTTTTTGTTACGCCCACGCTGTCAGCAAATGCCAGCAGCATAATAGCTGCGATTCCTTCAGGCCGTGTACCGCATAAATCCATTAAACGGCCGCAGATCCGAGAGAAGCGTCACTTATTGCGACCACCTGAAGAAGTCGTCATTAGCAGTCAACCCTGAAGCAGTCCTTTTAAAGATCAGCCAAGCTATTCAATCGCGAGGAGTGCTTTATCCCTTATTAGAGATTAGCTTCACAGAGGCCCCCCTGTGATCCGTTGTCACAGTAAGCCATGTTGGTTCGGCTATCAAAGCAGGTTCCCCCAACTGAGCTTTTTAAAGCCACCTCTTATCCCCAGCCCTCCAAAAACACCACATGCATCTTTTGGGAAAAGGAAGAAAAAAAAAACCAGCACACCAGAAATCCTGAGAAATCTGCAAAGTGACAGCGCAGCATGGGGCCTGTTTTTACCCATTTCTCTGACTAACTTTTCCACCCGTGCCTCATCATTGTCCCACAGCTCTCGGCTTCAAATTGAATTAGCACACTGGCAGATGAAAAATATTCTTGATGTAATAATTCCAGCTCACATTGGTAGTGTAATGTGTGAATGGTAAAGGGAATAAATTATGTCCCTAAATGCTAACACGCTAGTAAAAATGCCATTTTGAGGTTCAGGGCCGCGTGGGTAGATTGTTATACGATATTGTCTTAACACTTTGACGCTTTAATGCAGACTTTGAACTATTCCCACTGTCACGCACACATATTTCATGTCATTTACATTTAAGATCACCACACCAAGAGAAAAATAACATTTAGCCGCGACCATTTGAGAGTCGATTCGCTCGGCGGTGAGGCAGTCGGGGAAGATTTGAATAATTCATCCACGTTAAACCCATTAAGAATATCCGTGTGGACACCTTTTTTGATGTTAAAGACTGTATGATCTCGGGGTGCTTTCAAACTAGATCGGGCTTTACTTGGGGTGCTTGTTTTCCCCCCCAAGCGACAAAGATCAACTGGCTCTTGTGCTAATTCTGCAGAAGTGTACCGTACAGAGAAGTCTTTGCTACAACTGGCATGCTCCAACCCCAATCAGCATCTCGCTCCCTCTACGGCCTCAGATTGATGAATCACTCGGTATGTCTTTCAGTAAATGCATGTTGTAGGGTAAAATTACTGCACTTACTGTCAAATAACTTTTGAGAGTGTACTTCAAAACTTGGATTCTATCTTAAAAGTTTATCAGCTTGAGAATTACTCGCTGCTTTTTCATATGAAATTAATGTTGTTTACTCATTTTCTGCAAACACATCAGCTCAATCTTCATCCATCTGATAGGTCCCGCTCCCGCCTCCCCAGAACTATATATGTAGGTGATGCAAACTCAAGTAACAACCAGCAGCTCAAACAGAGCTCAGAGGAGCATAAATCATCAAAAATCAGCAAGCGCTCCAAAGTGAGTGCCAGGCAAGCGCTAGAGTAAGCATTTGAATGAATAGTAATTCAACACAATGCACATCATGGAGGGCAAAGAGAGACGGGCCATTGTCTCCTGCAGCATGAGAGCTGTCAAATTTTTGCATGATACTTACTTGACTCTTCAAGGCCCATCACCCACCAACACACACAACACAAAGAGTGGGAGAGCGAGAAGCGTGTAGAAAAGAGCCCCACACTTACCCTCAGGTCTCCGAAACCAGACATTATGTGCCGACGTTACAATTACATGAGCGTGACCAAGTGAAAAGTGTTTATGATGAGTTTCACAAGAACACAAAACTTGCCAAAATCTCGGTGATTTTCAGAGTATGGTACAAATACTACTACTGGCACGTGAAAGAATAATTGAATTAAATGTTCAACATGTCTTTTTTAATGTGGTTGGAACCATTCGAATACTTTTTAAAATCCAGTACATTTGTTTAGTAATTTATTTCAGTTGCATTTCACTTTTAAGTCATGTATTGAAATTTAGTTCATGTCGTTTCCAAATATTTATTTAGGCTAAAAATGTTAGATTTTATGTGCAGTACTCTAAAATTTTATTGAATCATTATATAAGTACTTTTTTTAAAAATCTTACATTTAAACACAGTGTTAATGTTCAAACTATGCATAGTCCCACAGTCGCTTACTCCTGCTTCTATTAAACATACTGTTTGGGAATAAAACCTCTGTCTGTCTCCTTTTCCCCCTTCAGAGTTTAACATATGAAAGTAATGTGGCATAAGAAATAAAAGAAGCACAATCACCACAACAATATGGCAAGGTTTTTAATTGCCTGTAGATGCCACAAGGTGACAGCAAGAGATTTTTCGATTAGACAAGGCTCGGGCCTGACTGAATGAAGCTCCTCCCATCACTTGAGATACCACAAGACAACTTACTGCTCTACTATTGGGCTATATTGAGAGAAATACAGTTTTAATTTCACAGATGAATAATTTCCTTTTGCTTGTTGTCGACAGACCTATTTCTTCAGATGAAAAAGAAACAAAAACAAAATCTACGACAAATCAAAATGACTCCTTGATCACTATATAAAAACGACAAAAATGTTTGGCAGAGACAAAATCCAATCAGATCTAATTTTATCCAGTTGAGGGGAAAGACAAGCTAGAAATGTAATATGAAAAAAAATGAAAAGTGTCATCGATCTGTGTATAAAAAAAATGACTTAGTCTAGCAAAATATTTCTAATTCAACTGACTAACTCCTAAATGCTGTAAAGACGAAAAAGACGGAGAGGAAAAGCAGTTTCCACATCTTGTGATCAGTGAGACTGAGGCAGAGAGGGAGAAAACCTTCAAACGATGACCTCACAAGGATCCACAACACAGCATATCATCAGGAAGGCTTAACAGAGTGTGGACTTCTTGAGGAAGCCGAGAAGATTCTGAGTTCCCCACAAACTGCTAAGCAAACTCTCCAGATTGACAGTGGAAACCATCCTGAGCACCTCAATCAGAGTAATATACTGTACATGACAGGAAGGCTCGCCAGCGTGTGATTAACGCGACACGAGACATTTGCGGAGTAGCCTTCAAAACACTACACTACGTTTATGACAGCCGTGCCACCAAGAGGCCACAGAACATTATCAGAGACAGCACAGATTCACAACACACACTTTGCAAACGGCTTTCATCTGTCAGATTTTACAGGAGCTGTTACTGTGCAATACTTTTTCATTTGTAATCCTGCTGTCTGGACTGCTTACACCTCTGCTACCTGGTATACTTGAAGGCGAACGGTTGCATCTTTGCACGTTATTTTTTCTTTCATTTTTTAAAATGGTTTATTTTTTATCATTTACATTCTTTGCATAAGGAGAGAGATTCATAAAATAAGAATGTCTTTGCTGAGTGGAACCGTTGTCTTGTGTCAGTGTGCATATGATAAACATCTTCTATCTTGAATCTTATTCTCATGTTGATGGGGTCAATTTGTCTGTTTGTATTGCATTGCCAGATAATCAAATCATATCAGATTTTATGCAGTGTAGATTTAGACGTAGTTCTCCAGATGTCAAGTAAGCAATTGCAGAAACTCCATCGTTACCATCAGTTTAAAATTGTTCTCGTGTCAACATTCCCTAAGACCACCACTGATACTCCAGGGTACACTTTGCAAGCCCACCACCAAAAGCTCTCGAAAAGCACATCTACAGATGAACATATGTACGTTCACACATTCCTGCAAGCGCAATGAAACCAACAGGGACTAAACAGGACTGAACTAAGCCTTGTGACCCATCAACGGTTCCTAGAGTAGTTATTAGCCAGAGGCCATTGAGGAAGGGAAGGGTGGGGATGCGGGGGGGCTCAGGAGAGCATCCCACACAAGAGCCAACGACAAGCCCCACACAGAAAAACTGCCAGAGAAGCACATTAAAGATAATTAGCAATGAGACCACTGACTGCCCCATCGCTTCATATCCCCCATGGTTAGCTTTACCCATTCGTGCTTTAAAAACTATTTCACCATTACAAAGATGATCATTTCATTAACCGTGCACTGGAAAGAAACCGACAATAAGACCAGTCCGTGTGTTCAGGTTTGTCCCAATCCAGTGATAGGATTCTTGACTAACATCCCTCGTACGGAAGAGTTAAATGAACCGAACTAAATGCTCACATGTTCGTCACATAAGCAACACGCCCCTATACAAAAAGATGCACCTAAAAAAATATGTTAGCAGTCCATCCTAAGTGTCCAGAGACAATTTACATTCACAGATAATTGATTGCTCCGTGTGGAATATTTATCTTAAAATGTAGCCCTAGGCATTTTAACATCTATATGCTTATAGCGCTAGAGGTGACATTAAGTATTGCAAGGCAAGTTTTTAAGTCTTACAATGCAAATTTAATCTGCCTGTAAAAGAACAAATTTTACCAAAAAATATCAGTTAGCATACAAAAATAGAGAAAGAGTTATCTAAAAACATGTTGCTGTATTTTCTGTTAGCATTGCACTGTACACTCACACGTACATGTCCAGATTTACCAAAATAATTTGGGTTTTTTTCTACGATATGTTCCTTTTTTCCCCAAATATATATTCTAGCATTCTGGAACAACGCACATGTGATTGTCGACACAGATTGACCTGCAAGAATGTAACTGTTAACCACTCACGATAACTTTCATCTATCCGTAGAACTAAATTCATTGCACCCAATAATTAGTTAGCATTCAATGCTAACTTGCCACGGCTTTCTGAACTCTCAAACCTTTGTATTATTCGCAAGTTAACATGAAGAAGCAACAAGAATTTAACCTGTTTCTGTATCTAGCTTGACGCTACCATCATTCTTCCTGTCGAACGGAATGTACCACGAATATTTTCTCTGAACAGCCAAAGTAAACCGCCTATCTGTCTGTAACATGTATAGCGTTGTCAATACTGCAGTTACACTTACGGTAACATATTCTAACCTTGGCCGTCATAATTCTAAGATAACCGGCCTCTGTCTGTATAATCATGCATAGTCTGGCAGGCCACGGCAGAGCAGCGACACGGCACTATTATCCCGCCCCTTTAGCCATGTTCTTCCTGTCTTAAAAACAAGGTAGTGTAATCTAGAACGCATTTCGGAGCAATTAAAAATTCTCCGGCACAATTACTTATTCCCCACGGCGCAGGCTCGCCTCAATCAGCACGCTAGTGTAATGGGTTTACGGCCTTGACGCGCCCAAACATGTCCTGCCTATCTGCCCGCTGCTCTTCTCAAGGCTGCGGTTATTAATTGTGGCTAAAGTCGATAAATACAATCACCGGTCTTATTAATGCTAATTAGCCTTTGCGATAATATTTATGATTTCATAAGCGCATATTTCTCCAAAGGCTGCGGCGTTGTGGCCCCCTTTCCGTTGGTCATAGGCTGTCTTGGATATAATCTATCTTTAGGGAGACGCGAGGGCAGAACACAGGCAGTAAATACTAATAGTACTTACAGGGAGCTATGGGGGGCTTTATTGAGCACCAGCAGACTATTTTATATTGCACTTTTATAGCGAACATCTGTATGATGACGAGGGCTCGCTATCAAAATGGGTTCTCAAAAAGAAACATGAATCTTTCACTGTACCATCCAAAATAACGACCGTTTTTTCCTTTTAATTCAAATACCTCCGCTACCAGTTTGAGTTTACAACATAAACACAATTTTAATGTTCTATTCAATATCTTTTATTGTGTTAGCTCTTTAACGCAGACTGCAACATTATCAAATATAAAGTAGCAATTTTTTGTAGCATCATAACTTTGCATGTACACCATCAGTTATTCATTTTAATGACGGTTACAAATTAAAACCATTATTAAAATGTCATAAGGCTCTGTACTGAAATAACTACAATAAAATACAAATTCAGAATTAATGCTTTACTATATTACTTTTACTATTTTACTAATACTTGCTATTTTTACATTTTTAAATAATGATCAGTCATTAATCCCCCCTCCATTTTGAATGCATACAATAAAATACCTTATATATACTTTGATTCTTTTAAGAAATACCATTTTTTTAATTATTGGAGTACTCTATTACAAACATCTATTGTTATATTTATGTCAACAATCATGTCATTTGTGTTCACATTTTACTCACTGATTTATTATTAATGATTCTTTATTTCAATAATCTAATTAAACTCAATTTAAACAGTTGTATTTTTAAATATTAAAATTAATTATTTTTATCCTTATTTTTGACAAAACATTTTTACTTGATGACTGCTTATATTTTAAATAAAAAATAGATTTAAAAGTAATTATAAGTTTCATTAAAATAGACTTAAAACATATGATCATTCTTTGTTAATGAAAAAAAAAAAAAAATCACCCGGACAGTTTAAGCACCCATTAAAATATGGTCAATAATTTTGTTACTAGTATTTAGATCCTTTTTTTAATTGAAAATACACACACACACACACAAGATCTCTGACAACTTTAGAAATCAGTACATACAGTCCATTTCAAACGCTGACTAAATTGCCAAAACATTGGTTCAGAGCCTGATGAGGTGTTATTACTGATCACAGAAGACTTTAAATGATAACTTCATCGATTGTGAATATATTCACAAACAAAAACACAACAAAACAAAAACACTTCCGCGCAGCTCTCTGGGCTACTTCTGAGCATCACAACACGGGCCCGCTACATAATACAGCAGTGGTCTGATTATTGATCGGCGTCACTACATAAAGGTGAGCGTCCGTCATCCTGAAAGAGACCAACTGTCCACCGCTCGAGGCGATGCCTGGACGAGTGACACGTGATGAAACCACATCAAGGGGGCTGAGAGTGGCCGCAGCCCCTTTCTAGTCGCTGCTTCAAAGCTGAGAGCAGCCCCTGGCAGTGCAAAGCCTCTCCTGACTAACCCCTTCTTCTTCCCTTTGCAAGCTTTCGTGGGCTTGTTGGTCCCCCTTTCCTTCCCCGGGTCTTCAATGTCAAAAGAGTCCAGTCAAAGCTCTTCGACATACTTTCCCCCCTTTTAAATTACAACTGTTGCCATTTCTTCAACACCCCCCCCCCCGCCCACAACACCACCACCCCACCTGCAATCTCGCAGCGACTTATCTGCATCTTGCTAGCATTCAACACAATCCAAAAAAATAATAATTCATAATACTCATACCTCAAAAAACACATACACTGGGGTAATAGTAAGTGCAACACTGCACAGTATACAGAAATAATGACAATCTGGACTCAATTTGCTCACAAATGTACTTAGATCAGAATATGGACCTGCTTACCACAAAGCTATTAGTGTCTTCTCTTTATGAATGGCAAAAGTTGGCTACACAGGTTAATTGGACCTTCTGCCAATCCAATAGAAGAGCGTGAGAATGTTGTACCTGTGAATAAACCATGGTATAGATTGTTGATGAAAGATGTACTGTATGTATTATTTATAGTAAATGAATCATTTCCAGACCAATTTTGTGAAATTGGACCTCAACCTATGGCAAAATTATTGCGAATCACTGTTCTATGCTCACAAGTTGGAAATTGGAAAAATCCTGCTCAATAAAGAAGTGTAAAAACAAAGAACCTTGTGTCCAGATAATGGAATGACCCTCCCTTCCTTGGGATGTATAATAAAAAATTAAAAAAGTGTTCAAAAATCTATTTAAAGGGGAGGAGTTACCCCCTTTTTGTGGATAAATAAGTGATACTTCTCTGCCAAAAGGGACTTGGGATTTTTTTTTTTTTCGCCCTGTGGGCACAGCAGTCTTCATTTCCCTCCCTCCCGTCGTATATTCCCAGCCGCTTGTTGCGGAGTTATGATTGAGTTCCACATATTCGAGTTATATCTGGCAGCCGAGTGGGTTTATCTGCTTGGGCTGATAACAGCCCCGGCCCGCGTGAAGCCCAAAGACTTGAGGAAGAGTGAAAGGTAAAAAAAAAAAAAAAAAAAGATAGAGAAGGACGGCATGCTCGTATATTCTCCATCTCCTCTGGTCTTTCCTCAATGATTTAGCACATCTTCATCACGTCTGACCCGGGCTAACGCAAGGCTCTTTATCTGGCGCTCCAGCTGAGAGCGCTGCTGCCGGCTTGACAGCAACCTCCGCCCAGCTTGTGTCAGTCAAAAAAAGGCTAAAGAAGGCCGAGGAATACTTATTTGTTGATAAAGTACACTGACTGCAGTTCAGAAATTTTGTATTCCTTGGATCAAAAATCTGACGATAGCGTAGCAATGGTGACGGCACAGTGGCCGACTGGTAAAGACATCTGCCTCAAATTTTTTAGGGACTGGGTTCAAATTTGGCCACAACTGTGTGGAGTTTGCATGTTTTCCCCATCCCTGTGTAAGTCCCAAAAACATGCAATGGAGGTTAATTGAAGAATCCAAATTGGTTCTAAGTGTGAATGGTTGTATCTTTATTTATCTATATTTCCGACCTGTCAGTCACTCGTACAATAATAGCCAATCATATAGCCGCATTGTATTAACCCCTGGCTTGACACGCCCCTCTCCCCATATTGTCCCACAAACAATGCTGGTTATCAGTAGCGTGCGCTTGGAAAAGCTAATGTTACGAAGAAAATGGTCCTCAGATGCGCTTGGGGAACGTGCAATTCTGATGAAAGATATCCTGCTGGGTAACAAGGAGCCTGCTTGATTCATGTTTCCAAAGCCTAAAACACAGTCAACAAAGTGTCTACGATGGATTAAGCCTCGCGGAAGAGCGCACGTACAACTTCATGTGGATAATATCAACAAACACAAGGCTGAATGTTCGAAGGTAAGAGAGGGAGAAGTATATTCTCTGAGTTTGATTTCATTATTATCAGTGCTTTACACAATGCAGGAGAACAACTTTCACTTTATTAGTGTATCGCTGACCTGCTGAATGAAGTGTGTCATGTTTTATGCTGAAGAGTCTGGTTAGGGATACGTAAATGTGCCACTTAATGCAAGAGAAATGTCTATTTGCCTATTTGTATCATATCCGACTTTTAAGACAAAGCACTGGGTTCAATTACGAGCCAAGTGAAATGAATACACCCACTCACTTATAAAGACTACAATGACATTGCTCGTGATCTTTCCAAGTAAAAAGTACTCACCCTGCTTTACATGCGCAGTATGGTTCCACTATTTTATCCTGTTGGATTTCAATATGATGTTTGTGAGGGGTCAAAATTTTTTTTTGCATCGATCGCCAACATTCAGCTGTAACTCTGACACTGCGTCCTGCTCCGACCAAAATCTTAATTCTGTGGACATATCCTTGCGTGAAATAGTTGATACCTCTCTGTAGAACTCTCTTGGACAGGTCTGACACATTTGGCAAAAAATACTGTATACCGCAATATTATCTGGAATACGCGATAGAGAATCAACTTCAAACCTGTTCTGTTCAGTCGCCTATTTGGAAGCTTGTGGGACATGGCTAAGGGGGCAGAGCTTAAGATCCCCATCGGAAAGGTCCATTGGTGGCAACCTAGGTGTACCCAGCCTCTTGCCCAGCGCCAGCCAAGATAGGCTCCAGCATGCCCGCGACCCCAGTGAGGTTACGCGATACAGGAAATGAATAAATGAATAGTTGCTCAATAAATGGATAGCTGCCCATGTAATTATGTGCTATATTGTCAAAGCAAGAGGTGGCCCTATAAACCAATTTTCTATATGGCTGACTTTGGGCGAGAGGCGGTGTACAAACTGGAGAGATGACAGCCAATTGCAAGGCACAGAAAATCAAGCAAATCACATTTCATCAAAATAGCCCAAGGATCAAGAATGACAGTAGACTTAGTTTACAACCTATATTTTTAGCCTCAGTGAACTTTTCTTAAGAGTTGGGCAGTCCTGTCTCATGCAAATGAGCCACAGCTCACCCTGCCACTTGTGGAATATACATATTATATACTATTTTGATTCGATTGCTTTTATTCCAAGAAAGTAATGTGGTGACTACCGCCAGTAGTGGGGGAGCACCCTTGCACCCTCTATTGACCAGCTACCACTGATTGCGCCAGAGACAGAAGGCGTGCGTTACAGGTGCTAGCTCAAAAGACAGCTGTGTGACTTCTGACGGGTTTCGTGCTGGAGGGTCACATTTACCATGGGTACTAAAACCAGAAAGTAAAGCTGAGAGAGAAACCTTTGTTTCTACTTCCTCACATAGACTATGTGAGTCCATTTAAAAGGAGGGTAGTGAGACATTCGGATAGTGGGATTCTCGAGTCCGAGGGAACGCGAACGCTCCGGAGCAAAGCAGTGCTTGCTGGAGCCTGACTGCGTGCGAGGCCTCAATTATTCATGCGGCGGTGCACATGTCAAGAGCTCACAGAAATGCACAACAGCGAAGCCGAGCGCGAATCAAACACCGCGTCCGAGAAGGGCACATGGGCAATGCCCACAATGCACCTGGAGGAGGAAGGCGCCCCCCTCACTCGTTCCCGGATAAACAGACAACAAAACTGCCCGAGTGCCGCCTCAATAGACTTTTATTTGTTTGTGTCTTGGCGGAGATATCAGTGCAGGTGGGTTTCATCTTTTCATGGCTCATCAGTCCACAGTTTGCTTCACTTTATTCTTCTCAACTAGCCTTCATGCCTGCAGTGTTTTTAAGTCAGCTGTCTGGTGTCTGTGCTGGTCCCCGACATGTCTAGATTAGCTGACTGGCTCCTGACTTCCAGAATTCAACCACCATTCCATTTTTTACAGTACTTTTTTGGAGATAAACCTACTTAAGAATATTGTAAGAGTATCCAGTAATACAGAGCATACTTTAAGTCTGTCAAAAATGCAAATTTTCAAAAAATGGCATTCAAATAATGTGATTGGCTGGCAACCAGTTAAGGTTGTACACTGCTTCTCACCAGGCACCAGAACACCAGCGACCCTAATAAGGATAAGCGGTTCAGAGAACGGATGGATGGATACTAAAAGAGGCGGCATGGCACAGGAGACTAATGGTGAACACATCCACCTCTCAGTTCTGAGTTTGCATCTGGTTTCCTGCCTTCCTACGTGAAGTTTGCATGTTGTCCCTGGGCCTACGTGGGTTTTCTTCGGTTACTCCGGCTGGCTTCCTCCCACATTCCAAAAACCTGTATTTTAGGTTAATTGAAGACTGTATGTTTGTCAGTTTGGAATGCATGTTTGACTATGTTAAATGGCTGATGACTAGTCCAAGGTGTACCAATCTCACCCCAAAGTCAGGAGGAATTGGGCTCCCGCTCATCCACGACCAGGGGTGGTTTTTGGTATAGGCTCAACTTGCCCAGTCTTCCACCACCACCACAATCTCTTGGGTAGTCCATTGTGCAAGGTAGACATCTCATTCTGATGCCCCTCTCCTGGCCTTTTGTCAAAAGCAATTGATTGCAGCAGACCATCTCACCGTGGGAGAACGCAGTCAATGGGATGAAAATTGAATGGTTTTGTCTTTTAAAACAGTTGTTAATTGAATACAGTAACTCAATAAGTTTGTCTCAGAGGGCCTGCAAATAAAAAACCTAATTCGCATTCAGAAGAGTGGCGTTATACACACACACAAGCACACACACAACAAAACAGACTCAGTCTTGCGAGTGAGCACAGTCGGCCATGTCGGTTGCACCGCATGGACAGCGAAAACAGGCTCAGCAGTACTCGCCCTCGGATGCCACCGGTGACTACTTTATCAGCATCCCATAATTTATGTTGTGCTAATTAGGTCCCATGTGGCAGTCTCTCTCTGACTCTGGCTGGCCGATACCAGTGGCTGGTCGGTCGTAGATGAGCTAAGGAAGAATGGGGTGGTCCCCGCCAAACTGAGACATGGGCATGTCATAATTACCGTTAGTGAATAATTAACACCCCCTGTCTCAGTTTGCCTCCGCGAATAAAACATCCACGCAGCCTTCATGGACAGATGTCACGGAGGAAGGCTCGGGAGCTGTAGAGACCCGGCGCGATGGTGCTACCTGCTCATTAGCCCGGTCCTGGGTCGCCGGGTCATCGAGCCCCACAGTGCCGGGCCGCCGCGTTATTAGTGAGCCAGGTCGCACTCGGCGGTCCAAAGCGAGAGCCTGTGAGTACACGTGGTGTAAACAGTGGAATACAAAATAGATGCTGTCACGTAGCGCGCCACTCGCTCATATACTGAGGTGGTTAAGAGTCCATATTGACAGATGGAAATCCTACGAAATATTCTTCCATGTGCAGAACATTCCCTTGTTGTTCCTTTCTTTCAAATTTCACTGTTGTCCTAGCACTGGCTTCCATTTCATCACAGGATTGAGTACAAAATTTTAAACAGTTATTAAAAACACAGAGACATTAATGGTGATAATGGTCAGGCTCCTCCAGAGTGGATTTGCACTACGTTGTATCCAAATTACAGAAAGAATTCCGTGTGGATGGATGAAAGAAAACACCGTCAAAAGTGTATGGTTTCTAAATGACTGAAAAAATCTCGGAAAATGAGGTGAAAGAATGCTGTCGTCTTCCTCTCAAATCCTGTGGGCGTGAATGCTCTGAACCCATGCCCCTCGCTCAGCTGTCAATCAAACACAACTCCAACATGAAAATGGATGATACATTATCTGCCAACTTCCTCATGCCTACACATCCCAACATGTTTGAGCTACAAGGGACACAATCAAATTCTGATGTAGAAGAAACAAACCTTCCTGAGAATCAACCTCATTCCTCTCATTCTGCAGCAGAATGGTCTCCCCCCCAGCCACTCTCCCATTAAATGTTACCAAAACAAAGGTCTTGCATTACCTAACATTAGCCAGTTGCTAAATGAAAACTAAACGTGGTCTATCAATAAAGATATTTTGTCACTATAATATGTTGTTTTGTTTTTTTTAATTCAACCAGAACCAAGAAACTATTACTGCAAACTATACAGGAAATTCTTCTGGTCAAAAACTGCTAGCCAACTTTGACAATTATAATAATAGCCTTTGAGACCAGGCATTAAAATCAGTTTGAGTTGATTTCATGCTTCAAGCAAACTATACTACAATGCAAAACCGAGCAAGCCCGCAACAGTAACCTAGTATAATAAATGTTATTCATCTACGTCTAATGTGCTTGTCCTCTCAATTCCTCTGTTGCTTATGAAAATAGAAAAATGTGATGCACAGATGTCAAGCATCACCCCTTCTTACATCAATTTCAATAAGCCAGTTACAAAAATAATTTAACATAAAAATACACTTTAACACAACATAACTGTACATAGCATGTGTTTTTAATGTTGTCATGAACTACATCAGTAACAATATTGCCATTTGTTCTAGTTGTAGCGACAATTTATCTTAAATGTGATAAACAGATTGGAAAATGAATGGATGGATGTACTCCAATGATATTTTGAATGAGTGATTATTTACAGTGAAGGAGTTTCCTCCAGAGATGCAGTATTGCACAGTATGTGTATCCTATATACTCAGTTCATGGTTAACCTTTTGACAGTCCCAGCTACTCTTCTCATTGATGTCACGTTATTTGAGTTTTGTTGCACTTACACTGCATTTCATAAAATAAAACAGCTTCACACCCTGCTGGTATGCATAATTCATGCAAATCTAGCAGATGAGGAATAAATAAGCTTTTTCAACACATTAGAGGCGCGGCTTGACAAGCTGATTTTTCAAAAAATGATTTCATTTTTCCCTTCACATACCGTATAAAGAACGTCATAAAACGCACCCCGAGACATTTAAATTGATAATCACTGCATAGCTTTTAATACCATACAGACAATAAATAATTCACACCAATGTCCATTCGGCGTAATTCATTAGCACTGGGCCAAATCCCTTTTTATTTCCAATTTGCGCAGCCTTGAAACACTTTAATCTGGCCCTCCGAAATGAGATCAAATCATTATGACGACATGCAGGAGGGGGAGGAGCTCTTTTCAACCCGTTCAAGGATGCACTTTTGAGGAAAAAAGGTCAGTGAATCCCAGCATGGTCACAGTTCAGCGTTCATGAATTTGCCTCGTTAATGATTTTTTTTTGGGGGGGAGCCTATTCTCTGAAAAACTCATCGATTTGTTCTTTTTGTGCTCAGGCCAACGCAACAAAATTATTGATTCATCGCCGTCTGGGATCTTGGTATCCAGGTAGAATGTTGATGTGAGGTGAGGAGTTTCATTTGGGATTAAGTCGTACTTTGATTGCCATCCAGAGACATCGATGGGCAATTAAAAACTTTTTTTGCACAGCATCAGTTTGACACCAAGGTTCGCGCAGACAAGCCTGGTTGTTTACCGCACGTGTGATAGAGCTAGCGGAGCCAAATGCAACCCAATGCAACACTGTTTACCATGTATGGATGGCTTATTTGTCCGAGTGTTGGGGCATTTTGCAACAAGCTTGCATCAGTCAGAGCTGAATAGAAGAGTGTCTTCTGTCCTGGAAAGAGCGAGATGCAAGAAGTACCACCAGTCCCCGACTTAGATCTGGATGCAAAGTTGGGTCAGTGATGGAAGCTACATTGGAATTTGGACACACTCGAACGTGGCTTCAGTTACAGTGAAGAAAATAAGTATTTGAACACCCTGCTATATTGAAAGTTCTTCCATTGAGAAATCATGGAGAGGTCTGAAATTTTCATCGTAGGTGCATGTTCACTCTGAGAGAGTTAATCTAAAAAGAAAAATCCAGAAATCACAATGTATGCTTTTTTTTTAAACGATGTGTGTGATACAGTTGCAAATACGTATTTGAACACCTGAGAAAACCAATGTCAATATTTAGTACAGTCGCCTTTATTTACAATTACAGAAGTCAAACGTTTCCTGTAGGTTCAGCTCCCTCCAAAGATTTCTTTTATGGGGTTTAGGTCTGGAGACTGGGTAGGCCCCGCCAGAACCTTGTTATGCTTCTTACGGAACCACTCCTAAGTTTTCCTGGCTGTGTGCTACGGGTCATTGTCATGTTGAAAGACCCAGCCATGACCCATCTTCAATGCTCTGACTGAGGGAAGGAAAGACGTTCTCCAAAATCTCACAATACATGGCCGCGGTCATCCTCTCCTTAATACAATGCAGTCGTCCAGTCCCATGTGCAGAAAAACACCCCCAAAGCATGATGCTACCACCCCCATGCTTCACAGTAGAGATGGTGTTCTTGGGATGGAACTCATCATTGGTCTTCCTCCAAACACGTTTAGTGAAATTATGACCAAAAAGTTCAATTTTGGTCTCATCTGACCTCAAAACTTTCTCCCACGACTCCTCTGTATCATCCAAATGGTCACTGGCAAACTTAAGACGGGCCTTGACATGTGCTGGCTTAAGCAAGGGAACCTTCCGTGCCACGCAAGATTTCAAACCATGACATCTTTGTGGATTACTGTTAGAGTTATCGTTAATATATTTATTATGGACTTGCAACAAAGCCAAAGTATCATCCTTGCTTCGAAGAGTCTTGTTCACAGGACGAGCTCCTACACACAGATCCAACAGTATCTTCCTATAAGTGACCAAGGACAACTCCATCATAACCAAAGAATGTGCTAAATCATCATCGTACGAAGCGCCACATCATCACCAAAACTGTACCTTTGCTTATTTCATCTGCTCACACCTTCTTTTGACCTTGTGTGTTTTCTAATATTTAAAAAAAAAAAAAAAAAAAAAAAGAGTACCTAAGAGAGTTCAGAACGTGTTTGGAGACACTAGCCCGTCTCTTACGTCCTTCTGATCAAAAGAAAGACGACTTCTTGTCCGTTATTTGTGCAACTATTCCAGCAAGTTAGGTGATAAACCTAACAATTACAAACAGTTACCCTTTCTCATCTACAACCCCCCTCCCAGAAAAAAAATAAAATCAATGTAATATTTATCAATGGTCTTGGGAAGTTAATACATCTAGGTGGACACAACTATCCAAATGTGTAATTATTATTGTAGACCACCACGACACTTGAAATTTCTCTCACCACATTATGGTCTGTGGATGACCACTGATGAATGAACTTCCTGGTTTTGAGGCATATTTTCCACAAACAAAGTGGTGGAAATCTTTCAAACATCGGTAGAAATCCAGAAATGGACTACTGTAATTGTACCAGGGCCGTGGCATACCTTTGATTCTGCCAGTGATCAACAAATTAATATCTGGGGAAATTCATGCTCTATTCATAACAGTGGAAATTGGAACAGACAGTACGCTTGCAATGCCAGAAAAAATAAGTCAAGAAAAAAAAAAATTGCACTGCTATATGCCACTTTGCACCGTGACTTTAAGAGACAAATTAGCTTCCACCATTTTGCAGTGAAAATAAAATTAGGAAAGGGAGTTACTCGGTATAGAAAGATAGGTAAGTGACATTTCAGAAAAAAACAAATTACTTGTACTCCTAAGGATAAATGGTCTGTACCATCTGTTCATTTTCAGAAGGACATTAATTAGAAACTAATTTGTAGATCAGTGGCGAGATCGGAAGTCTGTCACGGACCTGGCTGGTGCACATAGACCGTAGCGCTTATGGGGTACCGGTATTTGATTTTGGGGGTTCCATTGGTTCCACAAGTGGGCATACTGTAAGTTCTTTTTTTTTTTTTTTTTTGGTGTTTGGTGGCCTGAGATGCAGCAGAAGTGCCGTAAAAAGCAGCGCTTGAGGAATTACAAGTGGGTTGTCTTAGCTAAAAATCAGGTCTCTCGCCACAAACATGAGACACAAGAATCAACACGAAGAATGTCAATGTTTGCGCCCGGTGAGAGAGAATAAAATATACATTTATTCAGAGCCTGCGTGAGATCAAACAGCAAAATTGATCTCCTCTTCCTTCAACCATTGCCCCCCCCCCTTCAAGATGTAACACCCCCCACTCCCTTACCAAGTATCGACTCGCCATCATAACGACCACTGAATTCACAGAGCAGCCCACTGTCACCCTGTGACCATTTCGGCTTCATGTGACCACCTAGGGCAATGATGTGTTTGTGAGAGACTCATAAGAGTCTCCCAAAAGCCCCTTTCACGCTAACCGTGCCGCAATCAAGACAATGGAAGAGAGCCAGTGTGGTCTCCTGGATCCTCTTGCAGGCATTAGATTAAAGACTGTGACTCGTCGCAGCGGTTTTAATGAATTGCTCAGTGTCTCTTCTCAATGCTCGTTGTTTGGATGAGACCAGTAAATGCAGTTTCCCAACTTTTATCGAGCCAAGGCACATAAACACAAAATGTAAGGAGATTTGTGTGGAGTAAACTATTTTTTTGTTGTGACAATGGGTTTTTGGCAGCAAGTCTCATACCACTGGAAATTATTTCTTCCTCTTTTAATTGGTGCCACATTCATCTGCAGAATGAGCAGCAGAGTTGAGTGTGCATTTTCATGCACTTCTTGACGATTCACTAAATGCCAAAACTAATTAATTTAAAACTGCAAAAAGAATGAACGCAAAAACCAGGACGTTGAACAAAAAATAAAAACAGGGCAGTTCATGAACAATTAGACATGAAAAAGAAACCTAGTCACTCTATGAATGTGTTGTTTTTTTTTTAATACCTGTATTAAATTTTTCAGTGTTGTTGATATATTTTTCTTTTGTTTTATCTTCATTTATTTTTCTGGATCTTAATTTGGTGTATAACATTTGTTTTGGTGTGAATTCAACTTTTACTACACGGCAACATTTATTTTCACTGGAAAAACTTTATGACAAGTGTTCTGGCTCTATACATTAAACATTTGTTTTAAACCCATCCACCATGAAATCAATAACTCGGCAACTGAAATGGGAACAGGCAGATGAACTATGCAGTCGGTTTGTTCAGGTAAACTGTATTTACAAAATCATATCAAGCATTTTGCATGTATCCCTTCAATTCCTGTCTAGCCTATCCTTAGGCAGTTGCTAACCCTTTGAGAAACGCTCTAATGTGTTCAGTGAAATTACAACAAACATTTTGTCTTTCCCCATTCATGGGTGCTAAACAGTGGCTGGCTAGTTGTTGAGCTTTACATTTACATTTATGTTTGGTAACATCCATCACATTAAGTGTAGTTGGATATTGTCAAACTCAACATGAAATTAAAAATACCGTACATTTAAACAGTATATAGTCAACATGCTAATTGAATCATGCTGATAAGTGAAAGTCCAATGTGCGTTAATTAAATGCTAACATTCAGCAAAAATATCAGTTTACTGTCCTGACAGTGGCCACTCGCACATATTTTACTGTCTGCATGTACAACCATCTACCTTCAATTAATTTGTTACAAAACAGTGGGCGCTTGGCCAACAGCTAACAACATCCTAGCATTGACATAATATCATGACTATGATGTTCACCTGTTTGTGGAGTCAAATGGGGGAATCCCAGTCTCATTTTATGGTTTTGTTGGGCCTCTGAGAATTCTGCATTTTTTTGGGGGGGGGGGACTTTCTTTTCATATCCAAGCCAGATAACCCAGAAGTACTTGGAAGATAGATAGCTCAAATTCTAGATATGGAGGGTGGAAAGGAACCTCCAAGCTACCTGTGGCATAAGTTAACTCTTTGCCAACCTTCATAGAAGAAAAGGAGGAGGACAAATTGCCCACAATCCTTTACGGCACCCATATTTAAGTGATAGTGATAGTCCACCTGAGTGTTTCTTGCTAGAAACTTTAAAAAGATGTTAACTATTTGATAACTAAATAGATGAGTGTATATAAAGAAACAGATATAGTATTAGAGAAAAGTTGCAATATGAACATTTGTTTTTTAATTCTTCAATAATTGAAAGACTAACATTACTATCCCTACGTTAAAAGAAAACTACACGAACATGTGAGTTTTAAAATTGTGAGTGAGAGAGCATGACGACCGAAAAAAGAAAGAAAGAATGCTAGAGACTTGCGTTAGCAATACAAAACTCGGCGTTGTGCAGTGAAGTCCGTGAGGAAACGTGGAGTCAAATTCATTTGAAACAGTGCGGTACATTTTTTATGTTAAAAAAAAAAGTAGCTTCCCATACCCCCCTGCACTTGATGACATACAGTATTTCACCAAGGTTAATAAAAGGTTGCATAAAGGTCAGTAAATTTGATTTTGCAAATAGACCATTCGGGCGGCACAGTGGTAGCTCGGATGGTAAACCGTTGGCCTCACAGTTCTGAGGACCTGGGTTCTCCTCCCACATCCCAAAAACATGCAACATTAATTGGACACTCTAAATTGCCCCTTGGTGTGATTGGGAGTGCGAAAGTTTGTCTCTATGTGCCCTGCGATTGGCTGGCGACCAGTTCAGGGTGGACCCCGCCTCCTGCCCGTTGACATCTGCAATAGGCTCCAGCACTCCCCGCGACCCAAGTAAGGATGAGCGGCAAAGAAA
This sequence comes from Syngnathoides biaculeatus, assembly GCF_019802595.1. Lineage (NCBI taxonomy): Eukaryota > Metazoa > Chordata > Actinopteri > Syngnathiformes > Syngnathidae > Syngnathoides > Syngnathoides biaculeatus. The sequence continues at coordinate 10,590,784 of NC_084648.1, read as the reverse complement.
ATTGATGGATGAATAGACCAATTGACTGAAGGCTAATGTCCTATCTCTGCCCGGTTGTCATGGTAACATGTACTGGGATTTACATGGCACAAAGTCGCCAAGTGAAAAGGACTGAATTGGGGCAGAATGCATATTACTTACTGTGCTGTAATTTTATCTTTTCATCAATTGTGTATTTTGAATGAATGTTAGAGAGCTTTTCAGACACCTTGAAACTCTTGTGAATTGTGAAAAAAAAATACAAAATACACGCCCAGACGCCGTCAGAGCCAGCCTGTAGGTCAGTCGGTCGTTGTCCCAACGAGGCCGCCCTGCTGAGGGTCACCCACTGCCCACTACCCGCCTTCGTTATTTATCTTGGTGGAACGCTCCATCCCTCTTCCTGTCAAAGCCCCTCCCTCCCCCATCCCCACATTGGTCTCCATTGAGGTTGGCACTGATCCTCGTGTGCGTTCGCCAATACCAGCAACCACGGGCCAAGGCCTGGAGAGTCCACCCCTCCACATGCAGGTCAGATGACGTCCAGCTTCGGGGCGCTTCTCTAACAACTGAGGCCGACGTCTGTGCGGGAGCAGTCCATCTGAGGGATAATTGCTTCCCTAAGTTGGACTCTGGAACTGAACTTCTTGGCCCCCACAAGTCTCTGTGGACTGGTCAGGACGCGGCATCCCCTTCCATTAGGAGCACCCCTGGAAATCAGACTACAAGTGATGCCTGGTGATGAATTGGTTCGCCTCGCAGACTTGGGAGGCGAGGGCGGAGAATGACACTCAGAGGACACGAAGGGGATGAGGAAGTCACAAATACAGACAGTGTAGATAAAAATATCTTTGGTGTAGTGCTCCAATTTTACAAACAGAACCCCATACCAGTGGTGGGCCTTCCATTTGGTACCAAGGCTTTCAGTGGGGACTTAACCATCTCTGACTACCGCCGCTATCACAAAATCACAACATGCAACATCATCTGCAGCAGTTACCAAGTAATATTTATCTAGTAGTTGATTTTTTTTTTTTAATAAAATACCCCTTACTCAACAGAGATACTAATTATAAACTGTACTAATGTGGCCAGGTCAATACAGACCTATATTGGTAGATGAAGTTAGCTGAAACCATCCATCCAACCATCTTTTTTGCCGCTTATCCCCACAAGGGTCGCGGGGAGCGCTGGGGCCTATCCCAGCTGTCAATGGGCAGGAGGCGGGGTACACCCTAAACTGGTCGCCAGCCAATCGCAGGGCACATACAGTCAAACAGTCGCACTCACAATCACACCTAAGGGCAATTTAGAGTGTCCAATTAATTTTGCATGTTTTTGGGATGTGGGAGGAAACCGGAGTGCCCGGAGAAAAAACCAACGCAGGCACGGGAGAACTTGCAAACTTCACACAGGCGGGGCCGGAATTGAACTCGGGTCCTCAGAACTGTGAGGCCAACGCTTTACCAACTGACCCACTGTGCCGCCAGATTAAGACTAATAAAATGTAAAATGTGAGCAAAAAGATCTGAGAAGGAAAAAAGAGGGTTATAAAGTCATTAAAATAATAATTATTTATATTATTATGATTATTATTATTAATTTTATATTATGAATACACAAACATGTTATTTTTGTTTGTTTGTTTTTGACGTGAGAGTGCAAGGAAATTGCGGCATTTCCATTCATTTCAATGGGTGAAAATGATATGAGATATAATCATTTTGAGTGTTTTGAGTTTCAAGTGCGGTCACGGAACAAATTGAACTTGTATCTCAAGGCGCCCCTCTATCATAATTCAGGCTGTAAATGTGCAGTATTGAGGCCTTGCTGGGCCTGACCACCCACCACTGGGCCACATGCCGCACATGACAGATCCCAAAGTAGGGACCATTAACCTCAATGTAAGGTAATGGCAGAAAAATGGTCGCTCAGAAGCATCCTCACACTTTGCACTGACAGACTAAAGTGACACGCTAAGGAAAGAAAGCAATGCAATTAGAGAGCTTCACGTAGTTGCACTTTGATTTATAATTCAGTGCAAGCAAGCAAGTAGTACCCCGCCCTAACCCCCTGCTAACCCAAGGCTAAGGGGATGACTCGGAATGAGACCCGCGACTGGGAGAGTCTGCAGCAGCGGGGAGGAGAGGTGGAGGTGGAGGTGGAGGGGCTGGAGCGAAAGAAGACGCCTAATTTGTGCTCCGTTTGAGGTGGATTTAAAAAGGGAAGGTAGAGACGTGAGGTCCATACCTGCACCTGCGAGGCGTGAGATCACAGAATGTGGCGTGCCGAGACGAGCTGGAGAAGGTGCAGCGTATGAACTGAATAAATGAAAGACAGGATCAGTCACTTCAGAAGGAGAAGTTAGTTAAGTTTTCTTTTTTTCTCCATGACTCCTCCTACAGGTGAGAAGTTTACAGCACAGCCAAGGGGACTATGTAAATGTTGACTTTGTCAAATTGATCCTTTGCAAGTGGCGGTTCTGGCATAGGGCATTGCCCCTGTAACGCTAAAATTCCCTCTGGAATCCACCACTCTCAATTTGTACATTGAACTGCATAATGCTGACATAGTTATGATTTTGATATCCATCCATTTTCTTTGCCGCTTATCCTCACTAGTGTCGCAGGGAGTGCTGAAGCCTATCTCAGCTATCAAGAGGCAGGAGGCGGGGAACACCCTGAACTGGTTGCCAGCCAATCGCAGGGCACATGGAGACAAACAGCCACGCTCACAATCACACCTAGGGGCAATTTAGAGTGTCCAATTAATGTTGCATGTTTTTGGGATGTGGGAGTAAATTGGAATGCCCGGAGAAAACCCACGGAGAACATGCAAACTCCACACAGGCAGTGCCGGGGTCGAACCCGGGTCCTCGGAACTGTGAGGCCAACGCTTTACCAGCTGATCCACCGTGCTGCCCTGATTTTAATAAGGACATCTATATTTCCACAAATAGTTGCTCTGTGTGTCCATCCATTATCCAAGCCACTCATCCTCACAAGGGTCACGGGGAAGCTGGAGCCTATCTCAGCTACCTTCAGGCGAAAGCCAGACTACACCTTGAACTGGTCGCCGGTCAGTCGCACGGCAGATATCGATCCCACGCTGCCTGCACCAAAGTCAGGCACATGTACCACTACACCATCAGAGACTCTCTCTGTGTATCCTCCACTTAAAAAAAAAAAAACAAAAAAAAAAAAAACACTTCCCTCAAATAGACATTGTCAACATAACCTCATTTCCTAAATCCTATTGGTCATGTTCCCGGCGATTGGCTGGCAACCAGTTCAGGGTGTACCCCGCCACCTGCCCGTTGACATCTGGGATAGGCTCCAGCACTCCCGCGACCCTTGTGAGGATGAGCGGCTAAGAAAATGGATGGATAGATGGATGGATTGTTCCCAACACAGGCATGACAGTCTTAACTTACTGAGCTTGTTTGTGCTCAGTTGCTAACCAAAATAGCAGCACCTACCAAAGCGTGTAAACAGTCTCTCACGTGAAATAAAGTGTGGGAATTTCCCGCATGTTCAGAATAAATTCCCCTGCGCAGGATTCAGGATATTACTTGGGGAGGGTGATTAGCATTCCAGGAGACAATTAGGTGGTCGCTCTCCTGTGTTGCGTGCATCCGTGTAACGGGCAATTCTCGCCGTCTCTGTGTTTTCTCTGTCATAGTCATTTTAGTTTCGTTTTACACTCAAATTCCACTTGTCATAAACTGGAATATACCATTTTACTATGAATGGTAATGAGTAAATAAGTGCACCCGTTGGTGGAAATGCTGTATTCAGTTGTTCATTTTCTATTGCAACCCCCCCCAGTGGATTCAGCGCACAGTTGATAAGAGGCTCTCTGCTCAACAGCGGCCCGGTTTTCGCGCGTTCAGCTCGGAAACATGTCGGATTCCGGCGGGCTCCCCAGGGGTCCCGTGATCCCTTCCGATCATCCCGTATTCTGACGCCCCTTATAAAAGCTAATGTGCTGATTTTACGTTTTCAACCTGCCGTGATCCCTCCCCGCAATCCCTCCCTTGCTCCCTCCGGTTTTGCTTTCAGCGAGGATCGGCGGCGGCTTTGATCACAGTCCCCCGTTAAAGGTTTAAAAACGTCTCAATTCCTAACGATTGTTGGGGCATCGGCGGTTTACTTAAAGCGTTTCCCCGTGCCCACCCGTCCAAATTTACCCCTCCTGAACGAGGCACCTTCTCTCCCATCTTCCCATCCCGCCGCCGCTTTCAAGTTCCCCCGTTTGGGTGCCACGGCCGTAAGCCCTAGATTTTGTCTCCCCCATCTTTTTGCCAAATACAAAAAAAGACCCAGTAAGCCAGGTCTTCATCGACGTAATCCCTAGATCTCCCACTCTCTTGGAAAATCGATGCTGAGGTTGAGAGGGGGTGAAACTTCCCTCTTAACTCATCGAGCTGGGAAGTGATAAAGTCTTGGGATCACTTTTTTTTTTTTTTTGCAAACACAGTGGCGCCATGATGAAACTAATGATATGATTTCGTGCTCTTGTGCCGCTTCACAGGGTGTCCATCATCTTGAGCCTCTGTGTATTTTTTGTTTTTCCACCATATCGGACAAATATTCCCTAAATTTTGAACTCATTATAAAGTCTGATCATCTTCATGATCTTGCGCCTTAATTGTACGGGAAAGGAAATTATTGAGACACCTGGTCTAAGATGCGATGCTGGCTCGTTGTCGTTCAAGCTCATCCTGACTGGTGTTTGACGTGCATTTTCCACACCAAACTCATCCAAGCATGCCTTGGTAGACCTCGCTTCGGCCAGCTGGACCAAGAAAAGGGCCTTTCTCCAAACTGTTCCCCACAAAGTTAGACGTATCAATCAGACTTGTATATGTTTGAGGATCAGGTTGGCCAACGCAGGATCGCCACCGTTACATTTGTACGATATAAGTAGTGTAAATTTACTGTTCCCTCAGAATAACTCAACACACAGTCCTTAATGTCTAAACTGCTGGGGGGTGGGGGGAATGAACACAACACCAAGTGAAAATCTCCAAATTGTCCATGATTACCGTAATTCCCGGCCCACAAGCCGCAACTTTTTTCACAGCCGCCGCCCGAGTTGGCGTTAGCGTTAGCACCACCGCGCTAGCGTTAGCGTTAGCACGGCCGCGCTAGCGTTAAACTCTACCTGTGTACCGAGGCTTACCACCAGGTGCGCTCTGTGGGCCGGGAATTACGGTAGTCATTTTCCCCTCCTTGTATCGCGTTACAAGGCCTCAGTTGGAGCAGATGGGTTAAATTTCCTTCGTTCACTCTCCTAATCTAATATTTTGGTCACTTGAAGTTCAATATTGCACCTCGTGGCAAAGAACTCTGAGGATGTTAAAAATGAAATGTTCCTGTAGTTCAAGATTGCCTCGGCTGTCAACACTGGTGAGCAAAGCTAAGTGAACGTATCATTTTGAAAAAAAAAAAAAAATGTAATATTCAACTAGCTCTCTGTTCTATTCATTATAAGCAGAATTAAAGTAAATAAGGGAGGAGAACTATTTTTGTGGGGGTTTTTTTCATTGTGTTGTTTTCAGTAATTGACTATAACAATGGCTCAATTTTACTTTTGATCATTTTCAGTGTATTTTTTTAAAGAGTTTTACTGACATAACTAGAGAGGCTTTTTTTTTTTTAGTATTCTGTATTTGTTCATAAGCAGAGGGAGAATAGTTTTGCCCCCTTAAATCTTAATAGAACTTCCTTGTTGGACATGACTCAGAGGTAGCAGTTCTGTTGCATGCCAGTGGTTAGGTTGAGGGTCAGTACTAGGACAACAGGACTTCTGCCAGCCATTTTTGGCTAACGCCAACACGGTGGAGGCTACACAGCAGTGGGGTGGTATGTTCCGCTACAACCCTCTGGCCCTACGCTCCGGCGCTGTAATTAATATGTTGTCGTATCAAAGTTGAAGCGTTTGCCTCGGCAATGTCCCGCGCCCGGCCCCCGCCCCTTATTGAACAGCTGACCTCCAAGCGGCTGAAGGTTGCACGGCAAACTTGGCTCGCCCCTGAGCGAAAACATCTGCTTTCCTCACGGGCGCGACTGCCGCGGACCCCCGCAGGACCCCGCGCCTCAGCTGGCCGCTGCGGCCCCGGTGGGAGACAGCCCTTCCGCTGTCCTCGCGCGATGACCCTCACATTTATAACCCCCCCTAAGCCTCGGACCCAGACTCGGGGCCCTCTCCATCACTGGAGTGCCAGCGCGGTCACTTGACCGCTGAGAGGGAGCGCTCCTGTCTTGTTAGCCCCTCTTCATGGCCTGTCGGCAGGAATGGAGGGATGGGAGGAAGGTGGTGCAGGGAAGGGGGGGGTTCTCTGGGCATCTGCGCAGCTCCCACAAAGCGGCGACGGTTGGAACTCTGACAGAAGCATCTGTCATCCCCCTGCCTTCATACACTCACCTGCTGTCCGAGGGCCTGACTGGTCCTGTCTTCCCCTTTAAATCCCCTCCCAATTACATTCACCTCCTATCTCATGAAAAGCTCTTGGACGCCTCCTTTGGAAAATCTCCCACACTGCAACCTGTCCCATGTTTTGCTCAACCATTGTCAGGTAAGTTTTATGACTTTATACAGATATGGACAAAATGGTGGTTCATTAAAGAAAGATAAAGCAGCACCGGTCACTGAAATGACTGTAAACTAATATTGCAATCTGTCAAAATGCAAACTAACAAGTCACAAAAGTCAAACAAAAGAAAAAAAAATGTTTTTTTTTGTCAAGTCACACCAACTCAATGTTGAAACACACATGTAAAGAGCACGTCTTAGGTATGTTCTGGAGCTGCTTGTGCTGCATCCCGCAAAGGGTGTCTTGAATCTGTGCAGGGAACAATGTAATCTCAAGAATATAAAAGCCTTATAGAGCGAAATGTTTTGTCCAGGGCCAGAAATCTTTTTTTTGTTTTGTTTTGTTTAAAGGCTCCTTCACTACATCCGCCACAGCGTTTTGAATCGATGCAAGATGTAATGAATTCTCAAGGATGCCACATCCAACAATGGGTGTCTTGAAAATGTGCAATGTACAATAAAATCTCAAGATTAACAAGGAATTTGGGAGCAAATTGTCCTGTCTGGTGTCAAAAATCTTGTACTGTATATGTTCCAAGGCAAATTTAATGCATCCGGCACAAGGTATCTGAATTGGTGCAGTGTGTAATGAAATCTAAACGAGTATCGAGGAATTCTGCATTGATTACATTGTTTGAATTCAGCGCTAACCTAATTTCTGTGTCCATGATTTCCTTTGGATTATTTTGCTCTTTTAGAAAATAGTGATCTTTTGAAGAGAGTTTAAACGTGTACATTTGTCACATGATAAGAATAACACGGTGCAGATGGTGCGGGACGCTCTCCACAGCACTTGCGGCCTCTCGTGATGGACACCACCAATTAGGGCTCCACACATCCCGTGCGTCTTTTTAAGACATTGAAGGATGCCGGTGATACGTGAAGGACGCTTGTCTTCGTGCCACGCACGCTCCTGGAGATGGGGGGCCAGAACGGGGGTCCGGCAGGTCCAGGAATAATACTGAGGCAGCCCCCCCCCCCCTGCCCAACATGCCAGGTGAGAGACCTTCCGTGTTGGACCTAAGCCAGCTTGGTGGGGGTCCTGCTCAGACAAGGCGATGACAGTGTGTACGACGCGTATGACTGAGCGCGTATCCTTCACCCCGACAGACGAGGCACCGGCACAACATCCCGGCCCGCTCTGTCTCCGGAGGGTCTCGCAAAGAGCCTTCATTTGTTCAAGCTTCTTTGCCGCGACCTCGCTGTCACGCTGAGAAGCTACTTTTTGCCTTTCTCCCTGTTTGGCCGCTGCCCTCTGACCATCACGCCAATGACAACGGTCATTTGATGAGGGAATGTCAAAAGCTGTCAGAACACTTCCTGTGATTTTTTTTTTTTTATATCTGTGCGTTCATGTCATAATGGAGACCAAGTTTTCTGACAGTGAAGGCACATTTCCCCCCAGAACATTTCAAGACTCTTCAAATTTCACTGTAACTCACACAGATACAACACGCTCTGTGCCCGATGTGGCAAAGAAAGACCAAGCACGCTTTGGTTCATAAATCCTTGACAGTTTTGAGATTTCACTGCAGAGACTGAGCGATATCAAAATCTGACCCTTCTGTCTAAAACAGATAAATTCTAAATTTCATGAGGGTCTGTTCAAAAACTTTTTTGTAATTCAAATCGTCGCCCTAAATATTAAACACGAAAAAAAATCCATATCTCCCTAAAATCATTGATTCTGGACCACGGAAGCACCCCTGTGTTGAAGGGCACCTTTCCTGCACTTGAATGAGTGATGGCGTCCTTGAGCTTGCGCGTGCGTGTGGTCATACACATGGATTGGCATCTTTCCCCATTTTTTTGCTGGCAAGTCTTCAGGGTGTTTGCGAGAAGTCACTGGAGAATGATAAAGTAGTCACAAGACAGGTCAGTATGTTCATTAACACCACGGCAACATTGCTTGATAAATATACTGTATACCCGCAGCTTGCCAAGGCTAGAAACTATGTAAATTATATTAAAAAGTTGCAGCAATACTGCTGATTTTTTTTCTGTACATATTTGTTAAATCATTGGATCTTTGTAGACCTAGAGAAAGTCTTTGACAAAGTACCAAGAGAGGAATTGTGGTACTGCATGCCCAAGTCTGGTGTAGTGGAGAAATACTGTATGTTAGAATAGTACAGGACATGTATCAAGGCAGTAGAACAGCGGTGAGATGTGCCATAGGTGTGTCAGAAGAATTTAAGGTCGAGGTGAGACTGCATCAGGGTTCCGCGGTAAGCCCCTTCCTGTTTGCGGTAGTAATGGATAGGCTGACAGACGAGGTTAGACTGGAATCCCCTTGCACCATGATGTTCACAGATGATATTGTTATCTGCAGTGAAAGCAGGGAACAGGCGGAGGAACAACTGGAAAGATGGAGGTACGCACTGGAAAGGAGAGGAATGAAGATTAGCCGAAGTAAAACTGAATATATGTGCGTGACAGAGAGGGGTGGAGGAGGGGGAGTGAAGCTCCAGGGAGAAGCGATGGCGAGGGTGGACCACTTCAAATACTTGGGGTCAACAGTCCAGAGAAATGGAGGGTGTGGTAGGCAAGTGAAGAAACGGGTCCAAGCAGGTTGGAACAGCTGGCGAAAGGTGTCTGGTGTGTTATGTGACAGAAGAGTGTCTGCTAGGATGAAGGGCAAAGTTTATAAAACAGTGGTGAGGTCGGCCATGATGTACGGATTTGAGACGGTGGCCCTGAAGAAACAACAGGAAGCAGAACTGGAGGTGGCAGAAATGAAGATGTTGAGGTTCTCCCTCGGAGTGAGCAGGTTGGATAAGATTAGAAATTAGCTCATTAGAAGCACACCCAAAGTTGGATGTTTTGGAGACAAAGTTAGAGAGAGCAGACTTCAATGGTTTGGACATGTCCAGAGGCGAGACAGTGAGTATATTGGTAGAAGGGTGCTGAGGATGGAGCTGCCAGGCAAAAGAGCGAGAGGAACACCAAAGAAAAGATTGATTGATGTTGTGAGGATGAGGACAGTGGGTGTTGGAAAGGAGGATGCACGAGATAGGCTTAGATGGAAAACGATGACACGTTGTGGCGACCCCTAACGGGACAAGCTGAAAAAAAAAAGAAGATATTTGTGAAATCACTATTTATGAACTGCAGTTGCGGGACATGTATTTTCAACCTGGGCCCATATTCGACCTCATCTACCTTCACCCACTAACACGACCCACTTATAGAAACCAGCAATATACAAAAAATAATAAATAATTAATTAAATAAATAGATAAATAAATAAATAGATAGATAAAGCGTGAAAGCGTGCTATTCACATTATCCGGAGCAATACCAGAATCAATGTTTATCGAATAATATAAAACACATTCAATTAATAAAACACATTATACTTACTAGAGATGCTTATCATTGAATGTATCAATTTGTTCATATTGCCACAAACTGTAAAAATGTGTTTGGAAAGTCAAAATTGGCTTGAAACTGAAGTTTTGCTCCAATTCATTCCATTCACCTCATTCAGGATTTTGTATTTTTATGTTTGTCATTTTGGTAGTACTTGGAGGGCTCACGTTTTTATTTAGGTGGAACTTGGGATCAAAGAATAGAGTACCACTGCAATAATAGATATATTGTACAGAATTTTATTTTTCCCTGAACTTCTGTTATACAGTAATGAATAACTGCTTACAACATACGTGCACAGATCCATACATTTAAGCAAAACAAGTCCGGAATATCGACAAATAGAAATATAAAAGTAATGGACACAGAAAGGATAAGGAACAACAAAAAAAACCCATTAAATAATATGAATAAATCTCGATATGGTGCACGCTTGTGGCAAATGCATTCCTATAAATACATTCAAAACAATGCAAGATCGGTAATTAGAGTACATATTTGACAATATATTGGGAGACATACAGCAATTCCGCACCACGCCAACCAAACGAGCGATGACAATTTCCTCCTTGCTGTCCTCGGTGTGACATCAGCGCATGGCGCATGGCGCATACATGTTTCTAGGCAACGATAGCGGCTCCCATCTACTTGTAACGTGGGGGTGGGCCGTTCTGTATATATATTTATCTGTATAAAACAAATTGTCCAAGCGAAATAATTTTATATTTTAGTTTTTTAATACTATTAAAATAGACCTTTTGTTTACCTTAGTTGAAACCTGGATGATTAATCGCTGTAAAATATTTGTCTAAATTGTATTCGCCCCCTGTATATTTTTTTATCTTAGTGGTACTGTCCGATGACGTGTCGCGCGGGAGGGGAAAACGTGGTTTGGATTGTGTGCGAATAGGAAGCCTTTCTGAGAGGGGAGACGTTACGCCGCAGCGACTGTCAAGTAAATAATTCACGATTAGTTCACGTCAATGTATTCTCCACGCGGCTCAAAGTCGGTCGGTTGACGCTGTTTTATTTTTTATTGTGGCTAAAGCATTAGCATCGAACTACCGACTGCTAGCGAGATGCTAGCGCGTTTGTTGACGTCCGGTGCTGCAACCCCACGTGACGGCGCTTGAGGATTTGAGTCATATTTATTCAAATTTCCGTGTGAAATTGAATCATTGGTGTGCTATGCGAATTATATTTGCGTGTCCGAATGAATGGGTGAAGATGGTGGCGGTCAGGGGGAGGGGCACCCGCATGTCATGTGTTGTCAGTATTAGCGTCATATTTTTTTTTCTTCTTCTTCATGTTTTGTAACAGAAAAAATGGCCGGAGACTGGAAGCCTGGTGATCTGATTTTTGCCAAAATGAAGGGCTATCCTCACTGGCCAGCGAGAGTAAGTACATATGTTACTCGGGCACGTTTACATGGTCATCTTCATGAGAAGTGCATCTGGCCTTTATTTACTCAACCGCAGAGAGGACCTGCCAGTGGTCGGATCAAAGTCTAATACGGTATAAATTAAAAAAAATATAATAATAATTAAAAAGTCTGGCCGCTCTGGGACTCACTACACCCCTCTGTCATTGGTTACATCGGAGTCACATGATTTATGTCTCATTTAACTACGGTGGCTTTGCCTTGTTTTTATCATTTTGTAAGTGGACTTTTAGCCAAATGATTTATTGCGAGGCTATCGCACTAGTTCCTGATTAGGTGATTAGGGGAAAAATGTTGTTGATTTTAATGCAAAAATAAAGTGTTACTTTTGGAATGTGAGGGTAATTGTTCCTTTATTGTAGGTAGTAGCTAGTTGCTGTCAAATATTGCTCACATTCACTTGTTTAAGTTCAGAGGTGTTATTTTATTTTTACATAGCGGGCTTCACTCATCCCAATTTGATCTCAGTTGACCTGAATTTGTGGCTCAATAAATTATGAATAACAACTATTAGGTACTGGTATGCACCAAATTTGTATTTATAATTCAAATGGTAACCCACAAAAGTGAAAAGAAACACCTCCTGCGCAGGGCTCCAACTAACGATTTTTAATAATCAATTAATCTGCCGAGTTTTCAATGGATAGGTTTACAATTACACCATCTTGTGTGTCACCACCAGCCTTAGACCAATCGGATAAATTAACGATAGAAAAAAAACTTCATGCTTCACCTATCACCTGTGTTCTTTGACCTCTATGATACACAAGATGGCGTAATTGGAAACCTCTCCATTAATAGTCATCAGATTAAAATACATTTTTTCAATTTACTATCCCCTAATTTGAAAACAAGACATTTCAAATTGAAACTGCAAATATGCACAAACATTAATTGATTTAATATGACTCAGTTCTTGGTTCTTCTTAATTTTGGCGATACAGTACATATATTTACGTCACTAGCGACACTCTGCTTATTTCACTGCTCTCGACTCCCGTCAATATAACAAACATGCTCTCACAATTGGAGCTTCTAAATGTAGCCAACCAATCAGAGAATGGGGGTGGTCTTGTGCAAATTTGGACAAAGTGGACACAAAACTGGGTCAAACAGAAGTAGCTGTCACAGGGGCCTTTTGTTGACACTCATGTGACAAAACAAAAGTGTTTTTTTTTTCTATGAAATTGACAATTTTATCCTGACTCCATGCAAGAAACTTCCTCTTAAGAGGTCTGAATAGCCCAAATATGGGACCTTTAAAGTGAAATTTTGTGATGGTATCAATAATAGTCACTTCTTTTATTATTATTTTTTTTTATTCCTCTGACAGATCGATGAAGTCCCGGATGGTGCCGTAAAGCCATCCAACATCAAATTACCCATCTTCTTCTTCGGTACCCATGAAACGTGAGTGATGACACAAAAGCTTTATTTATTTTTTACTCATAGTTGGGGAACCTCGTACACTGAACTGTGTGCATGTGGCACAGGAACATGTCATCAAAAAATTTTTTACCGCCTCCACAGCGACTTCATAGTACAGCCTGGAAGGTGTCTGGGGGTGTCAAACTCCTTTTTGCTTCGGGCCACATTGTAGTTGTGGTTCCCCTCTGAGGGCCGTTATGATTGTGAAACAATAAAAAAATTTAATCAGCTCATTATCTTTACGCCGATTTGGAATCAGAAATCAAAGTAAATGGGTTTTTCGGCTATTGTTCATGTTTGGTAACACAAATATGCTTGCAATATCTCAAAGTTGTCATTTATGACATGGCTATTTGAAATTTTAACAAAAAACCTGGAAGTCGACGCACATGATTTGCCTTTGCGGGCCACATAAAACCATATGGTGGGCCAGATCTGGGTGGTTGTACCTCATCATACTGAGAGGCTCAAATATGGCTAATGCAGAGCTCAGCAACCTTTTTGAGGCTGAGGGCTACTTCGTGAGCACCGATCGTATGAAGGGCTACGTGGCCTGTTTGTGGCAAATTTCCGACTCAGTTCATTATACGTACATAAAATATTTTTGTTTTAATTTATCGTAGTAATCGACATTCCGGGTATTTTAAAATTTTAATTAATGTAAGCAAGTCAGGTTAAGAATTTAAAGCACAAATAATAGTAACAATTTGTGGCCTATGGTATTTTTAGAACATACCGCGTGGTGGGCGCCTTATATGGTCCTTGCGGGCTACCATTCGCCCGTGGGCACAGTGTTGGTGACCCCTGGTCTAATGTAGCTGAATAAAATGATACAAATATAGTGAATTTGGTGAGATAGGAACTGGAGCTCAAATGATTTATTACCAATTGTCACCAATAAAAGGCAGTCGGTCAGTATTTACCCAATGTATTAGCTTTTTTTTGCTTTACATTGCTTTTGCAATCTAAATAACACTAGCCTAAAATATCATGATGTCGCGCACGCAAACACACTCAAATATGCACACAGGCACTTGACAGAATCGGCATTACTCAATTTTTGATAGGTAATAAAGGTATTCGGCACTGCTCTATTAACATTAGTCACGATTTCCGCAACAGTGCCTTTCTGGGCCCCAAAGATATATTTCCGTACCAACCCAACAAGGAGAAGTATGCCAAACCCAACAAGAGGAAGGGCTTCAACGAAGGACTGTGGGAGATTGAGAACAACCCCAAAGTGGAGCTGACGGCACCCAAGGTTTGCATCTCCGAGAGTGGGCAAAAAAAATGTATTAGTAAAAATGACATTCCTCTCCATCTCACCTTATTTTCGTATCTTTTTACAGCCGATTCGTCCTGAAATTTTGTCAGAGAAGGATTCAGACTCTGGCCTAGAGCGACAGGATGAGGTGGATGATAAGGGAAGAAACTCACCAAATGTAAGTGTTCTTTTTTTTAATTAAATCTGCCTGTCAAGTCATCTGCTTGAATTCACTGACAGTGGTTGTTCTTCATCACAGCTTCTTGTTTCATTGTTGCCTTCTTATCTATTAATTAAAATCACATACATTATGATTTTGGAGAAAAATATTGCTGCATCTGAACAAAATAATCCATTCCTGGTTCAAATTATTCGTCGTAAAACCTTTATTAACTGGAACAACTGTGTGATAAGCTAAACATGAAAACAATAGTTAAATGACAACGGCATAACATAACTGCAAAAATAACATAATGCAAATGAATACAAAACATGTTACCTCTTTTAAGCAGTAACATTTTAGGTTTATCCATCCATTTTCTTTGCCTCTTATCCTCTCAAGGGTCGCGGGGAATGCTGGAGTTTATTTCCAGCTGTCAACGGGCAGGAGGCGGGGTACACCCTGAACTGGTTGCCAGGCAATCGCAGGGCACATGGAGACAAACAGCCACATCACAATCACACCTAGGAGCAATTTAGAGTCTCCACTTAATGTTGCGTGTTTTTTGGGATGTGGGAGGAAACGGGAGTGCCTGGAGAAAACCACGCAGGCGCGGGGAGAACAAGTAAACTCCACACAGGCGGGGCCGGGATCGAACCCGGGTCCTCAGAACTGTGAGGCCGACACTTTACCAGCTGAACCACCGTGCCGCCCACTTTAGGTCTACTGAGGCTAAAATGCATTAATTCTACTCTCATTTACTTGCGTTTTTACGTTGACACTCATAAGGCTGTCACAATTTGTTCTGTTTCCTGTGTCATCACATGTTTCTTCTATGGCGTTACTAGGACCCTAAACTAAAAACACAGGCATAAAAATCCAAATTATTTCAAAAATGGGCAAATAGGGGTGGGGGGGGACAACATTTTTCCCAATTATAGGTCCACTAATTTTGAGGTTCCAAATGGAACACACCCCCTTTAACCTTTCAGGTTCCAGGAAGGGAGGCTGAGGTGGAGGAAGAAGGGCCTATGATCTCTGAGCAGGTTCTTCAGAACCAGGATGTACGTACTTTGCATGCCGGGAGGTGTAAATTCCCGTGGGGGGGACATGGTTTGCTTCTACTAGGTGCTCAGCCTTTGTTTCACTCATCAACGTGGTTATATTAAAATTAATACACCCTTCCATAAAGTGCATCAGCAAGCGCTCAACCTTGTTGGAGGACAATTAAGATAAACATGTGTATGACGTCTGTGCCCATGTGTCATCGAACACTGTGATGATTGAGTGAATTTCCCGCATGGCTTCTTTTTTGGACTTCGGGGTCACAGCTTTGTGGTTTGCATCATGTTCAAGACCTTTTTAAACGACTTCTGCATTGCATGTTTCACTATTGCCCTGCTTTCAATTCTGCATCTGAACCTTTTAAAGGGGATTTCCATTCCAGTTTCATTTATGCTGCTATAAAAAGGGTTCTGGTTCAGATCCAATAGGAACTTTCTGATTGTCGTGGTCATTTTCATCTAATGTAGTGCATGATGTATATTTTTGCATCTTGTAAATTTGAATTATAATCCATGTAGTGTGTTATACACAATTACAGTCAAACGTTACGACGACAATTTCTCATTCTTTTTAAGATGTGTCCTGATTTTTTTTTTTTTTTTTTTTTTTTTTTGCTTTTATTATTTAAAAAAAACTTGTCCTCCAGTAAAAAGAATATACAGACACCCAAATGTGTCCATTTTAATAAATTTGCATATGGAAAATTCAGCAGTTCATTTCAAAAAGGGAAAATCTAAATCTTAAAATTTTAGAGTGAAATAGTTTATTTTATTTTTATTTTCAATAACTTTGTATATCGTTTCCAACCAATGAAAATTTGAATTTTCCCCTATTGAGAAATGAGAATGTTATGGAAGAAAAAAAGAGCAAGATTATTTTCAATACAAAATTTGATAAGATACTTGCATTTTGTTTCCCAATATGTTTAATACATCTTGAATTGAACTGAAACAGATTTGTCACAATGTTTAAATACATTTATACGCAGATGTACTATAAATATAAGCCACTGTTAAGAATCCATGGGTCCCTTCAAGAGTGCATTGCTTAACCATGAAAAGTGTGCCATTCTTTACCTCACCACAAGATGTCGCTATGGTGCAAGAGGAAAAAATGTATTAAAGCAACTGTTTACTCAATCACTACATGAGCAAAATAAATGTACCGGTATTTGAAATGTTTCTTTTGTGTGGAAATTGACTCCAACTGTCACTTTACAGGATTCATCCCAGGTGGATGCTCCTAAACCTAAGAGAGGACGAAAAAGAAAGGTCTTTTTTTTTTATTCTTTATTTAAATCAATGACGTCGCTAGGTGTTTATTTATATATATATATAAAATTGATTTCACTGTGGAGATTTCTGTGAACGGAGTGGCCCGATTCAATGTGTGTGTGTGTGTGTGTGTGTGTGTGTGGTGTGTGTGTGTGTGTGTATGAAATACTGTTTGAAAGAGATCAGTTATTGATATTAGAGATCAGTTATGGATATTGTTGTTTTTATTCAGAATGATGGTGAGCGGGAGACTGATGGCGCGGAAGCTCCCCCAGCAAGTCCAATGAGTCCTGCAGGTAAGTTGAAATGTCCATAGTCATCACATAATATTCCACATAATATAGTAATAACTAATAATATATGTGTTTTTCAGGTGAGGATGCACCCAAACGACGAGGCAGGAAGCCCAAAAATGAAAAGTTGCTTCAGCTGCAGCAACACGACCGTCCAGGATCAGGGAATGAAATGTAAAAACATATGCACACACATTCGGTGCAAAACATAAAGCTTAAAAATATGGGAATTGACACATTGGTTTTCTTGGCCCTTCAGAGACATGGCTGAGTCGGACAAAAAGAGGAAGAGGGCGGCGGAGGACAAGTCCAAGACGCTCGAGGAGGACAAGCGAAGGAAGGACGACATGAAAGCCAAGGACGGCGACGGGAAAGAGCCCGAGACCAAGAAGAAGAAACAATCCAAAGACGGCAGCTCCTCGGGCGCCTCTGATGATGACGAGGCAAGTGTGGTCACCAGCCAATCACAGGGAACATATACAGTGGGTATAAAAATTCTGCACACCTCTGTTCAAATCCCAGGCTTTTGTGATTTAAAAAAAAAAAAAAGATGAGAACCAAGATAATTACCGTATTTTCTGCACTATAAGCCACACCTAAGATCCTTTAATTTTCTCAAAAGCTGACAGTGCGCCTTATAATCAGGTGCACCTTTATATATGGATCAATATTGACCCTTTAGCGCAGCCCATCTAATGGATACATAACGGAACCCCAGCCTCTATTGTGGCGTCTATTCTATGCGCCTTATAATACGGTACGCCTTACATATGAAAAAAGTTTTAAAATACGTCAGTCATTGAAGGTGCGCCTTATAGTGTGGAAAACAGTAATTACAATGTTTTCCACCATTAATGTAACATGTATAACTTAATTGAAAAAAATGTTTTATGTTTTTCAAGAAGGGAAGTAAAATTACAAAGATAATGTGGCAATTAGGAAGCAACAAAAAACTGCCAGGAAAAGTCAACCAGAGCATCTGAACTTTATTCATGGTTAATCAGAGGCACTTTAAATGGTGACTGGTGTGTGCTGACTCTTTAACGAATTTGGATGGGACTGGTTAATTCTGAACTCAGCCATATACAAAGTAATGAGGTGTGTACACTTGTGCAATCACACTATCTCACTTGTTTTTAGTTCTCACCTTGAAAATATAAAAAAAAAAAAAGGCAACTTTGTTGTATAGGTTATAGGTCACATTAATGATGGAAAATTTTGGGAAATGATTTCTCTTGTATTCCTATTTCATATCACAAAAAGGTTGCATTTGAACTGGGGTGTGTCGACTTTTTATATACACCATAAATAATGGTTCACACAGTCACACCTATGTAGAATGTAGTGTTTTCAATAAGCCTAACCATGCATTTATCTCAAATGTGTCTGGAAGTACCTGGAGTAAAGCCACTCAAGGATAGAGAGAACATGCAAACTCCACACCAGGAGGCCCAAGTGGCAATTCAAACCCTGATTCTCAGATATGTCTTGTTATTTTTTTCTCTTCTTTTTCTACTGATCTTAGAAAAACAAAAGCAAGAAAAAACATCAGAATGCTGACATGGACAAGGACGCACGCCGGCGAAAAGAGGAGTAAGTGGACACGTGTGTTGCTAGTTGCATGAAGTACAGCGGGAAGGAACTTGAGGAGGAAGCAATCAGTACACTACACTGTGTGCATGTGATACGTGAACACATCACCAAAGACTCGTGTTCCACTTTTTTATTAGTCTTAATTTACCTTAAACGTGGAGTGTCCCGACAGTGGTGCTAAGAATCATAGCCTTTATTCATTTTAGGCCCATTTTGCGTCATTTGAATTGTCAAACATCTTTTTTTTTTTTCTTTCTTGGTACCGTCTCTAAACAGAGCAAACAAAAATGAAGCCAAGAAAAATGAAGAGCGCTCAGGCGTCAAGAAAAAGGGTACGTTCAGCACCTGGTGTAACCTCTCAGTACTGTGTGATTCTTTGTGTTTCCCCCGTTAAACGCCTCCCTTCTTTTTGGAAATCGGTGAACGGCACCATTGAATCGGGCCACTCCGTTCACAGAAATCTCCACAGATGTGAAGCTCCACCGTCTGCACAGTGAAATCAAGATTTCGCTGAAGATAGACAATCCTGTGAGTTGCTCTTTGTTTTTGATTTTGGGGAAATCAAAGTCTCATGTGGGTCCCTTCGGAGGTGATACACAGAACAATTTTTACATGATTTCATCAAGTGTTGTGATAGGTCACCTCGCCGTAAATAGAACCTGAGGTCATTCTACTAATGTTCTACCGTCTGCTCGATGGGGGGTGGGCAAACTACGGCCCGCGGGCCACAGTCGGCCCGTTGACCAATCCAATCTGGCCTGCCAAAGATTGGTATAGAAATGCCCTAATCGTATCAAAATTATGACAAAATTCATTGGTTTGTAATGCCGACCGGTTCCGCCAGGTGGTCGGTCCAGTGATACATTGAATTGACTTTAGCTATTTATTCCAGTGATTCCCAAACAGTGTGCCAGAGTATATTAGTGTGCTGTGAGCACTCTTCAGGTGTGCCGTGGGACGTTATCCAATTTTATGTAATTGCTAAAAAAAACAAAACAATTTATTTCCAAGAAATAATGTATCTTTATTCATCAATTTATGCCAGTGAGGCACAATGACAGACAGAACAAAAAAATCCTCTTCTATTAGATGGCAGGAATTACATACAGTAATTAATCGATCCATTTTTGATGACATTTTTTTTTGTTGGTGTGCCGTGGGATTTTTCAATTGTAAAATATGTGCCTTGGCTCTATAAGGGTTGGAAATCACAGATTTACTCTGCTTCACCTCTGAATACTTTAACCACCATGAGTAGACCACGGAGAAGAAACTTATATATTTCGATATGATATTCGATGTCTTATGTTACACATTTATATAACGTCAAAGTGTACCACCAACCTGAGCTCTGTGAGCTCCTCGGGGGAGCTTCGCGTTTTACGATTGTTAGCGTTGCGTATTTGTTGCTCCTGCACCAAAGTTCAGAAACGACTCCCCGTGAGTTGGTTTTAACTTAAACTACTACAAAAAATGTCGACTACAATGACTAGTTGTGCAGTCGCTTTTAAAAGAAATGCGTCATCGCTGACACGAGGAACCCGTCAGCTACGCAGCAGGCCAAAACAACGGAGCTCAATGGCTTCAGGTCGTTGTCAAAACAACGTGAGCTCAAACTACGTAGCACGAGCGTAAAGATTCCATTTGAAAAAAAACGTGAGAGCGTAGACAATTGAAATGGTTGTTTTTTTTTCTAAATGTGCCCCAAACGCCATAGCACAGAAGATGACATGATGTGGGAGCAAGATGGGATGTTCATGATGCAATGCAAGAGGCACCGGAACTGTACCAAGTCATCAATGATGAGTTGGACAGTGAGGCACCACAGGTAGCTACGGTGGATATTTTTCAGAATTGGAGGTAGCAGAAATGAAGATGCTGAGGTTCTCGCTTGGAGTGAACAGGTTGGATAAGATTAGAAATGAGCTCATATGGGGTGACAGCCAAAGTTGGATGTTTTGGAGACAAGGTTCGAGAGACCAGACTTCGATGGTTTGGACATGTCCAGAGGCGAGAGAGTGAGTATATTGGTAGAAGGGTGCTAGAGGATGGAGCTGCCAAGCAAAAGAGCGAGAGGAAGACAAAAGAAAAGGTTGATGGATATTGTGAGGGAGGACATGAGGACAGCGGGTGTTAGAGAGGAGGATCCACGAGATACGCTTAGATGGAAAAAGATGACACGCTGTGGCAACCCCTAACGGGACAAGCCGAAAGAAAAAGAAGATGAGTCAGATGCTTCTTTTGAAGTCTTGGCCAAGGATGTGTAATGTAGAGGATAAACTGCAATATGCACAAATGTTTTATGAACAAATATTTAATGCAAAAAAATGTTTAAGTTAAACAGTGTTTGATAGTTTATTTATTTAAATTTAAGACTGTAATATGTCTTATCAACATTATTAATAAAATGCTATGCCACCATGAGCATTTATTTTAGTCGGTTGAGGGATTCTGTTCTGACAATTACAGGGACCAGGACAAGCGTGTCCTGTGGCCTGTCCCGACTTTTATATGACCGCTACATCGGCACATGGACAATGATTATTATTATTAATGATTGTTGGACGGACAGTTTTTGAAAAATAACACAAGTACAAACCTAACAAAATATAAACAAAAATAATTCCTAATATTTTGAGCATATGGATAGGAGCAAATTGTTGGTCCGCATTGTACATTGGTAGAAGGGTTTTCCTGATTTGTATTTTTTTTAGGTCAACTTTGGGGGTGCGTATTATACTTGAGGACGCATTATACTCGAGAAATTGTGGTATCACTTTAGAGAAGTATATTGGGAATAGTGTTCTTGTTTATTTTTAGGTACTTACTTACTATACTGTGTTGTCATGTCAATTCTGTACTAAGTTGTTCTTTCACACTAATATTTAAGTGATTGGTCCATGTTGATGTAACTAACCTGTGTGGTGCACTACCAAATAATAGGTACAGTTAAGCTAATGCTTTTTTTTTTTGTAGTGGACACATGATATTCCTGCCTCTTGGCAGCTGCTGTTCTAAGAATTGCAACAACAAACTAACACCAGATTTTGATGGACTGGAAAAAAAATGTCAACAACAACACATTTCCCATTCTAAGTATTAACACTGCAATGCCTTTTTTTGGTGTTGTTTATTTTTTTATATGTCCTGTTAGCTGTTTCTTGTGACTCGGCCCGCCTGTCGACTTTTAAACGTCATTGTGGCCCCTGAGCCAAAAAAATGAGTGCACCCCTGTGCTAGATGAATAGCTAGAATTGATCCTGTTGTGAGTTGATAAGACTGTGATTGTACCTTAAATACAGTCCTGTGATAATTTACTGCCACGCTTGATTACTGCATTGATGTCAACAGGATGTGTGCAAAGGTGTTTCCGTTCATTTTGAGAAGATGATACGATGAATTAAGGACAATGCGCTACGGGCACTCTGACCCTGACCATACACAGGAAACTTTTTTTTTTTCCTTAATTACAATTTAAAACAGTTTTCTGTAGATCCGTCGCATGCCCGCGGGATGCTTTTGTCACGATACCCAAAGGAGTTATTTTTAAGCAATTAAAGGATGATACTTTGCAAACGGATACCTTCGAAAAGGGGAGTTCACATGTGAAACACAAAAAGGCCGGGGAACATTTGATACAGCGAAAAAGGCTGAACGCTTGGGGTTTCCTTTATAGTTCACTACTGTTAATTACTACTTAACTAATCAACGGAACTCAACGACATTTTGTGTAAATTTGCTTGGTGTCGATGAGCGAAAGGAACGATAATGAAGTCTCCGCTAGGTAGTATGTGTTGTACCAGGAGGCCAGAATTATAATGAGAGATTCTCCCATGACACTGCTTTTGAAAAACTGTGACAGTGTGCACATTTGTTCGTATGAAGGATGTGAAGAAGTGCCTGGACGCCCTGGATGAGATCAGCACCCTTCAGGTGACCACTCAGCACCTGCAGAAGCAAAGCGAACTCATCGCCACACTGAAGAAGGCAAGACTAGCTCCCGCCACCCAAAAAAGAAAAATCGCAGTCCCAACCCTCCGCGTCACGTTTGTTAGTCCTGGTCCAGATCCGCAGGTTCAAAGCCAGCCAGGATGTCATGGACAAAGCCACCATGCTGTACAACAAGTTCAAGAGCATGTTCCTTGTGGGCGAGGGCGAGTGCATGCTGAGCAAGGTGCTCAACAGGTCCTTAGCCGAGCAGCGGCAGCACGAGGAGGCCAAGAAGGGAACGCTTAGGAAAGCTGAGCAAGCGCAGGAAAACAGCACGGGGACAGGTAAGTGAAAATACCGTGCAACCTGGTCTACCTCCATTTTGTTTGGCTATCGCGGAAAAGAAAAAAAAAGAGTTCGGGGGAGGTCATTACATTCTTTCAGTGGTGACGTCAGCTGAATTTGTAACCAACTCGCAACGCGCTGTACTCTATCACTAGTCTACACTAACGCAGTAAAAAAAGTTTCTTTCGGCTTGTCCTTTTCGGGGTCGCCACAGCGTGTTATCTCAGATGAACGCACATATATGTTTGGCACAATTTTGACGTGGGATGCCCTTCCTGACGCAACCCTTCTCAGGGAGTGGAGGCCCCAGTGGGATATGAACCCACAACCCCTGGTGTACCAAACCAGTGGTCTAACCACTGAGCTGCGGGGCCTCTCACTAACGCAGTAGTGAAATCTTACTAAAAGTAAATATTTGTAAGAATTTCAAAGTCAACTTTGGGGGTGCGTATTATACATGGGTGCGCATTATACGCGAGAAATTACGGTACATAAAAATGCATTTTCAGACAGTGAAGGCAATGACGAAAGTGTCTTCTGATTTTTGTTTTTGCCTGTTCAGTGGTTCCAAACAAATTACACCAAGTACCACCTTGAAAAATACTTGTCCCTCCATGAAAGAGTAAATAGAATGCAGTGATTCCTTCATGTACCACGAAAGACAGCTTGCGTATCATACTTTGAGAACTGCTGATCTAAGTGAAAGGAAAGTTTTAATATCACCCTTTACTAACTTTATTTTTAGTCGACTGAATCTAAATGGGTTTTCGTCAATAATCTTGTGGTATTTTGTCGAAAAAAATGAATATTTAGATGACAAAGTCATGACTAAAACCAAATGATTACAAAACATTTGAAAATTTGGTGTTAAAATTTTTTTACGGCGGTAACTGAGCTTGCTTACTCATTCATATTTTTGCACTGCTCCTTGAACGTTATAAACTGAGAATCCCTTGTAATCTGTTCCAGTTTCATTGAGCAATATTTTATGTCACATTTTAACCTCCTTAACCGTCTCACAAGCGTAACATAGGAGCCTTTTTCTCTGCTAAATTTTACGATTATGCTTTCATCCATCCAGCCATTTTGAAAAGGGTGTCTCTTTATTAGGGTAGTAGGTACCCCGTAACCCGTACCAGGCCAACAAACTTTGGGATCGAGTCCGGGTACACCCTGGACTGGTCCCCACTCAATAGCAGGTCCAAGAGAAGTCCCACACAAGCATAGGGACAATATACAAATTCCATACAGCATGGCCTGAGCCAATCACTGATATCCTCCTCAGGTGGCATCGTAAAAGAAAATCATTTTTATAAAAAATGAAAAAGCCAAAGAAGCACTCGTAGTGTTCAGGGGGGTTCCTTTGTACCGGATAGATATTTTGTGTGCATTAACACACGTCATTTTGTTCCAATGTAATAAAGGACTTATGATCTTTTTCGTGAATAAAACGCAAGAAAGGATTCGGGCTCCATCCTGCTCATTAAAAAAAAACGTCTTACATTCTTGGGCGGAGAAAAATAATATAACCATCTTGAAATAGAATACTAGACAATGTTGGGAAAGTAATGATTGTTAGAATTAAATGACCTCCATGGAGGAGATAGCTGGGCAAAGAGATTCATTTATTGATTCACATGATTAGCTATGGAAGCGGTGCGGGTGGAAAGAATCCCTGCAAGGCCTATACAACGTGTGCTTTTGTGTGGTTTTATCATTGCGTGTGAGCGGTTTTGTACTTAACGCAAGGACGCAGCACAGCGCCATACGTGGGACGAAAATAGCAAACGCCTGCCCGAGTCACTCGGGGTTCTGACTGATTTCACTTCGGCCCCCCGTGAAATCCATTCCGAACCGACAAGTCACGCAAGTACCCTGAGAACCGCGCTGCCGGTCTGCATCCCGCGTCCTTTTTTCAGCAGGTCACAGGAGCGAGGTTGCGGTGGGGTGGGAGGCGGGGCACGCCACATCCTGAGCTCGAGCGGCTGGTCCGACACCGATGAATACTTTGCCTCGGTGGAAAATGTTCCTTTCTCGGGGGAGGGTGCGGCCAATTGATGGAAAATTGTAATGATTTCCCCAAGGTCTGGGGCTAAGACACGCGTCATCACATGCTTCCGAATGATCATCTTTGCTGTGGTGTTTTCGGGACGTCTGGGCTCATGTGCGCTTTAACCACGTAGACAAGCCCGGCGAAGGAGATCAAAGCGCCGAGGAGAACAAGCAGGAGCTACGAGAAGATGCTTCGCCGGGAGAGAACCTCAGGTAGCCACTTAGTTTAAAAAAAAAAAAAAAAAAAGGAAAAGAAAAATAAATAATGATAATAAATGAATAATAAAAATAAATACATTAAAAACCTGGTATGTGGTCCATTAGATATTGATTATATCTCCTTCTGAACTTTTAATTATTTTTTAAAATTTTACAATAGCAGTCAAAAATGCATAAAGAAACAATAAAAAAGTTGGGAAATGTGCATCGTGCGTAGCCTTGAGACAAATTCAATTCGCTCATCACGTTTTCTTTCCCCAATGAAACGGATACAAATACCATGATCAAATAATATAAGTGGTGGTCTATAATATTGTACTTTACTAAAATGATAACATAAATAGACTGTAAGAAATGTGTGCATCATGGTTTGATGCTGCAATGCAATTCAATCAGTTATTCCTTCTGCTCTGCTTACTTTGGCCACCAGGAGGCAGTATAGCACCTGTGGCATGCTAAAATACATAAAGAAGAATGGACTGCTTCTATTAGTGTACTGTAGTTTACTCTGTAAGATGCTGCAATATTAGTCATTTTTCATAAAGGATAGAGAGTACGAATTGTTATATGATTTTTCTACATGTGTTGCACCGCCTTTTGTGTTCAAATATCATTTTACATTGTTCTTGAGCATGAAACTGGTGGCTGTTCTCAAGGTTAAGAATATTAGATTTTACTGCAACTGCTCTGATTTGTCGGCACGGTAGACAACTGAGTGTCTACCTCACAGTTCTGAGGACCGGGGTTCAAATCCCGACCCAACCTGTGTGGAGTTTGCATGTTCTCCTCCTGCCTGTGTGGGTTTTCTCCCGGCACTCCGGTTTCCTCCCATATCCCCAAAACACACATTCATTGAAGACTCTAAATTGCCCTGAGGTGTGATTGTGAGTACGAACGGTTATTTCTTTGTGCCCTATGTTTGGCTGGCAACCAGTTCAGGGCGTACGTCACCCCTTGGCTGAAGATAGCTGGGATTGGCTCCTTATGAGGCTAAGCGGCTCAGATAATGAACGGATGGATGCTCTAATTTGGGTGGTCGGCTCTTCCACAGTGCTCCCGTGTCCCAGGAGGTCTCCACCTGACTCACCTCAACTGGTCCCTCAAGGTCTTCACACTGGGATGTTCCGTCTAGTTGCTTTTGACTGAGCACCTTAACTGGTTTCCACGTTCATGACCTTTGTCGTCAAAGTCGCTGCTTCAAGTTACCAGTCCTTTAGTAGTCGTGCTAGTTGAAGCCGACGCAGTTCGTCAGCTTTTACTTAGGGAAGAGAAGAAAATGTTGAACTCCAAAGTTTTTTTTTTTTTTAAATGCAGTTTCTTTTAAACGTGTAAATAAGAGTTATTTTTGTGCCTTTTGGTTTGAACTGTTTCAGCGTCAAATAAACTAGTGCAACGTTCTATCCAGTGATCTATGACTATTTTTTTTTTTTTTTTTTTTGTAGTGTAGTTAAATTTAAAAACCATTTATTAACCATTCAAGTCGAGATCAGTGTCTTGACTCCAGATGTGGCCTTTATCCGTTTAGGATTTGATTCAGATTACTAAATTTGGATTGAAAGTTTAAATGGAAATTATGAGTGGCACTATGCATGTTTTGCCACTTTGAGAGACGTCAGACATCCATTTTATGTCATAATGAAACCCAGAAAGACCG
The DNA here is from genome assembly GCF_019802595.1 of Syngnathoides biaculeatus. Taxonomy (NCBI): domain Eukaryota; kingdom Metazoa; phylum Chordata; class Actinopteri; order Syngnathiformes; family Syngnathidae; genus Syngnathoides; species Syngnathoides biaculeatus. The sequence continues at coordinate 10,564,118 of NC_084648.1, read as the reverse complement.
ATAAGCTCCTTTAACTTCAGTTTATCTGATAGCTGGTCAAACAGATTTGTCACTAAGCTTCATATCGACGGATTGAGGCAGTAACCGCCAATAGAGCTCGTGCACGTGACGGCTCCATATCGCCGGTCCAACAGAGCTGCTCGGCATTGTGGGCGACATTGAACCGGAGGAGAATATTTATAATACCCGAGACCTGTTGTGCTGTTGGTTGTCATAACAGACGAGGCAGATAATCAAAGAGATCATCTGATGGAATACCACCTGAAAAGACCAGAAAATATCGATAGATTTCGGCAATTAAACATGATGGATGGTGCCCAACCAAAATACACACACACCTGTGTAGCGATCGCTTCATTTCAGGTAGGAATTATTCTTCTCAATATCAAATTACCAAAAAGTATTTATAATGCCAACTTCGCTCATTTGAGAACAATGCGTATTTAAAAAAAAAAAACTGTCTTGTCGCAGAGGCTTACGGAAGTTAAATGTGGCCGCAATCGCTTCCATGTACATTCCATGGAGACGACTCCGCCCTCTTTTATTTTTTCCAATCATAATGAATGCGAGTTTGTGTAAAACCAGGGGTCATTTATTTAAATATTGGCATTTGTATTGAATACTAGCTGAAAAGATCGATGGATTTCCGGCAAAGGTCAACGTGTCGCCAGACACACTTCCGCGTTCACAAGCTCTCAAAATTGTCATTATGTGGGCTTTATTCCTCATAAGAACAGATCTAGCAACAAAGTATTCGTATCCATCCAGACTTTTTTACGCTTTCAAACTTTTCTGTGTAAGTCTCAACGACTTACTCACCAGATCCATGTGTAGATCCAGTTGTCGAAGACAAGCAGAAGCGAATTAACTGTCCAATATCTTATCGCTGAAAACATCTTCCTCTATGCAGAGTTTTATCTAATTTTTCACATACCGTCATTTATTTTCACCTTCCAAATGTCTGACGGTATCGGACAAGACTCTCGGCATCGTGCTACAAGACATATTTCCGTGTCGTCTCCAATCGACTTAGCATTTACCAATGCTTAGCTTGATCAGCAATATGGCGACGTAAACAAAAGTCACGTGATTTTATGACGTAGGTGCACGAGCTCTATACAGATACTGGTTTGGGTCCAATAAAATACCGATTCTGAATGCATGTTTACAGCTAATTAAAGCAAGTACAGATAGTGTGAAGTGGTTGATGTGCAAATATCCAGTACGTTGTTGAAAAGCAAGATCATACGATTGGTTTGGTTTTTTCCACAGTTGCTTGAAACTTGGCGAAAAGCTTTGACTTGCTTGAAAGTTATTTACGCCCACTTCTCATTGGTCCTTTGAACTACTTGACCACAATCAGCAACCTTTCAAAGTCTTAACTTTATTACGAGTGTCTCAGAAATATAAATAAAAGTGTACAACACAGGAAGTCAGCCACAGGATGGAGAAAAAGCTCCGTCAGTTGAAAGCACCGCCGTCCACGTAGGGGTAGGCAAGGAAGTCGCCCAGCTTGTTGCCGTCGGCATCGTAGTGCAGCATGCGGAAGCACTTGTTGCAAAACAGACACGGGTGAGTTGGGGCGAACTGGTCGCCCGTGGTGTACCACCTGGGGAAAAACAGCAGCTGTGGTGTCAATCGTGGATGTGAATCGGAACGGGCAAACTTTTCTGCTCAAGAGCCACGTTTCATTTTCAATATGAACACGTAGCTCAGATCATTTGAAGATGAGGTAACGCAATAGAATAATTTAAATTGTAATATGTCATTACTTATGATTAATGTAGTTTAGCAGAGTGGTTGTGTGACTAGCATCCGCCCAAATCAAATTTTTGGAATTTGGACGGCGTTTGCATGTTTTCACCTTGTTTGTGGGCTTTTCACCAGGTCCTCTGGCTTCCCACCCACGTTCCAAAAACATGGCCTAGCTTATTTGAAGGCTAAAAATTGTCCCTGGGTGTCAACGTGAGCATGAACAGTTGGTTGTTTAAAAATAACAAAATGGATGTAAGGAAAGAAGAAGCGGCACGGTGGATCAGCTGCTAAAGCGTTAGCCTCACAGTTCTGAGCACCCGGGTTCAACCCCGGCCCCGCCTGTCTGGAGTTTGCATGTTCCCCCCCATGCCTTCGTGGCTTTTCTCCGGGCACTCCGATTTCCTCCCACATCCCAAAAACATGCAACATTTAATTGGACACTCTAAATCGCGCCCCAGGTCTGATTGTGAGTGTGGCTGTTTGTCTCTATGTGGCCTGCGATTGGCTGGCAACCAGTTCGGCACTCTCCACGACCCTCGTGAGGATAAGCGCCAAACAAAATGGATGGATGGAAGAATCATTCAATAAAATAATTCTGGTACTTATTTAAAACCAGTCAATTGAATTATTGAACGAGCTGAATAAAATACATGAATTTTAACATACCACTTTCAGGGTGAGAAAATCAGTAAATTAATGCAATAAAGTGGACTTATGTAAATGGCACTGCGCCGCAAAAAAAAACTGTGGGGGCTGCATGTGGCCCACGGGCTACATTTTTCGTACCCCTGGTGTAAATGGGCAAATGTGTGGACTGGGTGTTTTATTTTATTATTTTTTTTTTTTTTTTTTTCCAAAAAGCACACCTGGCAATGAAGGTGTAGCAGACAGCACACTTCTGCGTGGTGACCCGGTGTTTGTGCGTTAGCAGTGGGTAGAACTTCCGGTCCAGACAGTCGTCCTTGTGTGTAAGCCTAAAAACAGACAAAAACACACTTGATAAAATGAAAAAAAAAAATCTGCTTTAGCAGATGCAAAGCATCAGCAAATTCACCTCTTGTTGAGGCTGCTTTCACATGTAGCGCCCCCGCCCTTACGCATCAAAAACGTTTGCCTGGTGGCGCGACAAGGGCCTCTTGTGAAGAGTATTTACACAAGCCGCTTTTCATATCACCCGATACGAGAGATTCCCAAGCGCGTCACGACTTTAAAAACCAAGAGGCCGCGAGGCGATTTGCTTCGCCGAGGCACAACGGTGGAGTTCATTCATCCGGAGAGGTGTGTGACTCGATTTATTTCCGCCGCTGAACACAAGTTTCTGGCGTAGGTCATGGTTGACTCGCTCGCTGTAGACTGAAGGGTTGGCTGTGAACAGCCAAGTGACCGTACCTCTCGTTTTATTACCGTCATAAATAGAATATTTTTGCATTGTCTACTTCGGCCTTGGAGCAAATAAACTGTAGAATGTGGAGGGATTCTATGTGGACATGTATGATTATGATATACTGCTGAACAGGCTGGAAACGTGGGGAGGACAAAATGGAACGGTCCTAAAATGGTTTAAGTCCTACCTGGAGGAAAGGAGCTACTTTGGAATCACTGGAAGTGCTCAATCTCAACAAATGGCAATGACCTATGGGGTCCCTCAAGGGTCAGCTCTTGGACCCCTTCTGTTCACCCTGTAAATGCTACCCTTGGGTCGAATCTTTCAAAATTTTAATTTTGACTATCATAACTTTGCAGATGACACACAGTTACTATAGTTGAGATGGTGTGCCATTGTCTAAAGCAGATAAAAAATTGAATGAGCCAATTTTTTTCTTCAACTAAACCACAACAAAACAGAATTGCTGTTAGTAAATACCTGGACTCACTATCTTTAAAAACCAAAGAACAAGTCTGAAACCTCGGTGTTCTGATAGATTCCGACCTGACTTTGAACAGCCATATCAAATCAATCACAAAAACTGCCTTTTACCTGTATGTGTCAAGCAGACCAGGAAAAACTCATTCACGGTTTTATCTCAAGTAGGCTTGACTACGATTAACGGTCCTCTGACTGGACTCCTCAAAAAGAGCATCAAAACAGCTGCAGCTCATTCAGAATGCTGCAGCTCGAGTTCTGACCAGACCAAAGAGGTCAGAGCATATAATCCCAATTCTTAAATCCTTGCACTGGCCTCCAGTCAGCTTTAAGAATAGATTTTAAAGTTCTACTTCTGGTCTATAAATCATTAAATGGTTTAGGTCCTGAATACATGAAAGAAATGCTTACGGAATACAAACCCAGTAGAACTCAGAATGACAGACTGAGTCCAAGCATGAGCCCCAACATGGTGAAGCAGCATTTCGCTATTATGCTGCACAGAAATGGAATAAGTTGCCATCAGAGGTGACATCAGCCCCAAGTGTGAATGTTTTTAAATATTTTTTAATCTAGGTGATGGACTCTGAAGTCCCACGTGAAACGAGATCTACTCGCAGGTAATCTTCCCTATGTCTCAAAGTTTTTTTTAGAAACCTCTTTTAAGGCGATTTGTCACAGAATTTAACTGAAAGATCTCGGGCTAAAAAAAAAAAAAAAAAAATTCTCAGTGGCTTTGGGAAGAAAAAAAAAAAAAAGTTTCAGGATACAAAGCAGAGAAACGTAATTCCTGAATCTGAGGATAATGTGCAGAACTGAACAATTCTACAAAAAGAACAAACGGCTGAAGTCTCAATTTCACCCAAAACAATAATAAGAAAAAGTCATTTACACCAGAAGATTATGGCTCTAAATCTAAAAATTTGAGCCCCTCGATCCTGAATTGTGTGCTGTTCATAAGTGATAGCGTCCTTGGAATATTAAGGCAAACATTTCGAGAAGTGCGGTTGACAATTGTACTCAGCAAAGCAGTGAGCCTGTTACAAAAGAAAGCCTTTCCAATCAATCGATTTCTTGCTTTGATATCCAAATCTAGGTGGGTCCCCTTCATGTGTTGAAAATTGGGACTGATGGGGTGAAGAGCAAAAAAACTTCAATGACATCTTTGGTATGCGTTGGTCTGACGTTTCAGCTCGGCTATCTCGTGAGAGCTTTAAAATCAGTAGGGTTATTGTTCAAATGCAGTTATGAATGTGCCAAAATGCATACTTAAGATATGAGCGCTGTTTGGTGGGGGCAGTGGACTCAACTCATAAGCGGCACTTTGGCAAATTCTTCAAAACAAAGCGGCTTCAAACTGATTGGTGCCACTCCCAGTTCAAGTTTACTATTTAAAAACCAAAACGTTTCATTTCACCTGACGTCCGTGATGATGACGAGGTGCTCGCAGTCGCCCTGGTGGCAGTAGAGGTACGGGAAGCCCACTTTCACCTTCAGATCCACCAGCTTCGTGTCCTCCATCTTGGCCTGGGAATACGAGGGGAACTTGTTGTCCTTGGCCCATGTGATTGTGGTCCTGCAACGACGATTACAAAAAAAAAATGCAGCCCCTGACATCGTCTTTCCCATGGTGATATAGAGACTGAATGGTATGGGAGGGATTCCTCCAACTGGGGTCAAATACTTACAGTGAAGGAAATAAGTATTTGAACACCCTGCTACATTGCAACTTCTCCCACTTAGAAATCATGGAGGGGTCTGAAATTTTCATCGCAGGTGCATGTCCCGTGTGAGATAATCTAAAAAGAAAAATCTAGAAATCACAATATATGATTTTTTTAAATGATTTATTTGTGTGATACAGCTGCAAATTAGTATTTGAACACCTGAGAAAACCAATGTTAATATTTGGTACAGTAGCCTTTGTTTACAATTACAGAGGTCAAACGTTTCCTGTAGTTGTTCACCAGGTTGCACACACTGGAGGAGGGATTCAGGCCCACTCCTCCACACAGATCTTCTCTAGATCAGGCAAGTTTCTGGGCTGTCAGTGAGAAACACGGAGTTTCAGCTCCCTCCAAAGATTTTCTATTGGGGTTCGGTCTGGAGACTGCCCAGAACCTTGATACGCTTCTTACGGAGCCACTCCTTGGTTTTCCTGGCTGTGTGCTTCGGGTCATTGTCATGTTGAAAGACCAAGCCACGACCCATCTTCAATGCTCTAATGGAGGGAAAAAGATTCCCTAAAATCTCACAATCATGGCTACGGTCATCCTCTCCTTAATATAGTGCAGTCGTCCTGTCCCATGTGCAGAAAAACACCCCCAAAGCATGATACGACCGCTCCCATACTTCACAGTAGGGATGGTGTTCTTGGGATGTAACTCATCACTCATCTTCCTCCAAACACAGTTTGTGGAATTATGAACAAAAAGTTCCATTTTGGTCTCATCTGACCACAAAACCTTCTCCCATGACTCCTCTGTATCATCCAAATGGTCATTGGCAAACTTAAGACGGGCCTTGACATGTGCTGGTTTAAGCAAGGGAACCTTCTGTGCCATGAATGATTTCAAACCATGACGTCTTGTCACCTTGGAAACGGTGTTTCCAGCTCTTTTCAGGTCATTGACCAAGTCCTGTCGTGTAGCCCTGGGGCTGATTCCTCACCTTTCTAAGGATCATTGAGACCCCACGAGGGGATATCTTGCTTGGGGCTCCACTCCGATTGAGAATGACCGTCAAGTTTAGTTTCTCCCATTTTCAAACGATTGCTCCAACAGTGGAACTTTTTTCAGGCAATTTGGCAATTTCTCTGTAGCCCTTTCCAGTCGTGTGGAGTTGTACAATTTTGTCTATGGCGTCTTCGGACAGCTCTTTGGTCTTTGCCATGTTGCAAGTTTGAGTCTTACTGATTGTATGGGGTGGACAGGTGTCTTTATGCAGCTAACGACCTCACACAGGTGCATCTGATTCAGGATAATACATAGAGTGGACGTGGACCTTTAAAGGCGGACTAACAGGTCTTTGAGGGTTAGAATTCTAGCTGATCGAAAGGTGTGCAAATACTTATTTGCAGCTGTATCACACAAATAAATCATTAAAAAAATCATACATTGTGATTTCTGGATTTTTCTTTTTCGATTATCTCTCTCACAGTGGACATGCACCTACGATGAAAATTTAAGACCCCTCCATGATTTCTAAGTGGGAGAACTTGCAATGTAGCAGGGTGTTCAAATACTTGTTTTCTTCACTGAAATTCAAATCTTACACGTTTTATAACTTTTTTTAAACATGTTTTTGACTGATTTTGTTTTTATGACCATAATCAAAACTGTTAATCATTTTGTCAGTAACCAAAGTCCGCCAAAAAACAAATTCAGCAAGATATCATGTAGTAGTTTCCCCCAATGTTACCCCAAGTTAGATAAGTTCCTGCAAATGAGTAATTCTACTTTTTAGTGGAGACAAAAAGTCCTGACATGTGGTTATCGTAGTAAATGGTTCCTCGAAGTGACGATTTGACCACAAACAAGCCTTTCACCAAAATCCCCCCCCCCCCCCCCACCAACCCACTTTCCAGTTCCAATGCCACAGGCTCTTTCATCGGTAACTCAGTCGGAAACCTGTCTGCACAATTATTCAAGGACTCTTAATTCATGAGAGGCTCCGTTTGTCTCAGGCGCCAAAATGTCCTAACAATGACTAGTTATGGATGGATTATTGTGCACGACAAAGAAGCATATTCAAACTCACTGGCTGATGTCACGGCACTCCGGATAGCGCATGTCGTTATAGAACACCCCTTCGAAGAAAAAGTAAGCGGACTTGTAGTGGTCCTGAAAGACGACAAAACAACCTCTTCGTTAGAAACGTGCGAAACGGGAGGGCAGCAACTATTCGCACTCACTTTGCTGACGAAGTCCGGCGCAACGTCCGGCGTTTCGCTGAACTCGCCATACACCTGCAGGTCGCTGATGCAGCAAATGGCGTCCCGCAGCTCCGTCAAGCTTTGGGAGCCCAGCAACAGCAGCGTCACGTGGGGTCGGACGTAGCAGAACTATTAGGGCAAAGGGATCCATTTTCTCAGCCAACAACTGCTACAAGTAAAATAGACTCTTCTTGTTTTGACAAAAGTGTAGAAGATAATCTTCAAAAAGTTTGAAGACAAGGAACGTTCCCCCTCGAGATCTTTGGCTTTAGCTAACACTTACTTCCTGAACCAACATCTGTTAAAAGTTCTGCGAGCTCTGAAGGGTTCATGCCAAGGTCAGCAGTCACCTTTTCGAAAGTGGCCGGGTAGTAGACATTGATCGTCAGAATGACGTCTCCTTCGGGAACCAGATTTTTCACGGCCTCAGGTTTCATCATGAAGGTCAGTCGCTCCTGCGGAAACGCAGGAACGCAACTCGTTAAAGCCGTTACCTTCACACAAAGGCCAAGGCATGCATCGGCGGCTTCGCCAACTCGCCTGCGCATCTGCGTAGGCATCGTGTCTGTTCTTTGCGATTTTTAGGGAGGATTTGTAATCTTGCCTCTTCTTCCTCTCCCTGTTGAGACAAAATCAAGCGGGCTGTCAACATGGGTCTTCGAAGCTGGGAATAGACCAGTTCAAAGCCAATAAAAAGTCGTACACAAGCGTTTTCAACGTTGAGTCCTCTGGTACGACTTCTGGGTCAAGTTGCTGATCCTCGGGATGGCAACGGAGTGCATCAGTGCTATTCAAAAGACAAAATCATAGACAGAAGAAACCAGATGGCAAGGGGAAAAGGGTTATAGCCACATCCTGGCGGTAGCAAAAGTCAATGAGCAGTCGCCTGCTTAATGGGATATGACTATATCCTGACAACCTGCAAATTTCTTTAAGCGCCCGCATCGTGTCCACGCCGATTCCCATCTCGTGAGCAAATTCGGCGTGAAACGCGTCTTCGTCCTCGGCCCGGTGGGAGTAGTCTGACGGATTGAGTCTACTGAGCCACTCCTTTCTGAACGAGTCGATATGAAACGTTGTGCTATTCGCGTGGTTGTATTCGTATTCTGGGATGTTTGGATTGGAGTCCGACGTCGGCGTCGAGGCCGCCATGTTTAGTGAGGACCAGCCTCTCGCTGGGGATTGTGGGTAATGTAGGACGGGTACCGCAGAGCCGCAACACTAAAGTCTTGTTCATAATCATGTTGGAGGCTTGGCTGGGAATTATGGTTACAATATCATCGGTCCGGAAAAATTTGTGGTTTTGTGGCCAAGTTGACAGGAAGTCTGGTTTAAATTTTACCTAGAAAATACGGCACGCAGGGGATTGTGGGTAACATATCAGATAACATATATTTGAAAACAGTGAAACCCTGTGTTTACTTTTTTAGTTTGTCCCACGTTTTCCACCTACTCATCGTAGTTAGGCAAATAATAAAATTCCCATGTCCAAAGTAGAGTACTCAAAGTACGGACAGGAATTCATACTTTTACACACACACACACACACAAAAATGGTCCGCACATGATATTTTTTTTAGGCAGTGTAGTAGCATTTTAGCACAATGCAATGCAATGTTATGTTGCCATTTTTTTTTTTTTTTACAAAATATCATGTAACTGAAATCAATTGTGAAGAGTAAAAAATAGGGCAAATTAATAATTATTATTATTTGTCGCAAAATTTGAAAACCAATTCTTTGTCTTTATGAAATAATTAAAACTATATAACATTGTTGTTAAAAAAAAAAAAGTCAGCTATCAAAACATGATATGCTTCCATTTCAATGTATGGATGTCATTTAATTAGGTTTTTACTTGTGACACCTGGCATTTTTAAAATTATGTTCCTATTATGCGTCCTTTTATCTGTTATGTATGTTTGTCAGTTTTCCTCATTTCATCTTTGACAGATTGTGATATAGGGATGTAAAAAAAAAAGATAATGAAATGAAACAACTATAACTTGTATATAAAACAATCTCCTGTTTTGTGCTTTATAGCACAAGACTACCTCCTTTAATGTACTAACATGGGGGGGGCATGTAATATGTCATTTGCCAGTTGTGTGTTGGAAAAGCAAAAAAAAAAAAAAGCAGGGGGGGTTTACAAAACATGTTGGTGAGTCTTACGTTACCTTTAAAATAAGCTTAAAAATATTGTTGGAAAATTAGCTCCAGCAGCCATTGCGATGTCATACAGTGAAGGGGTGGCCAACCTATGGCCCTTGGCCCTATACTGTCCATGCTCATTATAGAGTACATAATAAACCTTTCCCTCAGTCTTGAGTTTCCTCTGTTAGCATTTTGATCGACCTTTTAAACATCCCGGGAGCACAATGCCGACTGCTAATCGTGATTTCACACCGCAGCCCTGCCTGCATCGGTCGCTTTTTAGATTGCGAAACAACCGCCGGATTGTTTGCCTGCACTCACAGTGGTGCTGTGTGTATATGTGTGATATCAGGAGTTGTAAGAGTGGGCCGGCCCTAGAAACCTCAGCACGGTATAAATATCAAGCGAGGGACTCCCTAATGAACATTTTCCTAAACGAAGCTTCAGAGGTGCACAGAAAAGATTTGTATTCTTGCAAATGGAGATTAAAGACTATTCCCGGAAGCAGGTTAGTGTTTGATACTAATTTCCTTTCAACATGTTAAAATTGTGTAAAAGCTATCCTAAAATTGACATGAACATAAAAATCATGGCGTATTATTATGTCAAAAAATATTTTTTCCCCCCATTCCATTTGCTTTTAGGTGGACAAACTGTATTCTGACAATTTGTAAGTTTTTTTGTTTTTAATATTATTCATTTAATGTAATTGTTTTGAGTCAGGGCAGTATGGTGGAGCAGCTGGAAAGCGTTAGCCTCACAGTTCTGAGGTGCTGTGTTCAATCCCAGCCCCGCCTGTGTGGCGTTTGCACGTTCCCCCCCCACCCCCCGGGGCCGTGTGGGTATTCTCCGGGCACTCCGGTTTCCTCCCACATCCCTAAAACTTGCATTAATTGGAGACTCTAAATTGCCCATAAGTGTGATTATGAATGTGACTGTTGTCTGTCTCCATGTGCCCTGCGATTGGCTCTCAACCAGTTCAGGGTGTACCCCGCCTCCTGCCTGTTGGCAGCTGGGATAGGTTGTAGCACTCCCCATGACCCTTGTGAGAATAAGCGGCTAAGAAAATGGATGGATTGATTGATGGATGTTTTGGGTCACTAATTGGTCAACTATTCAGACATTGCTCAAACACCAAACGTTTGTAATATGCTGTACACACACTAAAGGGCAGTAAGTGCATTATGAATCACATCCTGAATGTAAAATTACCCATGAAAATTCTAAAATGAAGACATTCAACTCCAGAATTTATTTTCAAGATTTTTAGTACTTTTAATTAATAAATGTATTGGTTAATTGTTATTATTGTTTTATTTATATTGCACCCCTGCACAAATAAAAATGATGTTCCAGGAAAATTACTTTTGGTCACCCTGTTATTAACCGCGTGAAATGTCTTTACTATTTTTGCAGTAAAGGGTTTTTTTTTTTTTTTTTTTTTTTTTTTTCAAATTGCCTCTTTGTGACTCATGTGGTCTCCATTTTGGGTCAAGTTTAGGTGGGTCATTCGCTTCTGTTTCAGCTTTAGCTGTTAAAATGCATTTGTAAGGTTTCAATCTGGAGCTTAATTTGGGCAGTCTAGAAACCTTCACTTCATTCCCTGGATTCACTCCATTGCTTTGGCACTAATGTTTAATTTAGTTTTTCCCACCGTGTCGTTGCATGGTGACATTTCCGTTTGGTTGCGTCATCCTTTCATATGCTGCCTTTCGTTCCTCGTTCTGGTGCCGACAACATCATTGATGATGATGATTAAGTGGCAATAGTACTCGCAGGTCAGTCACGTACCACATAAATAGTGGGGTTGATTTGAACCATTTGGTCGTTGTTGTTGCGACCTTTCGCTTGTCCCATCAGGGGATTTGACAGTGACCCATTTGTTAATCTGTGCCTGGGGCCAGCGGTGGCTGGATATTGCTCCAAATCCACAGCGAAATGGAACAAAATGGGCTTCACTGTTCCAATACTTTTGTGGGGAATTGTATACATCCATTCATTTTCTTTGCCGCTTATCCTCACGAGGGTCGCGGAGCGTGCCGGAGCCTATCCCAGCTGTCAACGAGCAAGAGGTGGGGGACACCCTGAACTGGTTGCCAGACAATCGCAGGGCACACCAAGACAAACAGCCGCACTCACAATCTCACCTTGGGGCAATTTAGAGTGTCCAATTAATGCTGCATGTTTTTGTGATGTGGGAGGAAACCCGAGTGCCTGGAGAAAACCAACGTAGGCATGGGGAGAACATGCAAACTCCACACAGGCAGGTACGGGATTGAACCCGGGACCTCAGAACTGTTAGGCCAACGCTTCACCAGCTGATCCACCGTGCCGGCAATTGTATACATATACATGCATATTTACTCGCTTTTTATTATTCCCTCCAGAACGCCACCCATGGATTTAGAGGCTGCGTTGAAGGAATGCTCTGGCGCCCTTGATCTCTTTCTGAACAACAGGTTCAAAGATGCCTTAGCTCTTTTAGAACCCTGGTAAGTCCCACTTCTCCGTCTCCACACGTGAACACGATGTCCAGTACGAGATATGATACAAGATGTATTTGCCTTGGCTTCAGGAAGAGCCAGAGCATGTACCACGCCATGGGCTACAGCAGCATTCTCGTGATGCAGGCGGGCATGACTTTTGACCCGAAGGACATGAACGTCGCTATGGAGTCTCTCAGCGACGCCCTGCTGACGTGCCAGAGGTGTGGGGCCCGTCCGTTAGTCGGAACCGCGACGCGATTACAAGACAGAATTACGTACTGGCTTTTTTATAGACCATTAAACATGGTTTTGTCTCATCCACCTTTAGGTTTAGGAAAAAAATGGGAATAATGGAGACTCTAGCCAATCTGTGGTACAGACAAACACCTGAAACTCTGACAGAAGGTGAGACATCACTCCCCCACTAGGTCACAGGTGTCAAACTGAAGGCCCGGGGGCCAGATCCGGTCCACCACATGATTTAATGTGGCCCGCAAAGGCAAATCATCTGCGTGAACCTCCAGGATTCTTTTGAAAATCTGTACCAAAATTTCAAATTGTCATCGATCATAAATGATTACGTTGAAAGATTATGAGCATTTTTATGTTACCAAACATTGACAATGGTTGAAATACACATTACTCTTAATTTCTAATTCCAAAACTAGTTCATAAATTTCACATGTAAATACGATGAGGCAATTAAAGATTTTTATGGTTTCGCAGTCCTAAGGGCCCTATGAGGGAAACCGTATCGAAATGAATTGTCGTCCGCGACAAAAATGAGTTTGACACAGCTGCTCTAGGTGATCAATCCACTGTGACGTAGATAAATGATTATAGAAAACAGACAAATCTCTACATTCTTTGTAAAAACACATGGGTTCATTGATGACTAAATTACCTTTAATGGTCACAAAAACATGTTATATTTCATTAAATCTAAATTGTCTGATGTTTTTAAATGCGGATATTATTTTCATTCAAAACAAACATTTATGACAACACAATTTCACTTTGATGTTTACAAAATATCGTAGATTAGTTTTGCTGATTGTCTTCCATCTTTGCGAACTGTAATATGTCTTTGATGTTGACAAAAATATGTACATTAGGTTTGTTAAATATTCTAAATTGGCTTTTCTATTTCCAAAAATGCATATTTTGCTTTTGTTAGACATGTACGGCTTCATTTTAAGGTTTATGAAACCCATCCCGTCATGTTTAACAAACAGAGGAGATGCACGCCGAGCTCTGTTACGCCGAAGTGCTGCTGCAGAAGGCGGCGCTCACGTTCCTCGACGAGACCATCATCGGTTTCATCAAGGGAGGCATGAGGATCCGAAACAGCTATCAGATTTTCAAGTAGGCGAGATGCGGGTGTTGGGTCTTTTGTAACGGCTGAGGAAATCCATCAAAAATAAAATGAAATACTGTGTTGCGTTTGTGCAGGGAGTGTCAGGCTATGGTACACGCCAGTGGAGAAATGGAGAAGAAGAGCACGTATATTCACTTTAAGGGCGGCGTCAGCATGGGCATAGGATCTTTTAACCTGGTGGGAGCGCTCGCGCACTCACAGCCGTTCACAGAAAAGCATCCCGAGTGCTTGCAGTATTTCAATGAACTTGTCTCTTTTTCAGATGCTATCGCTACTACCAAGTAGAATCCTCAAACTGATGGAGTTTTTAGGTTTCTCGGGGGACAGGGTAGGTGTCCTTATGGTTTTCTGAATACTTTACCAGGTATACTTGTGTGTTAAGTGCCTCTGTATATGTGGATATGGCGGCACGGTGGCGCAGCTGTAGACTGTTGGCCTCGCAGTTCTGAGGACCAGGGTTCAAATCCCTGCCCACCAATGTGGATTTTGCACGTTCTCCCTCTGCCTGCGTAGGTTTCCTCCCATATCCCCAAAACATGCATTAATTGCACACTCTTAATTGCCCCCTGGTGTGATTTTGAGTGCGATTGGTTGTTCGTTTCTATGTTCCCTGCCATTGGCTGGCAACCAGTTCAGGGTGTACCCCGCCTCCTGCCCAATGACGGCTGGGATTGGCTCCAGCACTCCTGTGACCCTTATGAGGATAAGCAGGTAGGAAAATGGAGGGATGGATGGACATATATATCTATATTTTTTTCCACAGGAGATGGGTTTGTCCGAGTTGCGAGCAGGCGCGTCCAGCGACAGTCTGCGCTCCATCCTCAGCACGTTGACTCTGCTCATGTTTCACCTCTACATCTCGGTCATTCTAGGTAACGGACGTCTCTCTTTTGACCTCCAAATTGAAGCATGCTATTATTATAATTATTCTATTTTATTTTAATCATTCTCTCCTCCACACAAAGGTTCCGGCGACGTGGACCTGAGTGAGGCTGAGGCCCTGCTGGAGCCTTACGCTAAAAGGTTCCCAAATGTAAGATATTAAAGTAATATTGGATCATCAAATGCAACCTATTGATCCACAGTGTGGAATAATGTAGCAAAAAAATGACAAATTTGTCAAATTCAAATAGGTAACATCTACTCTGAGTACCTAAAAAAATGATCTGTAATTAAGTATAATCTATATCTTTCTGATGATTGGGAAAAGATGTACGCTAGGTAGTTTCTTGTCACTGTTCGGTGTCCTGAAGAGCAAATATTTTTTTATGTCTGCAAAAACACCTACTTCAGGTGTGTTAAAGTGTAAATGCTCCTTAGTAATGACAAAATGTGTTCATTTGGTTTCCAAAAACACATATTGGGCTCTCCGAAGACTCAAAACTGTCTTTGATATTTCCAAAAACATTGACGTTACAAGACGAAACGCTCTTAAATGTTTGCCAAAACACATTTACTAAGTTAATCAAAGACTCAAAATCGTCCTTAATAATATATATACAAAAACAGGCAAGATAGATATATTGAAGGCCCGAAATTTTCTTTAATATTTCTGGAAATTAGCAAGAACAACAACAGAAATTGCCATTGTTTTTCAATGTATTCATGTGTATTTGTATCCAACAGGGAGCCATCATGCTTTTCTACGTTGCAAGAATTGCCTTGCTCAAAGGAAACATCACTTATGTAAGGGACTCCCCGCGGAAATTCACGGCATTTTGGATCCGCTCGTTTGTGTTGACTGTCGCATTTCCCCGCGCAGGCTCAGGAAAAGTTCCACGCGTGCTTCGCCGCGCAGCAGGAGTGGCGGCAGATTCACCACCTGTGCTACTGGGAGCTCATGTGGGCCTACTCCTTTGAACAGAAGTGGCGGGAAGCGTACCATTACGCTAATCTCCTCTGCAAGGAGAGCAAGTGGTCACGGGTGAGTACGGAAAAAAATACAGTACCTACGAAGTACTCCACAGTACATTTGCGACTAGTTTATTCACCTATTTGCAGATTGTTGTCTTGCCGCTTTTGTGCTCAGAATATGCAATGCAAATTTTGCTATGGTCCGATCTTGTGGAATCTTGGTGCCAAGGAGCTATGTTGAAGTGAGTTGAGGCGCTTCATTCAAGCAGATCTCATGGCATTAATACGCAGTTATAAACCTTTCTTGATTTTCACGATTCACTACAGAGTTTACATGCTTGACAATGTTTATCGAGCCAATTTGAAAACACAAACTTCCTAAATGGTGTTTGATGGGTTTATTTATATTCTTTGACATTTACAAAAATGTACGCTAGTTTCGTGACAGACTGAATCAATTTTGAAGAAACAATAACATAACTACGGTTAGTTAAGCGTGAAATTGTCTACTGAAACAAATGAATACATTGAGTGTATTGAAAATGAAGAAATATGTTTTTAAAAAATGCATGTTAGATTCATTGAAGATTGTTCAAGTGGTTTTTGTTTCATCAAATTCATCGTCTTGCGTGTTTAACAAAAAATGTATTAAAGACTTGACGTTGCCATTTGTTAAATATTGCGTTATTATCTGATGTTTACAAAAACGAACAAAGACTTTTGTTGATTTCATTGAGAAATGTACAGTAGATTGTTTGATTTTTATGAATGTTTGTAGCGGCACGGTGACTCAGCTGGAAAGCCTATGCCTCACAGTTCTGAGGTCCCGGGTCCAATCCCGGACCCGCCTGTGTAGAGTTTGCGTGTTCTCCCCGTGCCTGCGTGGCTTTTCTCTGGTCACTCCCACATCCCCAAAAAGTGTGGTTGATTGAACACTCTAAATTGCCCCTAGGTGTGATTGTGAGTGGAACTGTTTGTCTCTATGTGCCCTGCGATTGGCTGGCAACCAGTTCAGGGCGTACCCCGCCTCCTGCCCGTTGACAGCTGGGACAGGCTGTAGCACTCCCCATGACCCTTGTGAGGATAAGCAGCTCAGAAAATGGATGGATGAATTCATGTTAGTTTTTCATCCATTTAATGCATTTTTTTTTTTTGTCAAGGCCGTCTACGTGTTCCAGAAGGCTTCCATACTGAGCATGCTCCCCGAAGAGGACGTCAAGAAACTTGGTGAAAATGTGGTGGATTTATACAGGTATGCCAAAAACAATTTAAAAAAGCATTTTGCACCTCGATCTACAACAGTGACACACGTGTGATTTGCAGGGAGGTGGACGGTCTGAGGTTGAGGATGGCCGGGAAGTCCATCCCAACGGAGAAGTTTGCGGCCAAGAAGGCTCAGCGCTACGCCTCCTCCAAGCCCGTCAAACTGGTCGTCCCAGCCCTTGTGAGGAGTGCTGCACGTGATTTATTGAAGGTGATATTAACAAGCGACATTTACACAAATGTCGTCCGTTTTGTCCGCCCCCCTCCAGGAGATGATGTACGTGTGGAACGGCTTCACCATCGTGGGCAAAAGGGCCGACCTGACGGAGAACATCCTGGCTACGTTGGAGAAAGCAGAGGAGGAGCTCAAGTACGATTCAAGTGAGGAGAAAGACACAATGGTAGCGGCTAAAGGGCTCTTTTCCAAAACTATAACGCCGCGTTGCCACTGTTAAACAGACCCGTCCGACTACCACTTGGATGACCAGTGTGTGGTCCAGCTGCTCAAGGGCTTGTGTCTGAGGCAGTTGGGGCAGCTCGACCAGGCCATGGTCTGTTTCAACCGCGTCTTATCCAGGTGAGATCCACATTGACTTCACCTAACATTTAAAGGTCAAGTGTCATCCCCATAAACATTCTAAAACAGATATTGACTTGAAAAATACTGATAACATTATTCACTTCAATGTCTACACAAAAAAATAAATCTGAGCAGAGAGTGCGTCATTCGCCAAAGCGCCTCCCCGTCATAGCCACATCCACGGCGGAGATGAGCCACCGTGGCCCGGCGCCACCCCGGCCGACAAGGCCCGTGGCCGGCTCGGCCTTATCGACAAGGCTGGTGGCGATTCACAAGACCTGCGGAAGCCGTCCTTCAGTGGCTGATGCACGGAAGCCTTCCGATGCGCGCATCAACACATTTAGCGCCCCTGATTTACAGATTACGCCCCCTCAACTATTGTTTTTTTTTTTTTTTTTTTTTTAGTAGCCAGGCCTACCTGTCATTTGGAACCCACAAAACTCTCCTCCTTTGCACCTGTGCAATCCAATTTTCACAACGAACCAGATCTTTTGGAAAAGTATGAAGTGTGAATCCATCCTTCCGAATGTTCGAGCAATATCCAGCAATGCAACGAGCCGGCATTTTGGCGAACACGAAGGAAACAATGAGCTACCTTCCCGCAGGTAAAACTAATAGAAAAAAACGGGTCCGCTTGAGCACGCACCTGCGTCCGACGTCACTTCCTGCTTCTTGTCGAAAACAAATCCCTCGAGAGGATTTTCATGACGGGAGTTAGAAAAAGCCATATATGTTAAAATCATGTTTTGTGGTGAAAAAAAACGTTTTTTCATTAATAACATACTAAAAATCATGGCACTTGACCTTTAAATAGGCCTGAACAGTTTTGCTTGATGCCCAAAAAAAGGCGGGAAAAAGGGAGATTGGCCACGTCTAGTCAAAACATGGTCCATCTATTTATCTTACATCGTACTTTAGGAACCTGACTGGGTACTTTTAAGTGGGTATTTTCTTCGAAAACTGAAAGTCAAGCAGTCTGATGCTCATTTTCCGGTGTCGCTTTTGCTGATTCGTCGCAGCGAAAGCGACCTGAAGCACGACAACTACCTGGTGCCGTTCACCATGTACGAGATGGGCCTGCTGCACAAGCAGCGGGGCGACATCGACAAGGCCGTCTTTATGATCGAAAGCGCCAAGTAAGTATCGAATAAAAGCACCAATGCCCTTTCATTTAACATTTGCCGAAACAAATTGCGAAAGGAAGCCGTTGTGGCTTGCAGGATGGACTACAAAGACTACAGCATGGAGTCGCGGCTCCACTTCCGCATCCACGCGGTGCTCAACAGCCTGGGCTCCTTGCCGGCCAAGATGCCGCCTTCGCGTACGCCGGCGTGAACGCTCCCATGACTGCACTTTCTATTATTGGATGGTCATATTCCTCCACGCTGCCTCATGACTCGAGGGCATCTTATTACTCTACTGTAAATGCCTTATACTGGGGCTTTGGAAATATTGTATTTACACCACAACTTTCATAAATGTGTTTTTTTTTAATCCACTTTTTATTTGTGATGTTGTCACTGGATTATTGTGCTTAAGTGTTGTATTTCCTCATATAAATGATCTTTACTCAACTGCACACATTTTTAGAATTATATTAAACAACTTGAAAGTTCAACCAGATCGTCCTTGATTCTTTGCCGGAGACTTCTTTACTACCGATAGGTTGTTTACCGTATTCTGTAGGGTTTGCTGTTTTGGTTAGCAACCAACTTTAAAAGAGGCTCAGCTACCAACTCTTTAACATGATCTCTGAAATGAGATCGTTTTATATCAGTTACCACTCGTTTTCTCCCCCAGTGAGAAAAGTGAGGTAGCTGGGATAAGCTCCAGCACTGCCGCGACCCATGTGGGGATAAGCGGCTCATAAAACGGTATATATACTGTACATATATTCACACAGTAATTGGCCAGCGGTGTCTATTTACTCGACTGCAGATTATAGGGCATCTTTATTTTTATTATCAAATATTGAGGAATGAAGGGTGGCACGGTCCCTCAGGTGGTATAGCCTTGACCTCACAGTTCTGATGACCCGGGTTCGATCCCAGCCCCGCCTGTGTGGCGTTTGCATGTTTTTCCCGTGCCTGCGTGGGTTTTCCCTGGGCACTCCGGTTTCCTCCCACACCCCAAACACACCCTAAATTGCCCCTAGGTGTGATTGTGATAGTGAGTGCGGCTGTTTGTCTCTATGTGCCCTGCGATTGGCTGGCGACCAGTTCTGGGTCTACCCCTCCTCCTGCCCGTTGGCAGGTGCGATAGGCTCCAGCACTCCCCGCGACCCTCGTGAGGATAAACGGCAACGAAAATGAATTGGGGAATGATTTTAATTGTCGTCAAAGATGGGGTCTCCGTGTGATGTTAGATCATCCTTAATAATTGTGTTGGTAAGATACATACTTCAGTAATTGCTGCTGTTTTGGCAAACAACGGGGTCTAACCCTCTCCGGACGAAATAGAATCTGAAACTTTCATAAAATGACTTGAAATTTTCGATTATATTAAACCTGTTGCAAATTTGCAACCCCTGCCCGGAAAGGGTTAAATGGGCTCACTAGGTAACTACTGCTGTGGTGGAAAAAATAGCATCTTTTAAATGATACATTTTTCATCATATAGATTCAGTTTTCTTTCCTAATGTGAAAACACAATTTTTCACATTACAGAAATATCTTACGCCGCTGAAACCCCAAAACAAAAATGTCACAAAGGACATCCTTGGAAAGAATGGATATATGGAAAATTTGATCTCACTGTATAAATAGTATGGGTTTATCTAACATATGGATATATATCTTCTCTCAATGTACTCGCAAATTTCAGTTTTGCCTTTTTTTGGGGGGGGTTTCCTTCTTTCATCTGGTTAAACAGAAAATAGTAGTTCTGGGGGTCACTATTAAAAAAGACACACACTAAATAATAATTTACTGGAGAAATGATAATAATAATATAAACAATTTACTCACAGATCTAAGTTAATTAAATTCTGGAATTTGAGAATTTCCGAACCCACATGACATAATCGCTCCAAAAAAAAAAAAAAAAAACGCTAACCGCTATCAATCAGATAGAAGTCAAACGGTGTATCATGTGACCCGCCCGGGACGCGTGTCGGGAGGAGGAGGAGGAGGAGGAGGAGGAGGAAAGAAGATGGAAGGGAACCGAGACGAAGCTGAGAAATGTATCAACATCGCGTCGAAAGCCATCGACGCCGGGGACAAGGAGAAGGCGCTAAAGTTCCTCCACAAAGCGGAGAAGCTCTTCCCGACGGGGAAAGCCAAAGGTAAGCCGTTGGTTCCGGTTAGCCGAGCCGGCCAGAGCTGTCGATTGCACGAATGGATTTTATACATTTACGTACGTTGCAGATATTTAAGTACCACAAGGCCATGTTTCAAACGCAGAATGTTGTGAAAGAAATGTTGCCAAGAAGTGAAGGCTTGTCAAAGCAAATTGCAATCTTGTACGCTAATAAACTAAGATAAACTCAGCTGTGCGGCTAGTTAGCTCAATTTTAAGTGAGCGTCCTTCACAACCATCGTGGAAAATGTTTATGTGTGCTCATATTTCTTATAAATCCACAAGCCTAAAATGTATTTATTTAGTGTAGTTGTCCGCGTTAGCACAATATTTGAGCTAATAGCAAAGCGCCACTGCACTGCCGACAGTGTCGTGACGTCATCAACATGCTGCCAATGTCGAGTGGTTGATAGCCATGACTGGCTTTACCTGAAAGTTTACCAACTAAGGCATTTTTTTTTGTCTTGACGACATTTCTTTTGGTGTCATTGTTTGCTATACAAATAAGGACTATTTGGTACATAATATTCTTGTTCTCAGTTTAAAAAAGAAATATACCAAAATACAGTTTTGAAGGTGAAGCTATGTCCTTTTTATGATTTTCTCAATCAAAACCCTCCCAATTTACGAAACAGAAATCATCTTAATCTTTCTAGTATATTTGAAGATCATGTTATGTGAAAAGCGCTAAGCAATTTTCAGGAGCCATCACTGGAGAAGGTGACTGCAGCCTAGGGACAGATTTAATGGGAGACAGTTGATCCAACGTAGTGGAAAGGTGGAGAAGGCTCGCTAGACAGGCACTATCTTGGTTCGGTCCATAACAATTTTTGGCACCGATGAGTATGAAACACCCCAGAATTTTACCTGTGGCATAGCCACTGCAAAGAATTGTGGTAAGCTAGCCATTTTAAGCTAAAAGAAAAAGTTTGCTGTATGCACACGTAGGAAGTACAACACGTCGGTCAAAATGTGCCAGTGAAGTGTCTTACCAGTTTTCGAATAATCAAATTGGATTTTTCATTTTCTTGGACTATTATTTTGAAGTTGCACTAAGAATAACAGATTGTGATTTGTATTTATTTAGTCATTTATTACTGTCAATATAAATAGCAGTCACTCACATTTGAAAAATGTACGGGTGTGGTCAGTCATGCCCGCAGATAAAGTTGAGGGTGTGATTAGGGATGGAATCTCAAGACCTTAAAATAACTTACTGGATTAATGTAACATAACCGTAAATTGAAAAATAAAATAAACAAATCCATAACTAAAATGGACAAAAAATTCAAACTCAAAAATGATCATTTCCAATTTCAAATGATACTAGTAGAACATGATATAAAATGGTATTTAAAATATTTCATCAATAAAAATTTTTGATCTGATAGACTGTATCTGAAAAAAAGTTAAATGCACTGGCCTGTCAAGGAATGAAGACTAATGGTCTGTACCCGCAATGTTTTGAAAACGCTGAAAGTTTAGTTCAAAATAATCGCCGTTAGTGGCAACAAGTTAGTGATAAATTGGAACAAACATTTCTGTCGGCAATCGTGATGTATTGTTTTTTGGGGGGGGGGGGTGTACGCATTGCCGTAACTGCCGTAAATAGGAGGCCGACTAGCTAGAATGCCCCTTAATGTGCGTTAACGTATTGGCTACACCTGAATCAAGCGACGAGGTGGATGATAGTCTGTCTTTTGGGGGGGGGGGGCACGCCGTCACACGATCAACCAAAACTGCCTTGCGATCGACACATTGAGCACCCCTGGTGTAACTGAACTTCCTTTGACATGGCTCATGATGTTGATGACTTTCAACGTAAATGCGCTTGCAGTATGTGAAGCAGCTCAGAACATGCACTTTTGGCGTCACTTCCGTACATGCTCAGTACGGTTAACTTGCATTTCCTGTTTCCGCGTGAATACTGATTGTTTAGGTGCAGGCTTGTTTAGTGAACAATGTTTATGAAATAAACGCGTAACTTAATGTCAAGACTACACAAAATAAGCGACGTCTTTCAATGTCTTTTTTTCTACTTGTAACAAATTTTACGCTTATTTTTTGTACTCGACTGTGCAGATTTGTGAGGGCGACGTGCTCGTCAAATCACAGTGACTGAAATAGTGAATGTGGTTTTACGTTGCTTGATTTTTAACTGTTTACAAGGTGACCATGAATGACTTGAAAGGAGTCTATATATCAAATACATTCATATAATTTTGTGTACATTTTTATTTTAAAATCACAGCCTTGTTGGAAGCGCTAACCAGGAACGGGAGCTCCGCGGCTAACGGTGCACATCGGAGGCGGCCAGCGCACAATGCGGAAGATGGCGCCGCACGGGCGGCGGGGGAATGCCCAGAGTCCGGGGGAGCGGGATCGTCCAAGGTGTTCATGCAAGAGCAGGTGGAAGGCGTGCAAAGGTGAGAGGTCTGGCTTAAAACATGATGGCGACACTAGTTAATGTTCATCTTAGGACACTCAATCATCCCATTTCTGTAGTGCTTGTCCTCATTATAGAGTTATAGGGGAACTATTCCTTGCTGACTTTGGGCGAGAGAGGCAGCGTACGCTTAGGACTGGATCTCCAGTCGATCACAGCCGAGCTTCGGTGGAAGCGGAAGCCTTTAGCCTAGCTTTGGCATCCGGGGCTAACGGCCTCTGCCGCCTGGAAGCTCGGCTCGTGGCCTGCTGCTGCCCACTTCGTTAGCCCCGGACACCTAAGCTAGGCTAAGGGCCTCCACCGCCACTGAAGCTCGGCTAAAGGCCTCCCCGGACGTCGAAGCTCGGCTCGTGGCCCGCCGCCGGAGCTCGCGGCAGCGGAGGCCTTTAGCCTAGCTTCGGCATCTGCTGCTAACATCCTCCGCCGCCTGGAACCTCGGCTTGCGGCTGCCGCCAGAGCTCGCTCGTCTGACTCTGCATCATTCCCGAATATTTCTTCCCTTGACCCAAAACTTTTGAACCTCTGGGAAGTGTTTTAAATTGAGGGGGAGGGGGGGGGGCATAGCATTTATTCTTTACTACTTGCTCATGTTTTTTCTTCCTTGTCAGAATAAAGCGCTGTAAAGACTACTACGAAGTTCTCGGTGTCACCAAAGAAGCCAGTGAGGATGAGCTGAAGAAGGCGTACAGGAAACTGGCCCTCAAGTTCCATCCGGACAAGAACCACGCCCCTGGAGCAACGGACGCCTTCAAAAGTGTGTCTCAGTCGGTCGCATGCCGTTCAAACAACGTGATCTAAAATTAATAGGATCTCCGTGTCGCCCACCAGAGATCGGTAACGCGTACGCAGTGCTTAGCAACCCGAGTAAACGGCGGCAGTATGATCTCACGGGAAGCGAAGAGCCGAGCGGACCGGGTCACGCGCACGGCGCCGGCAACGGGTTTGACTTCCACAGAGGGTT
Source organism: Syngnathoides biaculeatus (assembly GCF_019802595.1). Classification (NCBI taxonomy): domain Eukaryota; kingdom Metazoa; phylum Chordata; class Actinopteri; order Syngnathiformes; family Syngnathidae; genus Syngnathoides; species Syngnathoides biaculeatus. Next base: position 10,540,147 of record NC_084648.1, on the reverse strand, counting down.
CGAGGCCGACATCACGCCTGAAGACCTCTTCAACATGTTCTTTGGAGGAGGCTTCCCATCCTGTGAGTTAAACATATGATTACGTGTGTCAGTCTTTTGGGTTGGCTTAAGAGCAAAGTTCAATATGGAGAAAGAATCTGGAAAAATGTTTTTTGCAATTACATTTTTTTAATGATCACAAATGACCATTTTAATATTTTTTTTATCGTGATTCATTAAATAGAAAGCAAACTTAACATATAAATGTATAACAAAAATACTACAGCGGAAAGGTGGATCAGCTGTAATCCATTGGCCTCACACTTCTGAGGACCCGAGTTCAATCCCAGCCCCGCCAGTGTGGAGTTTACATGTTCTCCCTGCGCCGCGTGGGTTTCCTCCAGGCACTCCGGTTTCCTCCCACATCTCGAAAACATGCAACATTAATTGGAAACTCTAAATTGCCCATAGGTGTGATTGTGAGTGCAAATGGTTGTTTGTTTCTATGCGCCCTGCGATTGGCTGGCAACCAGTTCAGGGTGTACCCCGCCTCGTCCCCGTCGACAGCTGGGATAGGCTCTAGCACTCGTGAAACCCTTGTGAGAATAAGCGGCTAAGTAAAATGGATGAATGGATGGATGGAATATGCTACATATACTACTTAAAAAAAAAATACTCATTAAAAAATGCCGAGCTCAATGTAGGTAGTATGATAAACATGTAATTGTTAATTCAAATCAGAATTTTGATCTTAATTCATTAAAATACATTTTCCAGCCATCTATTTTCTTTGCCGCTTATCCTCACAAGGGCCATTTCCAAATAATGTTGCATGTTTTTGGGATGTGGGAGGAAACCAAAGTGCCCGGAGAAAACCCACGCAGGCACAGAGAGAACATGCAAACTCCACACAGGCGGTGCCGGGATCAAACCCGGGTCCTCAGAACTGTGAGGCCAACACCTTACCAGCTGATCCACCATAAAAATGATTTAAAAAAAAAAAAAATCATACCATAAATAAATTGTAGAAATGTGAATGTATTCTGATTTGAAATAGAATATTTATCATACTGCATATCTAATTAGAAACTATATATATATATATATATATATATATATATATAATTTTTTTTTTTTTTTAACCTCCAAAATAAAAGAATTTGAAAATGTGTCACAAAGGAACATTGATGTATCTCCATCAGAATCAGCTTGATTGGCCAAATGTGTAAAAACACACAAAGAATTTTTCTCCGGCAGTCGTGGGAAGCCCTACCTAAAGACAAGAAAGAAAAATGTTTCAAGGGTCAGTAATAGATTTTTGTTCTCCCTTCCACCTCTCAGCAAGCCCACAGTCGTTCAGCAACGGCAGGACCAGCTACAGCCATCAGGGCGATTACCGACAGGAGAGGACTGACGAAAGAAGAGACGTACGTCCTTTGGTGTCGTGACATGACATTCCTCGCGTTCTCCTCAGTGTGTGCCGTTGTTCAACCCACGTTTCTTTCTCTCCAGGGGGGTTTCTCCATGTTTATCCAGCTGATGCCCATCGTGGTCCTGATCTTGGTGTCAATACTGAGCCAGATGATGGTTTCTCCCCCTCCCTACAGCCTCTACTCTCGACCGTAAGCGTTGCATCCCTCTCCTGAAATCCTCAACATATTTATTTATACCCTCAAACTTTTCACGCCAAGGACCACCTTAAGAAAAACACAGCTCACCGATTACCACCATAATGACAAATATTAAAATACAGTAGTAAATAATATAGAAACATTTGTTGTCTTTAATTATCCATTCAAAATGTATTGCACATGAGTTTTGTCCGAATCATTAGACTCATTTGAGAACAATGCGTAATAAATACAAAAATCTGTTGGAGAGGTTTACCAAAGTTTAACGTGTAGCCTCAACACCCTTTGTGTAGTTTGGAGATGACTCCCTGTATTTTTTTTTTAAATACATTGTTCTCAACTTGGCATTATAAATACTTCTTGGGAATTTGAGATTGAGAAGAATAATTCCGACCTGAAGTGATCGCTCCACAGTCGTGTGTATTTGGTTGGGCACCATCCTTCACGTTCAATTGTCGAAATCCATTGATCTTTTCTCATCTTTTTAGATGGTATTCTATAGGATGACCTCTTTGAATATCTGTCTCGTCTGTTGTAACAACCAACAGCACAACAAGTCTCGGGCATTGTGAACATTCTGCTCCGGTTCAATGTCCCCCACACTGTCACACTGCATCCCATACAAGAAGACTGAACAAAAGAGAATTAAATGGCATATATTTGAAGACCAAAATCTTCAATTTCATTTCATCCAACAAATGTTTACTGGCTGTAGACAGACGTGTAATATCAGAGAGGAAAGCTAACTGAAATTAGCAATGATTCCTGGTTATTATAACTCCACGTATTCTCTCCAGGTCCACGGGTCAGACGGTGAAGCGGCAAACGGAGAACCTGCACGTGGACTACTACGTCACCAGAGACTTCAAGTCGGAGTACAAGACGGCGGCGGCGTTGCAGCAGGTTGAGAAAAATGTAGAGGAAGACTACGTGACAAATGTCAAGAATAATTGCTGGAAGGAGAGGCAGACAAGTACGTGTATCATGCCATACTGGATGCCAATGAATATGAGTGTGAATAAATATCATTAGTTAGTTCCATTAAATTGAAAATATTTAAAAACTAAAAACGTCATGAAATTATTTTACATTCTATTAAATAAAAAAAGTATTCTCTAGATAAAAGTCAATTTCATTTAATTAAAAAAGTAACTGAAAATGCAATCAATAGAGAAAAAAATCGAGTTAAATGAATCAACAATTTGTTGAATAGGAAATAATTATATTAACCCATTCATGGGCAGGGTGGCAATTTTTTGCCTTATTGAGATAAAAGTCTCCTAACAGGTCACATTCAAGGAAATAACACTTTTTCGTTTATGGTTAAGTTATATGATAACTTGAGGCAGCCATGTTGGTTCAGGAAGAAAAGGGAAATAACGCTGCGGTAATTTAGACCAATGAGTTATCCTCTCCTGATACCAAATTATGGCTTCAGATTAAAACACTTAAATATTTTGATATATTGAAGGATATAATGCGTGAAAATCATGATGTCCCAAAAATGGGACGCTGCATCTATGGGTTAAATAAATGTTCTTGTCGAGATTAACATTCCGTCCAGGAAAAATAAAAATGCCAATAAATAAGGTGACATTTTATGAAATATTATGCAATCAAATTGAAGTACAAATCAGTCAACATTCATTGAATATGAAAATGTCTAATAGAAATGCAGTCATAATCAAATTGTTTGACAATTAGAATCAATAGATGACAGCAAATTAATGTTGCATTAAATGCTTTTATCATAGAGCATCCAAGTATTTTGAAATTTGAAAAAAAAATAAATAAATAATAAAAAATCCAACTAAATGTTTTCCCCTATGCACCAGAAACGGACCTGCTGTACGCTGCCAAGGTGTACCGGGACGACCGCATGCGCAAGAAGGCCGAGCATATGACCATGGACAACTGCAAAGAACTGGACAGACTGACCAACCTCTTTCGGGGCGGATGACTCGCTCAAACAACCGTTAAATCTTATAATGTATATGAATAGATGTGTATGTTCAGGGTTTTTTTTGTTGTTTTTTTTTAAGAGAATTTACACTAGGAGCAACAGAGAGGGAAAAACTACTACTGAAAATATCTCATACTTTGTGTACCTCACTGTTAGATCCGAAATGACCTTGACATTCCAAAAAAAAAAAAAATGACGCCATTACTTTCGATTCTTCTGCTGCTTCCCTAAAATCGAAAGGGGGGAAGGAAAATGGCTAACAATGAGTAGATCCACCCCCGTGTTGTTAAAGTCACCAATCAGCTTTCGGCATGAATGAATATCCATGTGGGGGAAAAAAAGGATGGAAACGTCACCGGTGGACTGAAGAACACTGGACTCACTTCGCCACACGCATTCATACTAGATGTACATGTTCTTTTTTTGTTTTGTTTTTTTAATGGTGGACCTTTATGCAAATATTTATGTAACTATAGAAGAAAGTGATTTTCTTCCACCCTTACTTATCAAGGAAATAAAGTAATATTAATAATTGGAAGCATCTGTCTTAGTAAAGGTAGATGACTTACATAGATTACCGATGATGTCACCACAATCCCAGGATTCCCTTGTCTGCCATCTTGTGTGTCACAACCGGTAATTGGAAACCTATCTATGGTGTACCAAAAATGAATAAATGATACAAGCTACTTATCTTTAGCGTAATAGCATGTTTTCATAAGTCTTATTTAGATGTTTTTGTTTTTTTTTTATAAAAAAAAATCAACAAACCACAAGAGTTGCCTATTATGTATGCTGGATTACAATGACCTGGTTGTCTGAATCTTTCGTGGGAGGAAATTAAAATGACCTCTGCAATTATGCGCTTCGGATAATATTAAGATTAAGACATTTAATCATGCAACAAGGGTGAATAAACTTCTAATTTTATAATTCAAGCAACGTGTTTGCTTCAACAGCACGCTGAGGTGAAAAATTGGCCCTTTATTTCATTTCTGTTTTCTGACATAACGAGGTAGAAAAGATGGATGACTATCTGCAGATTCTGTATTTTTATTTATTTATTGCTTTATAAAGGTTACATACCCAAAGAATGACGGATTCTAACACTTGCAAAATCGTGGTCCCGTCTCGCTTTCCGCGTCCAACACCAATAATCAAGAAGTAAAAAGTTAATTTAAAAAAAACTATATATGTTTTTTTATTTAATGTTTGTTGGCGTGTCACGAGTTTGTTTTAACGTCAAATATGTTCTTTGGCCCACTAAATTTCGGTAACCTACAAACATGACGTCACAATAAGTAAAGGTAAGTCTCGGCATGTTCTCGTTGGGTTATCATGACGGTGCTATCAGTAACACTCGGAAATCGGATATATTTTTTTCAACCTTCGACCAGGAATGAGCTACAGTAACACCGCTCGCTATTCGTCGGAATTCTAACAATTTTTACACTTTTTTAAGATGAATAAAAACGTACTTTTAGACAAAACAATAATAACGGAACACTTTGGAAAGATACATCGGTCAATTTGAATGCAGCATACATCACGTGACTGTCCTAAGCCCGGAAGTGAAAGACCTGGCGAGAAAATGCAAACACAGTCGAAAATGCCATCGAGACGACGCGTGCTACTTTAATACTCTACCCGTTATCAGTTCTTCCTTGTACCTAGCGGGCCATGCTAACGATAAGACATGTTGTTTTCGCCCTGGTCGTATACGTGGCCTCCGTGTCCTGTTGTGGACAGAAAGCGGAGACTCCCGACTGGCGATTGACTCTGAAAACTATCCGCAATGGCATTCACAAGATCGACACGTACCTCAACGCGGCTCTCGACTTGTTCGGCGGCGACGACGGCTTGTGCCGATACAAGTGTAGTGACGGTAAGCACATTTGACACCAATTTAGGATGTTTTACAGTTTTAGTCACGCTGCCAAGTCCAACTTGGTCTCGTCGCTCGCTTTGAATAGAAGTTCACGTGCTCTGCTTAAAGCCCAACTACACGTTCAACTTCTTTACTTAAATAAAAGTCGAATAAAGTGAGAAAAAAATACAAGTATACAGAATACTCATTTTGACAATTTAGCAATTCTCCCCGTTCACTTTTGTCCGTGTCACTGTGGGTCCTTTTTTGCCTCGTATGGATTCAATCAATCAATCAACTGCAGTTGACGATCAATTCAAACCAACTTTATGAAGTCGAAAAAAAACTGAAAAAATTCACGTTTATAAATGTATATTTCAAAACATCTACCTCCAAAAACAATGTTGCAATCTTGCATTCACAATTTTGTGTTTAACATGAACTTACATTGATCTATTCGTCGTTTTTCCTTTGCATTGTCATCCACGGAGGTTGGAGAATAAAGTTACGAGACTGTTTTAATGTAAGAAATTACAGAAATCTGTTTTTAAATGTCAGGTATGAAAGTAATCAGAAAAACAAGTACTCAAGTAAACTAAACACACCTGGTGTGATTTTATTTATGTGAGGGTTTTTCAATATAAGCATTTCAAATGTGTGTGTTGCACCTTGAGTGGCACACGCTGCTGATGTGTTCATCAGCCGCAGTCGGTTCACCTTTGCCCTCCTCTCTCAGGTTACAAGCCGGTGCCTCGACCCGGGTACAAGCTGCCGCCGCCCAACGGATGTGGGACGCCGCTCTTTGGATTCCAGGTAGTGCCGCTTGACTGCGTCAGTGCTGTTTAAAGGGGAAGTCCACTCATTGAAAGTAACAATGGAGCAGATGGGTTCCTACGTTCCTACGCAGTTATCATTAGCGCTGATTTATTGGATTTATCCTCATCTGATGAATAAATAGAAGTATCGGTCGATCGGGAAGACGGAGGAATACGTCCATACAGATTTGAACCTGTGGCTGTCAATAATGTTGAATGTTCGGGTGGTTCTTTGGACGGGAATGATGCGGAGTCAACTACTCGGAGGCCTACGCGCGGGACATAAATGCGTAAACAAAAGCCCCCAGAGCTCCGGCCGGTGTGACGGTCTGAGCGCTCCCCCGTGCTGAAACGTCTCCTTGTGATTATTGCGCATGCGTTACCAACAGGGGAACTCTGGGTACTTAGCCGACGCTAATTCCTCCTCCTCCTTCTTCTACATAGAGGGAGCTAACATACGTTATATACTAACCTAACCTTAAAACAAAAGTTGATTAAAAATGATATACACATATACGTACGTTCGCTGTGTTCGTCTTTCCGAGATGTCCATAGAGTGAATGTAGACTAACGTCCCCTTTGTTCAAACCAGCAAAATGCGACAAGGCAGTTGTGTTGCGTTTCTGACAATTTAATCTCACGCACGCCATGACAACACAAACACGATAAAATAGCTAGCACCAAATAGGCGTTCAAGAACAGAGTAGTTGAGAAACAACGGCGAATAGTCACCAATGTCGAACGAGTGTTCCCAAACAAGCAAATGTGCGTCCCAGCGGGTATTCCAAGTTAGCGAAAGTTCCAGCCGGTCCAAAAATGAAAGGCAGCCTGGTGTCTGTGTAGTTAAGTGTTCCAAGCGGCGTAGTTTCCCAGAGGAGCGGTGAGAAGAAGCCTCCTTGTCGGTCTTTCTCGTCCTTATATAGCCACTCCTCGAAACATTTCACAAGAAGACTTTTCAGCACCGGGAGCGCTCAGACCATCACACCGGCAGCCGGCCACGAGCAAGTGAGCTTCGTCCGGCAGCTGGCCGCGAGCGAGCTCGGCGGGGCTTTTGTATGGGCGTATTCCTCCGTCTTCCCGATCGATCAGATGACGATCAATCCGTGGAATCAGCGCTGACGATAATTGTGTAGGAATGTAACCGAGCCTCAGATTGAGCACAAGGCATGTCACATGCGCACGTAGGTCATGTGACTCGCCAAAATGTCAGCGACCAGGAACATTTAAAGATTGCCAATGTAAACAACCTTAAAGGGCCACTGTCATGAAATGCATGATTTTGAGTATGTTATTAATGAAAAATGGCAGCCGGTGTGGACCCATCTGTTTTTTTCACCACAAAACATGATTTTGACGTGTTTGGCTTTTTGTAACTCCCGCCATGAAAATCCTCTTGAGGGATTTGTTTTCGACAAGAAGCAGGAAGTGACGTTAACAGCAGCAGCACACTCAAGCGGACTCGTTTATTTCTATTAGTTTTACCTGCGGGAAGGTAGCTCATTGTTCCTTCGTGTTAGGCAAAATGCCGGCTTGTTGTATTGCTGGATATTGCTCAAACACTCGTGAGGATGGATTTACCCTTTATAAGTTTGCAAGAGACCCGGTTTATCGTGAAATATGGATCGCACGGGTGCAAAGGACGAGAGCTTCATCGGTTCCAAATGTCAGGTAGGTGTGTATACAGCTACTAAAAAAATAAATAAATAGTTGGGGGGGGGGGGTTGTGTAATCCTTTCAGAACGTAACAAAAGATTCGCGTCAGCAAGTCGGGGGTGCTAAATGTGTCGATGTGGCCATCGGCGCCGTGTCCGCCGATCACAGCGTTGGCTGGGTTGGCTCATCTACGCATCACGGCGGTGGATCAGACGACAATGTGGTGTGGCCGCATGCAGTTTGGCCGTGATCCACATATCGTCTAAATATGGCTCGAAACAATAGGGTAATATTGCCCCGGTCATTTCGCTCGTTTGTGAGATGTTCTCTTCTTCGAAAAGAGCTTACTTCCTGTGTATGCTACGCTAACAAACGTAACTTTGATGTAAAGATATTTCGAAGTCAGACTTGTTAGAATTATTTGTAGCTGCGTAAAAGGGCTTGTCGCGGTGCCTCCTCCAAAACCTGAAAATTTCCAGGTCTAGTCACCAGTGTGATTTTCATTTTTCTTTTTAAAAAATGCCGGCAGCGTGAAAGTTCCTTGTGCTTCCAGTTTGACGTCGGCATCCCGTCCATGACCAAATGCTGCAACCAGCACGACCGCTGCTACGACACGTGCGCCCGCGACAAACACGACTGCGACGAGGAGTTCCAGGACTGTCTGGAGACCATCTGCAGGAACGTGCAACGGACCTTGGGATTGGCCCACAGTGTCCAAGGTAAGAGAGAAGCATGCAGGGGAATGACGCTCTTCTCATCAAGCTCAAAAATTTCAATTCTTGACGCAATTGAACTAAATTGGAGCGTGCAACTTGGCAGCAGAGGTGCTGTTGATTCATTCCGAAATGCGGCAGCGACTTGACTTGCTCGTTTCATTTGAACGCAAAACACTCAGCTCTCAAATCATCTTTTTCTATTAAAATGATTGGATGCTCGCTTAATCCGTTCTGGCCCCATTAAAAAAAATCTCAATGTTTACTCATAAGAGAAATAACAATTGTGACTATTTATAATTAAAGAGTCATTATTGTTTTACGATTAAGAGACGTTAACTTCCTTGCCTCTTGAAAGATAGTTGAGTGTTAGTTTTCTGTAAAACACAATATTGATTTAGAGATTCTGAAACTAAGCGCATACATATTTCTACACTCAGTTGCTCCTCCTGTTTTTTGTTTTTTTTTTTTTTTTTTCCCCTTTTTATGTTCAGCGTGCGAGTCGGCGGTGACGCTGCTGTTCGACGCCGTGATGCATTTGGGGTGCAAGCCGTACATGGACAGCCAGCGCGAGTCCTGCGTGTGTCAGTACGAAGTGAAGAAGGAGCTGTGAACAAATGTACGCACGGACTCTTGATTTCTCAGGGATAAAAGCTGCCACAGAATTATAAATGCTGACTTTTGACTGATGTTATGTATATAATTTGAAATGCATTCAGTTATTTATGCTTTTTAGTTTTTTTGTCCACTTGTGGGTTTTTGGGTAAAGTGGGGTCTGGCTGTCCTGTGGCACCATGCTGCCTCTAACAGGTCAGTGTTGGTACTACAACAGATTATGTTGGTTATCTGGAGAGCAGTAAGCACATCGACTCACGTTTTAAAAATACTTCAAGATTTTCAAACGATCACTGTGTTCTGTACCCACATGAAAATGTCATTAAAATGAAGATAATTTATTATTAATCACCTCTGTGTTCGATGAATTTAATTTGATAACTTTTTTTTTTTTTTTTGAGGTGAGTTGGAATGACTCTCTACTCCGCTAGGGGAAAGTGACAAAAGTTTTACACTGGATGCTTACATAGAGAGTGGTTACTTTTATTAAAATAATGATAATTAAGTTACGTTGCGGTGCTTTGTTTTTCCAAGCCCTACAGGCACTGGCGGCAGAACCTGTCCAACTCGACGCACGAGGAGTTGCAATGGAGCTTTCCGATGGCGATCTTAAGCTCCTCCCCCTTAGCCATCTCCCACAAGCTTCCAAAAGTCCATTCTCTACCGCGTATTCCAGATAATATTGCGGTATGTTTTTTGCCAAATGCGTCAGACCTGTCCAAGAGAGTTCTACAGAAAGATCTCAACTATTTCACGTGAGGATATTTACACGGAATTAAGATTTTCGACGGAGCAGGACGCAATGTCAGAGTTACAGCGAAATGTTGGCGATCGATGCAAAAAAAGTTTGATGCCTCACAAACTTAATATTGAAATCCAACAGGATAAAATAGTGGAATCATACTGCGCATGTAAAGCAGGGTGAATATTTTTTTTTTATTTGGAAAGATCATCAGTAATATCATTGTAGTCTTTATAAGTGAGTGGGTGTATTCATTTGACTTAGCTCGTAATCAAACCCAGTGCCCTGTCTTAAAACTTTGATGCGATACAAATGGGAAAATAGACATTTCTCTTGCAAGAAGTGGCGCATTTACGTATCACCGACCTGACTCTTTGGCATAAAACACGACACACTTCATTCAGCAGGTCAGTGATATGCTAACAAAGTGAAAGTTGTTCTCCTGCAATGTACAAAGCACTGATAATAATTCAATCCAACTCAGAGAAGATACTTCTCCCTCACTTACCTTCGAACGTACAGCCTTGTGTTTGATGATATTGTTCACATTTAGTTCTACGTGCGCTCTTTAGTGAGCCTTAATCCATCGTAGAGACTGCATCAACTGTGTTTTAGGCTTTGGAAAATGAATCAACTGGGCCCCTTGTAACCTAGCAGGATATCTTTCATCAGAATTGCATACCATTTTCTTCGTAACATTAACTTTTCCAAGCGCACGCTACTGTCAACCAGCATTGCTTGTGGGACAATATGGCGGCAGGGGCGTATCAAACCAGGGGTTAAGACAGTGTGGCTATCTGATTGGCTATTATTGTACGAGTTATTGACAGGTCGGAAAGGTCCATTAAAACGTGTTTGCGCTCACATTAGGTTGGAGTCTTGGGCGACAAAACAGAAATTACAGAGGCGAGACGCAAGGGTGGGAAAAGAAGCCGAGGAGATGGAAAGGGAGGAAGGATCCACGGAAATTACAGAGGCGAGGAGATGGAAAGGGAGGAAGGATCCACGGAAAAGAAGTCCAGAAGGGAAGGAGATGGGACGACCGAGCCAAAATGGAGGAAATGAAAGATGAATGCGCTGAGGAGGACGTAAACACGTAAATATGTAGACAAGGGGAGGAAGTCAAGCAAAAAGGAGACGAGGAGTTGAGGGTAACAAGGAGAAGGACGCCAGGGGAGGTTCAAGAGGAGGACACGAGAACCACAAACCAGGAAGAGAAAGGGAAGGAGACAATGGAGCTAAAGGTCAAAGGTCAAAGAGAAAAGAAAAGGAGGGAGACGCAGAGTGGAGGAGGGAAATTAGCCAATGAGGTGACAAGGAGTTTAGGAAAACACAAAGGGAAGGAGGCAAAGAATTAAAAAATGTTAGGAAGGAAGACAAGAAGTTGAGGGGGGGGGGCCTCAAGGAGAGGAATTAAGAAAAGGAACTAAGGAAGGAGTGAAGGGACAGTAATAAAAGGATAATAAAGCTCGATACGAAGGAAGACAGAAAAACGGAAGGATCAAAAGAGCACACTAGGGAAGTAATTCGAGAAGGAAGCAAGCAAGGAGAAAAGGTAGAGGAAGAAAGGAGGGAAGGAGACATAGAGAAGGAAACAAGTCAGAAAAGAATAGACGAGAATACAAGGCGAATGAGTCAAGGGAAAGGAGATAGGAGTACAGTACAGGGAGGATAAAAAAGATCCACCCACACGGGGCGAAAAACAGGAGAACTCCTAAAGGAAGGAGGAGAAAAGAAATGGAATTGACAGCTCGTGAGAGCCAATCGCCTCTCACCTCTTGGCCAATGAGCGCAGGGGGGCGGGGTTAGTTGAAGTATCTGTGAGGAGCTGTCGAGCTTTTTCGTCAGGGGAAAAGGCAAAGGTGGAGCAGGGCGGCAAACGTCGACCATTCCAGAGAACAGTGCGCTGCAGGTAAAACCACATTTGGACATCTGGACACACACAGACATGGATTTCAGTATTGTACGTGGAGGGGCGAAGACGCGAAAGCTCCTCGTTGCAGTATATGTTTAAATAATTGTCGTCTTATAAGGCTATAGCGAAAGTTGCCACGCAACTCTTTTTAATGTTAGGCGGCTGCTGTCACGCCATTTTCTTGAAAAAAAAAAAAAAAAAGTATCAGGAAGACGCCAAGCAACTTTGCACTTGTACTTTAGTTTCATTTTTTTCTTTCTTCAAGTAGCGAGTGTTGCTATGGACAAGACGACCGTCACGGACAGCACGAGTAAGTCATTAACTCTAACTTTCTAATTAAAAACCAAAATTCAGTCATAAATTCCTCTAAATTATTACTTGGGGGAAAAATGGGAATGAATGGAAAAACTTCTGAAAGTGAAACCTCCTGTTTATGCATTTAGTTTAATCATTTAACATATAAAGCAGGGTTCATCATCCGGTATTGTAAATGAAATTACAGTAATTAAATCTTGCAATAAATTACGCACAATGTAGTCATCGCCACTTAAAAAATTGGTTATATTGTGCCTACGTAAAAAAATAAAAATAAAAAAAAAAGTAGATAAGCATCACGGAAGATACAAGATATGTCATGAAAAAAATCTAAATGTAAAAAAAAAAATGAATACGCATGAAATTTGTGATGAGCAATAATTGGGCAAGTTTCGTTTTGTGTCCTTTTTGTAAGCCAATTATTAACCAAAACCTGGAATGGCCCATGTGGGGATAAAAATTCCCCTCCCACTACTTCAGGTTTTGTCTCCGAGCCTGGTTTGCTTAAATGTCATAAGTTTTCCAATTCTGTGAAAATCCCAACTTACATGTTTTTAAAACAAAACAAAAAAAGTACTCAAAGAGGAATCTAGCGATGGTGTCATCTTTCTCCAGTTGTCCGCTTACCATTGAATGCCGCTCTAAACTGGCCCAACAATGGCTGCTTGACCCCCATGCTAGCAGTGCTGATGCACCTAGTTGACGGTGACATGGTTAAAAAAAAAAAAAAAAAAAAACTCACTTCTGCAGTTGTTTGATTCAAAGTTGAATAAATAATGAATGGGAAAGTTTATGAAATGTCATTATGACATAGTTATGCGCATGTGCACAATATTGATTGGTACTTCCATATAATGTTGGCTGAGAAACCTGGTTTTCATGGTTTTTAATCGCAGTGTGCAAGTTTGTGAAAGATGATGCTAAGTAAAGACATGCAGCAAAGCTTTTTTCCAACACTCACAACAAGGATTTTCTTTAAAGGTCAAGTGTCATGAAATGGATGATTTTTTTTGTGTGTTATTAATGAAAAAACGGCAGCCGGTATGGACCCATCTTTTTTTTTTCACCACAAAACATGATTTTGACGGATATGGCTTTTGTTACTCCCGCCATGAAAATCCTCTCGAGGGATTTGTTTTCGATAAGAAGCAGGAAGTGACATTGGGGGCAGTCGCGCGCTCAAGCGGACTCGTTTATTTCTATTAGTTTTACCTGTGGGGAGGTAGCTTGTTGTTCCTTCGTGTTAGCCAAAATGCCGGCTCATTGCATTGCCGGATATTGGTCAAACACTCAGGCGGATGGATTCGCTCTTCATACTTTTCCAAAAGATCCGGTTCGTCGTGAAAAATGGATTGCACGAGAGCTTCGAGGGTTCCAAATGACAGGGAGGTGTGTATACAGCTACTAAAAGAAATAATAGTTGGGGGGGGGGGGTCGTAAACCGTAAACCAGGGGTGCTAAATGTGTTGATGTGCGCGTCAGAAGGCTTCCGTGCAGCAGCCGCTGAAGGACGACCTCCGAAGGCCTTGTGAATTGCCACCGGCCTTGTCGACAAGGCCGAGCTGGCCGCCGGCCTTGTCGACAAGGCCGAGCTGGCCGCCGGTCTTGTCGGCCGGGGTGTCCCGTCACGGCGCCGGACCGCGGTGGCCCATCTCCGCCGCAGAAGTGGATCGGACGGGGAGGCGTCTGGCCACGGCGGCGACGTCGCTTGCGGGCAGCGTCGTTTTTAATCACCGCCGCGCGGAGGTGGATCGGGTGGGGAGATGGTGTGGCCGTGATCCGCATATCATCTAAATATGCCTCAATACAATAGGGTGATATTGCACCGGACCCTTCACTCGATTGTGAGATGTTCTCTTCTTCGAAAAGAGCTTATGTATCTGAAGGGGCGTGTCCCACAGTGGGGGCCACAGGGTGTTTTCAATGGCGAATGTCCAGGGTGACGTCACGGAGAGAAGATGCAGCCAATATGGCGACCACTTGGATGTCGAATGACACTTCCGCAACTTTGCACATGCATGACGCGCACTCCGCTCAAATTTATTCTTTAGTACAGACATTGTAGTGAATCATGTTGGATGCATTTTTCATTTCAATATCTATTTTAGAACGTTTATCGGGATGACACTTGACCTTGAAATACATGTATGCAGTTACAGATAAATGAGGTCCCAAATCCCTCCGACTTGCCTGGCCTGAGGCGATGTACCTTTAATTAAGGCCTAGATGTAATGAAAGTCTACAAGTCTCTTGATGCACAGAAGTGGTAATCATCCACTTGTTGACTGGAAAATGTTCAGACGGTGAAATGTTTGGATAAAGTATAAGGCTCACCTCCCATTTGTAATGTGTATACAACGGTGCGCCACGTGACCATTTAATGAACGGCGAACACTCACATTATTTTGTCGTTTCAGCTCAATGCGTCCAGAATCTAACGGAGACGGATGCTTTCAGGAGGTACGATGGCACTTTGTTAAGCTCGGGTCCTGCTAGTTTCCACCTCTAATTATCAGTCTTCCGTGATCACAAAGCGAGAAGCTTTTGGACCCCACCGAGGAGTACAGGATGAACTACAAACGACGAGGCCAGGCGCTCATTTTTAACCAGGAACGCTTCTTCTGGCGCCTTGGCATGAACGACCGGCTTGGCACCAACTCTGACCGCTACAACCTGGAGATCCGGTTTGGTCAACCTCCATTTTTACCCAGCGTTTTTGCGTACAAACCTGCAATGCGTCGATTTGTCTGTTCTAGGCTGAAGGCGCTCAACTTCGAGGTGAAAGTTTACGACAATTACAAAAATGAGGAAGTCCTTGAGATCATCCATAAAGGTGATGATCTAAAAGTTTCTTTCTAGAGCTCAGCTTGTTACCGCTGATTGATAGAAGGATTATATTAAATCCATACATCCATTTTCTATACCACATCAACTGTTTACAAATGCAATATAGCTGTATGTTTTTAATATTGAAAATATAGAAACGGGTTTTCATATACATTGCAAATGTCAAAGACTGTTTAGTCTTAGATTAGCCTAACATTTGTTTTGTTTGTTTTATCTAAAGGAATGTAGTCTTTGATGCAGAAGGGGTCAATGCTCCACTAATGTTTGTTTTCTGATGGTTTGATAAACACCTGCTGTCCGACCAGCTGCCGAGGAAAACCACTCGGATGCCGATTGCTTCGTGCTCATTTTCTTGAGCCACGGCGAGGACGAGCATGTGTACACCTACGACGGAAAAATCAGCATCCAGCACATTACGTCGCTCTTCAAAGGAGACAAGTGCCAAAGCCTAGTCGGGAAACCCAAGATTTTTGTTTGGCAGGTATGCACCCGACGAGTTGATTGCGCACTATCTGTCGATTAGATGGAAATGAAAATGTCCACCCGCCATCAGGCATGTCGTGGAGACAAGCACGACGAACCTGTGTTGGCCTGTGACGCTGTGGACAGCCACTTCCAGACCAACGAGGTGGTGGTCGACGCCAGCGCTGTTCACACGCTTCCGGCCGGAGCTGACTTCATCATGTGCTACTCGGTAGCAGAAGGTCAGCAGCTAGACCCAGAACAGAACTTTTATTTTCCATTTTCAAAGCTAATTTTGTCATTGGTTTATGCACTCGCTTTATGGCCTTCAAATTCAGCCTACTTAATGGGATGACGTTTTTGTGGAGGGGTGTAGCAAGTATAATCGTGGCGTACTTGGTTTTGGACAGCCCTCCCATAGTATCTTTAAAGCAGGGGTGCTCAATGCGTCAATCGCAATTGTTTGGTCGATCGCAGGACGGTGTGCCAAAAAAAAAAAAAAAAAAAAGGACATCGTCCAATGTTCCCTCTAAACTGCGTGTGCGCAATTGTGCACCACTGATCCAGTCTCTCGGCAGATATTATGCGTTGCGCGCAAAAAAAAGTAAAAAATCCAATGCAAATTGAAAGTATAACGTTCAGCTATTCAGTTTGTGGCATTTTGCAATGTGATTCAATGAGTGAGGGATGACTGGTTGTTACATCCAAAGGCAAAATTTACATATGTACTAGCAAAAATGAAAAGAAGCCACTGGCTTCTTTTAGGCAGCACACAGAACTTTTTCTAACAACCGCTGCTCCGCCACACTCTTTTTTTTTTTTTTTTTTTTTCCTAGTTTACCTTACATCACCCACCCCTCGTCGTCGGTAGCTCGTGAGAGACTGGCTGCTTCAAAAGTAGATCTTGGGGTGAAAAAAAGTCTGGGAACCCCTGCTTTAAAGCATCTGACTCAAAACTGTCTCTGAACTGAGCTGAAGTTTTCGTAGATGGCTGGTGCAAGGATCATAGTGGCATTTACCCTCCCCCCAAAAAGGGAACGGTAGCTACATTTGAAGTACTATTTGAGATGGGACAGCTTGTCCACAGTGTTGACATTGTTTCCCTTCATACGCAACCCCAGAGGTGAAACAAAGAAGCAGATGGGTAGTAGTAGCCTTACCCCCCCAAAAAGGGAGAAGGGGGTCACATGTGAAGGACTTATTCAATTTGAATGGTCTCTTTCTACTGTTATGACATCATTGGCAAAGTTAGGATGGCCTTCAAATCAATCCTAGTTAATTAACTCTTAACTCGAATGAAGTTGTGGCGAAGGAGTCTGGGAGCAAGGGCAGTTGTTGTGTACCTGGAAAAAATGTAAGATCACATTTGGAGAAGTTCAAATTGAGACAGCTTTCCCATGAATCTGAATCTTCGGCCTTGAAATGTAACCTCTTGGGAGCTCAGACCAAGTTTTTATTGAAGGGTTGGGGCAGTGATATTAGAGGCCCCCCCCCCCCCCCCCAAAAAAAAAAAATTAGAAATTGGTCAGTCCCAATTTGAAGGCGTTTTTGCTTTGGAATCATTTATCATCATACAGCATTATAACCGGAATTTCTACGGTGTTCCGCTCTCAAGGGTACTACTCACATCGGGATACAGCGAACGGCTCGTGGTACATTCAAGACCTGTGCGAACTGCTGAGGAAGTACGGAGACTCTCTGGAATTCACCGAACTCCTGACGCTGGTCAACCGCATCGTGTCCGAGAGGAGCGTCTTGGTTAGCAAGGACCGGGGGTCCATCGGCAAGAAGCAGGTGCCGTGTTTTGCCTCCATGCTCACCAAGAAGCTCTACTTCCGCCCTAAAAAGTAAACCTTCCGCCGTTTCTTGCGTCCATCCTAAATGACTTGACAAATAATATCAGGAACTATTCCATAATTCTCAGAGATGTGCTTGTTTGTTTGATGCTTCTTGGGTGAATGTAAACAAACCAAAAGAGTAGTGACCAGAACGAAGAGGTGAGAGCATATATCTCCAATTCTAAAGTCCTTACGTTAGCTTGCGGTCAGTTTTGAAATAGATTTGAAAGTTCTGCTACTGGTCTCTAAATCACTAAATGGTTTACGAGCTAAATACATGAAAGAAATGCTCACGGAATATAAACCCAGTAGAGCTCTGACAGCGACAGACTCAGGTCAAATAATGGAGCGCAGAGTCCAAGGTAAACGTGGTGAAGCAGCATTTATGCTATTATGCTGCAAAAAAAAATTAATAAGTTGCCAACAGAGGTGATATCAGCCCCTAGTGTGAATGTTTTTAAATCCAAGCTGAAAATGTTTTTTTCCCTCATGCTTTTTAGTGTATTTTCACTTTTTAATGATATTTCTTGCACTGGACGCTGTTTTTAATGGTACTTTTTTCACATTTTAAATATATTTGTTGTTGCCATTTTTATCTTTTAAAAAAAAAAAAAATTCCCGTTTTAATTGTTTTATTTCTTTGTACTCAGATGCTTTTAATCATGTAAAGCACATTATGTACGAAATGCGCTAAATAAATACATTGGCTTGCTTGCTTTAACACACAAGTGCGTTTTTGTTCCACTGAGTGCTTATTAAAAAAAAAAACTCAACTGCAAATGATTTATTTAGAGGATATGTTGAAAGATCACTCTGAAATGATAAATGTGTTTAGTGGTATATTTACACATTAATATAGGCAATTATAAACTGTGTCAGGTCTCACCTTTTATTCTGCGGGGGTTCGGGGGGTTGCGCACCACGAATATAAGATAGAGATCATGGCAAACATACAGCATATTTATACAATACTTGGGGAAAATACATTTTCGGTTCATTCTGATTAAAATAAACTTATTTCATACTAGTACTGTGGTAAATTCCCAATACTTGGCCCATGTACTAGCACACACTTTAACTTTACTGACTAGTAGGACAACTTTGGTAAAGTAGTTGGGCAACTACTTGTGAGGCAAAACTGCACTACTTGACATCTGCATGCTACTTGTACAATGAGTATCATGCTAAATTGTGCACTGACATCTGTGTGCAACTGGTACTACTAGCGAAGCATGAGCTAGCAACTACCGTGATTTCCGGCCTACAGAGCACACCTGCTTATAAGCCTCAACCAGTATTTGGTACATACATAAGCCGCACCCGTGTAAAAGCTGCAAGTGCCCACATTGAAACTGAAGTGTGTCTTAAGCCCATATTTCGTCATGACTGCATCATTTCCTCATGTCCTCAGTGGGGCCCTCCTCTGTAGCCAGATTTGTCCTTGAGTCAATATCTGCATCTCTGCACATAGGCTAACCTTGCTGAACTGCAGACTGGACACTTTGTAAAAATCCGTTGCTAGCTAGAATGGGTTGAGACAGAAACCCTTTGTCTAAGTGGAAAGTCCAGATGTCATGCCACAGGTTTGATACTACCCATGGTCCGCCCTTCCGACAAGATAAAGGATGTGTGCTTTCTCTGTACCGTCGCACCTGTGATCTGCTCTCTACAGCCATTGTCTGTAACTCATAAGTGCCCGGAATATTCTGTAAGTAAAAAAAAACTTCGAAGAAACTGTTCATCGTCTCCAGCCTTTATTTGGATAACCAACATTCTCACTACCCGAAATGAAACGAACACGCGGAGGAAAAAAAAAAACATCCTCCAACAATACCCACTTTGAGATACTTACAAAGAAAGACTGTACACATAAAGCGTTTTCAAAGTTTTAATACCTTGGGTTGGCTTAATGAACAGGGATGTTAAAAAAAAAAAAAAAAAAAAACGCAGCAGCTACACAGTAGCAACACGGTAGCACAGCACTAAAAGGGCCTGTTTAAAAAAAAAAAAAAAACATACCTATATCACTGAGACGCAGCAGTAACACAGCAGCAACATGCTAGCACAGCACAGAGACTGTTGAAAAAAACATACCGGTAAAAATCACTGAGACACTGCAGTAACACAGGAGCAACACACTAGTGCGGTGCTAACGCTAGCGCAGTGCTAATAGAGCGAGTTAAAAAAAAAAAACATACCAGTAAAAATCACGGAGACTCTGCAGCAACCCGCTAGCACAGCGCTAATGCTAGTACAGCGCTAAGAGGGCAGGT
Organism: Syngnathoides biaculeatus; assembly: GCF_019802595.1. Lineage (NCBI taxonomy): Eukaryota > Metazoa > Chordata > Actinopteri > Syngnathiformes > Syngnathidae > Syngnathoides > Syngnathoides biaculeatus. The sequence continues at coordinate 10,520,519 of NC_084648.1, read as the reverse complement.
AATAAAAAATAAAATAAAAACATACCGGTAAAAGTCACTTCCTCGGCACATATATTCCACCGGTCTCCTTTTCCGCTTGAGTGCCCCCTTGCGGCCGTTAGTAAAATATGCACAAATTAGCTCCATCACCGTATAATCCTCAGACTTACGGCCATGCTACCCTGATAGCAAATTGCTAGTTTTAATTCATTATTTCGGCCACTAGGATACTGAACACATGCGAAATGTTCTCTGATGAAGGAAACTGTAGTTTGCACAAATATGTCAGGCAAATGAATTACTCTCTTTTCTGAGAGTTTTGTCGATGAAATGTTTCTAGTGCATGTCTTGCCAAAACTGTCTAAACTGTGAGGAAACTGACAGTGATTATTATTGACCAATGACGTAGAATAAAAACTGGACTGCGCAGTCTGCGAACATCATTGGTTCCTCCATGGTTAACAGGCTCTGACTTCTTGTCAGGGCAAAAAGTATGGTAAACATACACACATTGTTATGGAAAACGATGGAATAAATATATAATAACTAATTATGATAATTAATTACGACGGTTAAGATGAAACAAACTTCCGGGTGAAAAGTTACTTCTTTGCGACTACCAACAGTGCAAAAAAAAAAAAGAAAAAGATAAACGTATCCCAATTAAATACGATGTTATTATGTTTCACAGTGTAAAATTGTAAGGATGTCAAATGACTTCAACTTTCACGTGAAATAGTACCCAAAGCAATGTTTGCCCTGACCGGGGATTGACCACGTGAAAGGGGCGTGTGCGTAGTCCAGTTTTTATTCTACGTCCTCTGCCCAGTCCATATGAATGGGATGCAAGAACAAGGATGCCGGCATATCGTGTTGCATACGGTTACACTCAATGCTGTACAACAACAGCAAGGGAACTGGGAATAACCGTTTGCAGGGAAAAATATGACTTTTCCTCAAAATGTGCTGCATTGATATCAAATGGTTTGGTATCAACCAAAAAGGTAACGTTCGGGAAAATTGGTTGAACGTAACGTCACGGATCTTGTCGGACGAAAACGGAATAACAACGAGTGTTCCCATCTGATCGTCATGTGTTTGTTACTCTTTACACTACCGCTGCTTCCGCCCGACGCCATTTTGATGAAACTGAGGCGTAGAAATCGCTTGCCTGCCTCGCCGTCGTGTGATTTCTACAAGGAGACTATCTTTTTTTTTTCTTTTTACACCTTTTTGTCCTCCTCGCGCCGTGGAGGAGAAGGAGCGCACCCCGATGGACCCGGAGAGGAAAAAGGCACCGTTACGCGGGTAGCGGAGTCATATCATTGCCCATAGCTTGTTAGCTCGGCACCATTCGTTTTTTCGGTTTTCGTCTTTCTCTGCATTTATTAGTAAATTATTGTCGTCTCGGCGATGGGGGGTACTTGGCGTTGACATAAATCCCGTGGACTCGTTCTGTGGACTGTTTTGTGACGAACTGAGGCGTGGGGAATTTCCCCACCGCACAACCGCAACTGGCTGGACTGTCGTTAGCAACATTAGCTGCTAACTCAGCGGCCTGCCCTCGCTTTCTTTCCTATTCTGCCGCAAAAGGACTACCGGTGGCGGACGTGGCCATCGATAGAACGCCGCTCTCTCGGTAGAAGCGAGCTCGGACCTCCTTGGACCACCCCCTTGCTTGTATTTTCGGGGGGCTTGTGTGTGTCGCTTTGGTTTTGGACTCGAGAGGACTTGACAAAAAGGCACATGGCCTTTCATCTCTTGCGTTGGGATTAAACAAGGACTCTGCGTCATTGACTCGGCCTCCATTTTCCTTTTTTTTTGTCCAGTGTCTCAAGCCCAATTTGACGTATTAAAAAGTTACCAGGTTTGGCCTCCTGTGATTTGAGTGTTGACGCTGTTTATTATTTTGTTTGTTTTTGGTTACCCAAAGCCTGTGTCTATTCCACCCGTCCCCCAACCCTCTTCCTCCCCAACCCTTGTTATAAAAGAAAAGTGTGGCAAAATGTCGTGTGTTCACTACAAGTTCTCCTCCAAACTGGACTACAACACGGTCACGTTCGATGGGCTGCACATCACGCTAAGTGAGCTCAAGCGGCAGATCATGTCCAGGGAGCGCCTCAAGGCCACAGACTGCGACCTGCAGATCACCAACGCGCAGACGCGAGAAGGTAACCACCGATTCCACTACTATACTAATTTATATAATAAGCGATATCAGAACAGGGCTCATACTGATGCTAGCCTTTTTGGATATTGGGTTCTCGTGAACTAATACTTAACCATGTCAGTATTTGGGACGACACTGGTGGTTTGTCTGTGAATCGGGATGTGTCAAGAGTAAGAAGCCTTTTTGTTCACATTTGTCATTTTGTTAATTGAAATAGTATGTTTCAAAAGTACTAGTGGTACTGGCACTAATTATGCTGATAGATCCAGGTTTTGTAACATCCAAGCAATGTAATTTTGCGACTAGACTGGCCTGCCAGCAGTCAAGACCAGTCTCCTGTTGAAAATGTATGAAGCCTAAAATATGACAACGGAGACACCAGACTGTTGAACACATGAGAAAATTGATACAGATTCTACCTACAATGCTTCAATGAGAGTCCTCAGTTTCCAAACCATTGGTGTTGTGTTAGGAAAGGTGATGTAACAGTGACAGTCTCTGGTTTAATGAAATGTGTCATGGGCATCAAATTGTAAATGATCAACTAGATTTGATGCAAAGAAACAAAACTGATCAGTTCGTAGATCAAATATCTTTGTAATATATTCAATTGAATACAATTTGAAAATAGTTTGGGAATAATTGAGTTCTATTTTAATCTGTGTTTTGCACAACGTCCTAACTTGATGGGAATTAAATGTCTTAAGAGGACACAAGCAAAGGACAGATGTACACGAATTTTGCATGAACTTGACTATTTTGGCTGGAAGCAGTCATATTGCTCGGTTGTTAAATTAAGCTTAACACAATCAGTATTTTTGTGGCCTATAAGCGGGTTTAAAAAAAAAAAAAACTAACCGATCACAAGATGTAGCAATGAGTCTATTAAAATGTCCTGTTTATTTATTTTATGTGATTGTGTACGTATGTATGTTATGTATATTTTTATGATGGTGAGGCATAGAGACAGAACAAAATTAGTGGTCTTCTACCAGATGGCAGTAAGTACATACAGTGATTAATGTATCTACTTTTTGTGACATTGTTGTTTGTTGTTGTGCCCAGAGATTTTTTCAATTGAAAAGTATCAGGATGTCCCTTTGCTCCAAAAAGGTTGTGATTTCCTTCTCGTCTGATCGTGTTCAACAGAACGGCAGCATGTTTACAAATAACCAGGAGCGCGAGCACTATGTAACGCTTTCTTGATGGCTTGTGAGCCATATCGTATTAAAAGTACGTGAACAAACCTCAAGCAAGCCTTATATGAACGTCCTCTCCTGTTTTAAAACTGTGGTCACCATCAACACGTTTTTGCACCACTTTCTTCTAACATACTCTGTGCGATTCACGTATGTTGTCATTGCCGTGGTAACGATTTTATTCGCATTTGAGTTGACGAGATAAAGCCCACCAATCGTTTAAAAAAATACAAAACATGATGCGGTGTATCGGAATACAAGATTTTATTGCAGTAGCCTGAGATTGGACAATCGTGAAAGCAAATTTGTCTTGAAGTCTGAACTGCACATTATTTCGTTGTCTCATCTGTGTTCTCTCCCCCATATTGCTGTTTTTTGTTTTTGTTTTTAATAACTAAATTTGTTGAGAGATATTTACACTACTATGTCAAAACGCACAAAAAAATTTTATATGTATATTGCTGAATGTAAGTTTTGGACCCAAATATACTGCGCACGACCGCGGCCCAGCGTAAATGATTTTTGCAGTGTGTCAATGATTAGATTGGCCAAATATGACATTAAAACAACATGTCAGCCAATCACCATAAAATGCCAGCTATTGGCCGATTCTGATCATTCTTATGAAATGGGCGTAAAGTTTGTTAAATGTAATTATGACATTAAAACCTGTCAGCTGATCACCAAAAAATGCCAATGATTGCCCGATTCTGATCATGCTTATGAAATGGGCTTAAAGTTTGTTAAATTAAATTACTTATTGAGGCCATATGGTTAAGTGAACTTTCTCTTCCGAGTAACACGAACATTTTTGAATGTTTTACATTTTTACATGATGTCTTTTTTCTAGAATATACTGACGATGAAGCCCACATCCCCAAGCACTCATCGGTGATTGTCCGTAGAACACCAATCGGTGGCGTCAAACCGGCTGGCAGGACGTTCATTGTGTACGTCAATTACTATTTTTATAATTTCGTTTGATGATCAAAGCTGTGGTTATTTATGGATACCTCATCTCTTTGTCCCCGCAGAGATCGTTCTGACACGTCTGTCGCGGGATCATCAAGACCCGTATGTAACAAAAACGAGCAAAAAAACAGCAAACACACCCAAAAAAAAAACAACACTCATGCCTCCTCTCACTCCTCTACCCTCTTCCTTCGTAACAAGATGCTGTTAGTTGCGTCATGTTTATTTCTGTTGACAGTTCTACATGTGATTGGCTGTCTCTCTTGGGGAGTGGGAGGGCGTCTTAAGGGCTTAAATTGTTCGTTGTCTACGGCAAGTCAAGCAGTTATTTACTGATGTACTGTGCTTGCTAGTTTGAAAGGGAGTATGCACTATCCTGACTTGTGTTTCATATTGAAAATGGCTTTTGTAGCCCGCTTTCGCCCGGGCAAATATTTGTCACCTAATGATAATGTCATATGATAATGTCACTGTATTTTCTGTGAAAATAACATGTGGTTTGCAAGCAATCAATGCAGAGAAGCGTGGCTGTGATTAAATGTAATTCCTGACTGAATGGGGTGTGTGGGGAATCTTAAGTGATTTCTTTGATCTTTTTCATATTTTTTTTTTTGCCGATTGAAACGTTTTGATTACGCTCTTAATGTAATTCAGTCACATTTGTCAGCTGATTCCTCATGTACAAGATGTCTTGTTTTATGGACTACACATAAAGCACACTTTAAGGGTCACATCTTTGATAGTGCACACACAAGACGTACAGACGAGCGTAGGGAGTTTAAAAAAAAAAGAAAAAATTTCCAGCACCGTTTGAGTGGCACGTCAATGGTTATTGCTGGTGTAGTTGTCCTGTAAGCTGTAGAAGCCTGTCAATAAAGGTTTTCAAGCGAGTTCTGCATGTCAGAACCGCTTTTGCACCACATTCCCTGTGTGTTCCCTCCACAAATACCCAGTTTACAATCCAAACAGCCGGCTACTTTTTTTTGTTAGTTTTTTCCTTTTTTTTTTTAATCATATGAAAATGCCTCCTTTACGAATGAAAAATTGTCTTTTTTGTTAGTTGCCTGGCAAGGTGACTATTTTAAGCAGCCTCGGTGGTAGTCGACAGGTCGCAGTTTAAAGTATGTTTTTTTTTTTTTTTTTTAAGGATACCAACGCAAATCTGAATTGTTCAAGCTGCTACTGACTAATAAACCAAATAACGATGTTGAGCCAGTATTTTCAAAATGCTACTGTGCAAAACAAAGCCTCCCTTAATATGGAAATCTTCTAGGTAGTCATTGCGTTGGTTGGAATTATGAATCGTGTTCTGTTTTACTGTATGACCAGTCTTCGACAGCTAATTGTATGCGTGACAAAATTCGTAATGGTCAACCTAGTTACGTCAGCGCAATGTATACCCAGTTCATGTTTTTAACGATTTGTCTACTGCTATAAAGTCTTCAGTAAGAGTTTTGTTAATTTTTTTACTTTTGTTACTTAGTTTATGAAAAAAAAAAGTGACAGATATGAGATTTCATCACTCCGGCGTTGCGTCTGTGAGGGACTGGCCACAATCCAGGATATCTGAGATTGTGTTGTAATACTTTGAATGTCTTGTATTCTGATTCTCCCGCAGACCGACTCCTCACCGTCTATGTCTCTCGCCCAGCTCACCAAGGTAGAGTTTATGTTGACTCGTTCTCGAAGATGGCGCATATCTTTTTTATATGAAACATTTTGGACCGCTAATACATCCACACTTTTCCCTCCTTTTAGTTTTAATCTCGACTGTTTTGTTGTCTGGGGTTTTTTTTTTTCTAGACCGCTAATCTGGTTGATGCAAATGCATCCGAGGAGGACAAGATTAAAGCCATGATGACTCAGTCCAACCACGAATATGACCCTATTCAGTTAGTATGCCCTCACTTTAAACCTGTTTGGCCAGATCCCTGCGTATTTTGTGTTGTAGGTGGCACGACTGGATTAAAAGTGACACTTGGACATTTTTTCTGTAGTTACTCCAAGAAGGCAGTCGGACCCCCGCCGGCTCACTACCTCTGTTTCCGATGCGGAAAAACTGGTCACTACATTCGACAATGCCCAATGCTACTGGTAATGATTGATTTTTATTCGTTTAAGTATTTATTCATATCTTGCGTGTGTGTATGAGTGTGGTTGTCTCGAATAAATACTGCATGTTCTTAGGTCCAGGATAAGAGTGTGGAGGCTCCCAAGCAGGTGAGAACCAGCAAGGGGATTCCTCAGAGTTTCATGGTCAAAGCGGAGCCTGGCACCAAAGGAGCCATGTTGACCAGCACGGGAGAATACGCCATACCGGCCATAGACGCGTACGTTTAAAGTCCGTCTACAATCACCGTGTCCCTGAAGAATCTTTGACCCTTGATGAGTAAATGTCTCTCTCGCTGTAGGGAGGCGTACGCGCAGGGGAAGAAGGAGCGCCCGCCGTTTGTTCCACACGAGCAGTCGTCCTCTGAGGATGAATCCGATCCCATTCCCGACGAGCTGCTGTGCCCCATCTGTAACGATCTGATGACGGATGCTGTTGTCATTCCGTGCTGCGGGAACAGTTACTGTGACGAATGTGAGTATCAAACGAGTGAACTACAATTTGTTCGAGCGGAAATGCCGACCTCTGCCAGAGGTGAAGTGATTCCGAAAAGTGTCAGTAGATGCACTACTGAATGCCGTTTACAATTGTGAATCTTCAAAATGGTGTATTCATGCATTTTATGTAATACCAACATTTTAAAAGTACAATAAGTCTCAAAATTCATTTAAATAACATTATAATGTTGCTAACCAATGATGACAAAAGTACGTTTTACCATTAATGCGACTCCTTTGCTGATGGCTTAGTCGTCTGTTTCATACGTCATTAAATGAAACTTCATGCAGCCTTTGAGACTTCCATCCATTATTCATGTAACCAAACATTGTACGTTATGGGGGGTCTGTAAAGCCATACACAACCACCAAAAGAGCCAGGTGTCATAGATTCCTGGCCCATTCTGTATGCACTAGTACGTTGTGAAATTAGATAATTCAAACATTTTGTAAATGTTCTTTTACAACCTTGTTTCCAAACAGTAACTGTAGCAGATCTGTAAAACGGCTCAAACGTAACAGAAAAGTCATTTTTATTCGTCCTCCTCATATTCACTGAAACCCCTAAAGTATCAGAGTTGAACAGCCTCAGAAAGTCTCACGTCATTTCAATCTCTGTCCCTCTCAGTCATTTTTATCTTGAGTTATCACTGAAGTTGTGCTGTTCCTCCTCATGTAGCCGGCCAGGCATTTAATCCGTTATTAGTTCCTTTAATGCTGCTCCACGCATTAAAAAAAAAAAAAAAACACTGGATTATCTTTGCATTTTTCCAATTTCTGTTAAAGCTTTTTAAATTAATGTGAAAAATCTGCATTTTGCTTGGTGATTGTCGTGCACAGTCCTGGTTTAAGCGAGGGCACCAAAAACTTGTGCAGTCTTCTACACAGGCTAAAGGTAGCTTTCTTTTTCTACTGGGAATTGAGGTAGATTCTTCTTCTATGTACAATTCAGGTTTATTCTTCTTCTACGTGCGGTGAAAGTAAAGCGTCCTCCTCATCCATCTGCACATGCCCAAACCTTAGTGCATTGTTGAGAATGGCCACGTTTTAACCTGTTTGTTCGAACAATTTTTTCTTATACTTTTAAACTCATAGCCTCTAGCGACAAAAAAAATAAAATGAAAAATTTACACACACATATATTCTAGCCGCATCGTTAAATATGCTGCAGGCTTTACAGGGCCTGAAAAAGTAGCAGATTGTCATCCGGAAAGTAAGTGAATGTAACCAGTTTAGTTAGACATGGTCCAGATCGGAACATTACCCTGTTTTATTTTTTTTTTCCATCTCCAGGTATCCGAACAACCTTGTTGGATTCTGAGGAACATATTTGCTTCACATGCAAACAATCCGATGTTTCGCCTGACAATCTCATTGCCAACAAGTTCCTTCGACAGGTACCCTTTGTCAAACACGTTTTTATAAGTTGTTGTCCTTTTACAGTTAGATTTGAGTTTTCATATTTTGCCACGCAGGCTGTGAACAACTTCAAGAATGAGACCGGCTACACGAAACACGGGCGGAAACAAATCCAACCTTCAGCTCCTCCTCCTCCACGGCCTCACCTTCTCAATCGGCCTCTGCAGTCTAGGCAGCAGGACCCCTTGGTGGCCAACATCTCCCACCCACCACCTCCTGTTCTTCCTCACGCTCCTGCTACCACTAGTGTGGCTACCCCTCAGGATCATACCCCACCCGCGGCCCCTCCTGCCACTAACACTCCCACCCCTACGCCATCGCCGCCCCATCACTCTGATGTCACTGAGGAAAGGAAAGAAGCTTCGCCAGTTCCGCCGCCGGTCGTTGATCACGGTTCTCCTCGGGTCGCCGTCAATCAGGATGAGCCACCACCGCCAGGGTGAGTTCAACAGACTAGCCCCAAAACCGACAACAAATCTGCAGTGTTAATTTATCATGCTTTTTTGTGTGATAGTGATGCGGAACCCCCTGCACCCATTGTGATGCAAGGCCCAACTAAAAATACAGAAAGCAGATCACAGGTGATTGTTTTGATTATAAGAAATCTCTCATTAAAACTTTAGGTCATATTTAGACTGGGCAGGGACAAATATTCACTTTTTGGAATTCAGTCTTGTCCATTTGTCTAGTATACTTGCTTCAAATATGGCAGCAATCGAACAAACCGAGTTGGGCAAATTTGTCTTTGAAGGAACCTCAAAAATGGTCAACATGACTCCAAAATTACAGACTTGCTGTCTTTTTGGTGTGTTCTTCAGACTTTGTCCTGCGTTCTTTTGGAACAAACATGTTCACAGAATTTCACATCATTTGGTGAAACTGATGTCAAGATGTATTTTTTTCTAGTGGGTTCTAAAATTGTGGCAGGCCATAGGTGCATGATACACAGATTGGTGAAACCGTTGTGGAGAGCAAAATGTAACCTAAACTGCTCTTAAAAAATAGTTATAGCCCTCAATACTTGAGGAATTTTGTTGAGTAATTTTGTCTCAGTGCTGTAACCAGCACTAGTGGCAAAACATTTTTTTCTAAGCAACCCACCCAAAAATATGTTTGGGCCAAAGCACTCTAGTAATTACTTAGTCAGTTTGCACCAGTGGGTGAAACTAGTTACAGGGAGCAAACTTATGACAGCACATTGTGCATTTTTTAACATACATTCAAGTACATTAAAAAAAAGTAAATTGTTGAATGAACCATGCTGTAAAAGGTCAGCTTAAAAAAAAATCCGTTTTTGTTTCAACATTTATTTTACGCAGGCTTACAATTTGCCTCTCATCAGTGCACCTTCGGCCTCGAGGCAGCCTCTTCTGTCAGGTAATAACCATTCACCACATTCAAGGATATTTTGTGATTGTAATTTAAAAAAAAAAAAACATTATGATCAAATGACCAATTGTGTGTTTTGCTCTCTTTAGGTCCCCATTCCCGGCCCCACCAACCTCACAGGGACAGGGGAGGGAGACATTGGGAAAGGTGAGGACACACTAAAAGGCACAGGTGTCATGAACTCAAGACTAAAATGTAAAAAATGTAATCAAAAATATTTTGGCTTGAGTAGTCTGGTGGTCATATTTGGTCAATGCGAAACTCTTAACGATGATTGTAGTTGCCTAAAAACTGGTGATGCATTGTTATTAAGATTTACACTACATGTTTTCATTTTTCATTACTGTGGTAACAGACACATGCTCGAGCCACACGGCTACACACCGTACACAAATACATTGCCGGTCAGCCTTAGGATATGTTCGTACTATATATCTCTCAAAACAAAATAAAATCATTTTTTTAAATTTCAGGTCCTACAGGAGCAGAGGCGAGCCCTCTTCCACCCACCTCCAGACGGCCCAACTCCCTCTTTCCACACCTTCCCTGTACGTGTCGCCCTCTCTCTACCCGCCCCCACCGCAGGCATACCCTCCCTTGTACCCCACAGGCCCTGGCCTCCTTCCACCGCCGACGTTGGGTTACCACCCTCAGCCCATTTTCGGCCCTGGGCCGCCAGGCGTCAACCCTCCCTGGGGAGCTCCCAGCGGCCAGCCCCCTCTACTTACCCTGCCCGCCTCCCTCAGTCAGCCCTCTCTCTCCAAAGAAGACTTCTACAGGCAGCGGCACCACCGGCAAGACAAGTGAGTAGTTGAACTCCTTGGAATAATCCAAGGAATTTTATACAAACCATAATCCTAGTTTGAAATCTTAAAAAAATTAACCTGAGTTTGAAGCCCTGATTTGAAAATTTAGCCTAGTTAAAAATCTGAACCCTAATTTGAAACCCTGTTCATTTGCTGTTCATGTGACACTGATAAGGTACAGATTTGTACAATTTATCCATCCATCCATTTTCTTGGCCGCTTGTCCTCACAAAGGTCGCAGGAGTGGTGGAGCCTATCCCAGCTTTCAATTGGCATTAGGCGAACTGAACTGGATGCCAGCCAATCCGTGGGCACAGAGAAACAAACAGCCGCACTCACAATCACACCGAGCAGGAATTTAGAGTGTCCAATTAATGTTGCATGTTTTTTGGATGTGGGAGGAAACCGGAGTGCCCGGAAAAAACCCACGCAGGCACGGGGAGAACATGAAAACTCCACACAGGCGGGTTTGGATTGAACCTGGGTCCTCCAAACTGTGAGGCCAATATTTTCCAGCTGCCCCACCGTGTAATAAATGCGACCTTTTTGTTTTACAGCATCACATCCAAACTTGACGAGTTCACAAAAGACTTCCACAAAGAGCTGATGAAGTACCGAAATGCGCCAAAGAGACAGAGACCTTCGTATTCTAGGTAACCAAATTTTGTCATTGCTTCAACACATTTTGTCCCAAACCGTCAAAACAGTAGTAGTAAGTAGCAATACGCATTCTACATAAGAAAAATCTTAGCAGACCACCACATGTATACGTCACAAAACATATGCACGGACTGAAACGTTGTGTATGTTGCTGTGTAATTCCTGAAGTACCTAGTCCGTGTTAAATCTGGACCCAATTACTTGGAACACAGTTATTCTGCTGTGTAAATGGCTTTCTCCCATGTTGTGGAAGAGCATTTAAATGCATACATGTACCTGTCACTGTACATCGCTGGGATAGATGAACAAAGATACCGTATTTGTGGTAAAATAATTACAATTAAGTAAAATTGGCTAATATCCTGCAGCACAAATGTGTTGTCAGTAAAACATCAACTTGTACTCATTTTGCGTTCTTTCTCTCCTTCCTAAACAGGTCTCGATCATATAGCCGCTCTCCAGTCAGCCGCTCTTACACTCGCTCTCGCTCCAGGTCCAGATCCAGATCAAGGTCTTACTCATACACCCCAAGTCGGTCGCGGTCACGTTCACGCTCCCACGGGCGGCCGTATCCCCGTTCACCTTACTCCCGACGCAATGGACGCAGCTATGGACGCTCCCGCTCAAGGTCCCGGTCCCGCTCCCGCTCGAGGTCATATGGGTACCGTCGCTCTGGTTCGCCGCCTTCATTCCGTGGTGCCACTTGGGAAGGCGGCGAAGGGGCATCCTCGTTCCGGTCCAGGTCTCATTCCCGCTCCCCTGGCGGTTTCCGGAACCGCAGCCCAGGTGGACGGAAGCCTCCACCTCGTGAATTACCACCTTATGATCTAAAGACTCTCAGCCCCGGCAGTCACGAACGCTGGGAACGGGATAGCTACCGGCAATGGGAGCGCGAGTATAGAGAATGGTACAACAAGTATTACAAAGACTGTGAGAACCAACACCAGGTGATCTATCATCGGGGACGCGGTAGCAGGGAGAGGGAACGAGAGCGGGAACGGGTATCCCCCTTGCACAGGGAGTACTCCCCTCAAGCCAGAGGGAGAAGATGTAGAGATGAGAAAGTGCCACCAACTCACAATCCTTCATCATCTAAGACAAATGTCAAGCTCCTGAAAACCAAGAAAGTCAAAAAGAGGCGAGCCGGCGAGGATGGGGAGCAATCGCATCACTCTGTAGACAGGGGTGACGCCACGCCCGTCAGAGATGAACCCATGGATGACATCCTATCGCCAAACAAAACGTCCCCCATCGCCTCCAAGCCAGCATCATCTACTGCCAGTTCCAAGGCTCCTGCCTCCAAAATTACCACAGCACCCGCAAAAGCCTCGGTCAAGCCCGTGTCTAAGACTGACAAGGGAAAGAAAGAGAAGGCTCAGAAAGTAAAACCTAAAGCAAAGACTGATGCTTCCAAAGTGAAAAATGACAAAGTGAAGAAGAAGACTGGTGAGTCTGTTGTGACCAAAAAGAAAGAGCCCTCTTCTACTGTCGCTGCTAAAACATCAAAAACCACCAAAGCCAAACCTGAAGAATCCCACAACTCAATAGCTCCAAAAAAGGAAAAGTCTAAAAGCTGTTCTGTGAGGCCACCCCTCCTAAAGACCCCCCCATTGTTCACCCCAGGCCTACCTCTACCACATCCATCTCTCCACGAAAGCCTCCGGCCTGGCAATGACAACCGAGTGCGAAGAGAGCCCCCACATGGCGGCGGCCTCATCCCCTTACCCCACCAACAAGTGCTTCCCTACCTCCACCGACCTCCTTTGCGGCTGGGTGAGGAGGGCCGCTCCTTGCTAGGCTCCCCGCCCGGAAAACTCCGGAGACTGGATGGACCCGGGATTGGCGTTGAGGTCTTCCCGCACCTCCACGACTCCCATCAGTTGCCACTCCCGAGATTCTCACACACGCCTGACAGACCTGGTCTTCTTCCCGTGCTTGTGGGCCGCGAGATTGTCTGGGCGGACAAAGACAGAGGCCCCATCAGACCGCTCATGGACTTGCCGGTGGGTCTTACTGCAATACACCCGAGAAACGGCATCCACACAATCACCCCTTCGTTGCTTGAGTTTGGTTCAGCCGAGAAGCATGTAGGCAAAATGTAGATTCTAATGTCATTTAAATGGTTAAGTATAATCAAGTGGCACATAGTTCAATTTTCAATGATACAAACCCCACTCAGTGATCACAGAAAAAAATTGGCATACCAACAGCTGTTTGTTGTGTAGTTCATGTGACATGGAAGAAGGCACACCACATGTATTTCCATGTCTGTTGTAGTACCAGGACTGACCTGTGAGATGCAGCATTGTGCCACGACATTCATGCAGTCACATATGACTGATGATACATATCGTATGGCTTTTTTTTTTTTTTTTTTAATAATGATACATGCTGAAATAAGTTATGTTAACCAAGATCCGTGTATAATTGACAACTTGGCCTGTGAGAATCATGGTGCACTGTGCAGCAAGTGATCCATTACTTGTAAGCTAGTAGAAAATTAATTTTATGTCCAAATGAAGCATAAACCTATCAAGTAATGTTTGTTCTGTCTATCCAGGTGAAGCCAGTGACCCAGAGAAGCATCCCTCTGAGCAGAGACCATGTCAAAAAAGACAACCCCACCTCGGACTCTGACAAGACCACCGCGGACCGATTTGGTGCTGCCAACAATCCAGATGCGGACAGACCCAGCAGTAATTCTGAAGCCGTTGACGCAAAGGAGCGTTTTTCTTCCTCTGACGGGGGGATCTCAAGAGAAAAAGCTGCGGAGAAATCCTCGGTGTCTGACAAAGACGCTGACCGGAATTCAGGATTAGACAGAGAGCGGGAAAGTAACTGGAGAATAGACAGAGAGCGGGAAAGAGGTTCAGATCGGGGGCGGGAAAAACCCTTGCGCTCTGACAGAGACCGGGAAAAACCTTTGGGATCGGACAGAGATCAGGAAAAAACTTTGGGGTCTGACAGAAATCGGGAAAGAACCACAGGCTCTGACAGAGATCGGGAAAGGGGTTCAGACAGAGACAGAGATCGGGAAAAGGGTTCCGATCGGGAAAAGGGTTCCGATCGGGAAAAGGGTTCCGACAGAGATTGGGCGAAAGCTTCGAACAGAGACAGAGAAAAGACTTCAGACCGTGATCGTGCAAAAGCATCGAGTTCAGACAAAGATCGTGCGAAAGCCACAGATAGAGAGAGGGAAAAGGCCGCTAGTTCTGACCGAGATCGAGAAAAAACTTCGGGATCTGACAGGGACAGGACTTCGGCATCAGAGAGAGAGCGCGACAGAGTCTCTGGATCAAGCTCAAAGAAGGTCTCGGCAGTGAAAGATGCTGATGTAGGCGAAAAATCACAGAAGACGGACCGTAAAAACTCCGGAAGCGCAGCCAGCAGATCTGTTTGCTTGGACAAAATGACCATCGCGGAGAAATCGGCCGTCAGCAAAAAGCAGGGAACCAACCAAGAGAAGTCGAGCAATTCCTCCAAGGAGACCACGGAGAAAGTTGCAAAATCAGATCGGTGGGTCTTGCAAAGTATCGTGTCTTGACTCTTTTTTTTTTTTTTTTTTTTCTAGCACCTTTTTTATTCCTTTTTTCATCTTCCCAGTAGTGTTTCCAAGGAGAGACCTGCGAAGACTGCATCCACCGGGAAGAAACCTGACCCCACTCCCAAAGAAGGTGAGTCAACAAGGCCATGTGTCAACATCATATGACTTTTTGTTTTGTCTGGATAACACTGGATCTGGACCAAGTGTGAACTGCAGGACTTCCAAGATAGGAGGTTTGTGGTCCTAAAATCTAATCCTAAAAGTGTGGAAGTGGGGATTTGTCCCACCAGGGCGGCTCCGACTGCCAGAGAAAAACTCCTTTTGTGTTATTACATACTTGGCCATTAAAGCTGATTCTGCCAATGTGAAATGGTGAGCGGGTGTATTATGTCTATCGTGCGCGTTTGTCAACATACCCAAAGATGAACTGTTGACAACCCGCTTCTGCGTGGTGGGCTCTTTTGAAGGGCCAAATGAGCCACCACGACTTCCCTGTACTGCAGGTGTCAAACTCAAGGCCCAGGGGCCTGAATCGGCCCGCCGCGTGGGCATATTTTGTATTCCCTTCCATGATTTTTGTTTGAATCCGTACCAAAATTACTACATTATAAATCATAAAATTGAGGTACTGCAAGCATTGTTGTGTTACCAAACAATAGTTGAAAAACCCATTACCCTTGATTCCCGATTCCAAAAGTAGTTTATAAGTTCCATGTGGAAATATGATGAGGCAGCTAAAGAATTTTATGTTTTCAGTCATAACGGTCTTCTGAGGGAAACTGGAATGCCAATGTGGCCCGTGACAAAAAAAGTTTAACACCTCTGCTCTACTGCATGGCCAAAGCCATCACCAAGCGACGAAATTACACTTATTCAATTGAAATTTGAAAAATCATTCTAAATTAAAGGTAAGGGGGGACTTGGGTGCATTTATTTTTTTACCCCCTTTTCCAAATGTTGGATTTTGGGAAGGATGAATATTTGGACTTCTGTGAATCGTTTGGCAGGTGTATTTTGAGTTGGATTTTGTGAAATTTGGGAATATGGAATTGTTCAACAAGTTCCCTGTTTGGAACATTGAGCATTATTTGACTGAACAATTGAGAAATCGGGAATCTGTTTAATATATCTAGCCGTATAGGAAATTGATCTTGGAAAATGATAGAATTCTTCAAAAATTATTTTTTAATATATATTTACAGTTTTGGATTTTCTCTTTGTAGGGAAAGATGGAGAGACAAAAACGAAGCCCAAACCCAAGATCAGTCGCAAGGTCTTAGCCAGCCAGCCTGCCGGCACCGCCAGGTAAGAGGTTGATGCGGTGTATTTAAGAGCCTCAACTTAAGTTTTCAGCATTTTCTGTCTTTTTAAATTTTCCATCATTTTGTTTTTATTTTCATTTTTCCTTTTGTCTTTTTCTTTTTCTTACTTTCTGCCTTTGTCTTTCGTTCACTGCATACATTCATTTGGTAGACCCGCCCAGGAGCCCAAGCTGAACACTGGAACGGAAGAGAAGAACAGGGACTCTTCGGAAACTTTGGAGCCAACGACTCAGTCTGGCCCCCAAAACGTTGGGGAGGAGCTCCTCATTCAAGCGCCTCCTCGCTCCAAGTGGGAGCGGGAAGATGACGAGGAGGAGGAGGAGGAGCAGCAGCAGTTGGCTGCAGCGGTAGCGGCTCCTCAAGAGACTCTCAAAGAGCCGTCACCTATCCCGAAGAAGACTGAGCCAATGAGGGCTGACAAGAAGCCTGTGGCCAAGGAGGAGAAAAAGAAGGTGCCCAAGGACGAAAGCAAGACCAGCAAACCCACCAAAGTCAAGATTATCCGAGAGGAGAAGAAGGCAACTAGGGGGGAAAGGGGGTCAAAAGCAGAGGTAAGAGAAGGGAAGGAGCGAGGTTCACCCGGGAAGGAGGAGAAGAACCTTAGCTGCCCCGAGCCCAGGAGGCAGCGCCTTTGCTCGGACCTGGGCCGCGAGACGGACGAGGCCGCCTTTGTGCCGGACTACAGCGAGGGTGACGAGGCCTCGGACAGCAGCCCCACGACCAGCCAGCGCTCCAACAGCAATCGCAGTGACTCCCCCGCCTCTGCCTCGACCGGCGCCGCCGGCGTGGGTGACAAGAAGAAGAAAAAGAAACACAAGAAGCACAAGAAACACAAGAAGCATAAGAAGCACAAAGTAGGGGAGAAGGAGGTCGGTGAGCACAAGGAGCACAAGCATAAACACAAGAAGAAGAAACACAAGAAAAGCAAAGACAAGGACACCGAGGAGGCCAAGCCTGAGAAGGAAGAGCCGCAGGCCGTAGCTGCCGCGGAGATCTCCAAACCTTGATGCCGCCTGGAAACCAAAAGAGGAAAATGACAGACAGATGAAGTCAAAGCTGAGGTTGAGCAGCTAAAACCCAGGCCTCTCCACGATAACAGTTGGAAATCAGAAGAGCTAGGACGAGAGGACGTCGAGGCTGATGATGAAAGAGCCGGGAATTCAACCTATATGTCCAAAACTTTGGCGTCACTGGGAACTCGAATGATGACAAACGCTGAAGGAAGGGCCAGAAGCCAGGTCCCCAACCTTGAGGCCACTTTGGAACTCGATTTACTCAGGGATACGCAGGAGTTTCATGTCGCAGCCTGTTAGTTCACTGTACATAAAACCAGGAAGTCTTGGTCCCCTCCCTCCCTCCCTCCCTCGCGAGGAACTTGGTCTCTTCCCTGTGATGGATCTCGCGCATTAATGCCATTGACCTGTAAATATTCTTAGTCACACTTTCATGGCGATCCAATGTTTCAGCATTTTTTTCCTTCCTTCTCCAGGTTATGAATCAATACCGTTTCCCTGTAAATATTCTTGGTCACACTTTGATTGCCCTACATTGGAGGGCGTCTTTTCGCAATATGAATTGGAGCGATCGTGGCGTCATTTTACATTTGGTATTGTTGCACTTATTAGATAGACGCGTGAGCGTTCGTAGGCTCGGAAGGTAAACAAATCTGTTGTGGAGTCACGCAACACTGGATGCAGAGGAAAAAGCAGTCATTCAAAGTAGGTTTTTGTTCCAAGTTTGATTGTGCGAGTGGACGGAAACAGGAGTCTTACTCATGACTTGTTCCTGTTTCTTGTTTCTTTTTTTTTTTTAAATAAAAAATGTTTTGACTCAAAAAAGGCTTTGTTTTTATTGAACATTCAGTGTGTTGTCTGAACCTGGACGAAATTTAATCCTAACCCATTCGTGGGCAACGTCCCATTTTTGAGACGAGATTATAAATTAGTAAAGTTATCATATAACTTAACCATAAACAAAAAGGAAGTGTTATTTCCTTGATTGTGGCCTGTTGGGAGACTTTTATCTCAATAAGGCAAAAAATTGCCACCCTGCCCATGAATGGGTTAATTGAAAAATGCCTTCCTTCTGTTGCCTCTAATATTGTACAAAAACATTAAATGCAAACATTTTGGGGGACTGAACAGCCTCCAGGTTAAAAAAAAAAAAAAAGGGTAATGCGGAAATACCCAATTTCAATGAACGTGGGAATCCTTTCGACTTGTATTCAGTTGAATACAAAGACTAGATATTTCATGTTTAAACTGATGAACATTGGGTTTATTTTTTTTACCCCCTATTATTTAGAATTTAATGCCTGTAAATGAGAAGGAAAAAAATTGGAAACAAGTCATTTTGTGTGAAAGCATTCCCAAAAGGCTCAATTATTCACAAGCAAGGTTGGAGTGAGGTTCAACATTTTCACGAGAAAATAATCCCAGCACTTTCAGAACATCTTTAAATTTACAAATGTGAATAATTTAGGGATTTCACCATCTACATACATATTAAAAATAAATAAAAAAATTTCAAAGAATCTTGAGAAATCTGCGCGTAAGATTCAAGGCTGAAAGGCAACATCGAATACCCCGACCTTCGATCGCTCAGGCAGCACCGCGTTAACAAATGACATTACTGTGTAAAGGATGTTTCCATGTAGGTTTAGGAACACTTGAGAAAACCATCGTGAGTTCACAGGTTGTCACCGCGTCCACAGATCTTAAATCGGGACTCTTTCAGTGTTATATCAGCAGCACCTAGAAAGGACGCTGGTGTCTCAGGACTGGCTCATCTCAGATGGACTGATGAAAACGTTTGTGAGGGTCTGGTGGGAACGTCTGGTAGAATCCGCTGTCAGAAGAGAGAATTTGTACTCCGACCTCTGATAGAAATTTGCTTATGTTAGTGGCGAAGCGGGGGACAAAGTCCAAGTGGACTATGTTCCGCGTTTCCAGCGCTAAGGCGGCTGACCGGAGCTGTGGCCGTGAGGGTGTTGGTGCCCGTCGTGGCGGCAATGCCAAAACCCGTTGGTGGACACGAAGGGTAAGAGATGCCGTCCAGCTGAAGACAGAGTCCTATCGGGCCGTTTTAGTGCGTGGACTCTTGCGACAGCTGATCGGTTCTGGCTGGCCAACTGGAATCCAGCTTTTGGGGTCGCTGAAGCAAAAACGTGCGTGGGAAGAGTGTTGAGGTCATCGGGAAAGACTCCCTGGCAGCTTCGAAGAAATGGTGGTCCACCATCCGGCGTTTCAGGATGATGAAGCAGTGCACCGTCAAGACTAGTGGGTTTGGGGCGCTGGTGACCTCAAATCAGGACGTCAGTCTGTGGAAAGAATACTTTGGAGATCTCCTCAATTCCACTGATTTCCCATGACGACGCACAGTCCGGGTTCTCCGAGGTTGAGTTCACCGAGTTAAAAAGCTCCTTGGTGGCACGTCCCCGGGTGGATGCGGTCCCCCGGGAGTTCCTAAAGGTTCTGGATGTTGCTGGGCTGTCCTGGTTGACACGCCTCTGCAACATCGCAAGGACATCAGGGATAGTGCCTATGGATGGGCAAACTGGGGTGCTGGTCCTCCTCTAACTGTAGGGGGATCACACCCCTCACCCTCCCAGGTAAGGTCTATTCAGGAATTTTGGAGAGGCGGGGCCTTCGGGAAGTCGAATCTCAGATTCAGGAGGACCAGTGTGGTTTTCATCCTTGGCGTACAACAGCGGACCAGGTCTCCACCCTCAGCAGGGTCCTTGAGGGTGCACAGGAGTTTGCCCAACCATCTTACGTGTTTTGTGGACTTGGAGAATGACTGTGTCCGTCGGGGAGCCTCGCAGGGGCTGCTTTGGGGGTATTGGGTACAGGAACCCCCCCCCCGATATCTTCTTCTTTTCCTTTCGGCTTGTCCCGTTAGGGGTCGCCACAGCGTGTCATCTTTTGCCATCTTAGCCTATCTCGTGC
The DNA here is from genome assembly GCF_019802595.1 of Syngnathoides biaculeatus. Classification (NCBI taxonomy): domain Eukaryota; kingdom Metazoa; phylum Chordata; class Actinopteri; order Syngnathiformes; family Syngnathidae; genus Syngnathoides; species Syngnathoides biaculeatus. The sequence goes on along the minus strand of NC_084648.1, from coordinate 10,500,505 downwards.
ATCTTCCTCTGTAACCCCAACTGCCCTCATGTCTTCCCTCACCACATCCATAAACCTTCTCTTTGGTCTTCCTCTCGCTCTTTTGCCTGGGAGCTCCATCCTCAGCATCCTTCTACCAATATACTCACTCTCTCGCCTCTGAACATGTCCAAACCATCGAAGTCTGCTCTCTCGAATCTTGTCTCCAAAACATCCAGCTTTGGCTGTCCCTCTAATGAGCTCATTTCTAATCCTATCCAACCTGGTCACTCCGAGCGAGAACCTCAACATCTTCATTTCTGCCACCTCCAGTTCAGCTTCCTGTTGTTTCTTCAGTGCCACTGTCTCTAATCCGTACATCATGGCCGGCCTCACCACTGTTTTGTAAACTTTGCCCTTAATCCTAGCAGACACTCTTCTGTCACATAACACACCAGACACCTTTCGCCAGCTGTTCCAACCTGCTTGGACCCGTTTCTTCACTTCCTGACCACACTCTCCATTGCTCTGTATTGTTGACCCCAAGTATTTGAAGTCGTCCACCCTCGCTATCTCTTCCGAACATCATGGTCCAAGGGGATTCCAGTCTAACCTCATCTGTCAGCCTATCCATTACCACTGCAAACAGGAAGGGGCTCAGAGCTGATCCCTGATGCAGTCCCACCTCCACCTTAAATTCCTCTGTCACACCTAAGGCACACCTCACCATTGTTCTGCTGCCATCATACATGTCCTGTACTATTTTAACATACTTCTCTGCCACACCAGACTTACGCATGCAGTACCACAGTTCCTCTCTTGGTACTCTGTCATAGGCTTTCTCTAGGTCTACAAAGACACAATGTAGCTCCTTCTGACCTTCTCTGTACTTTTCCACGAGCATCCTCAAGCAAATAATGCATCTGTGGTACTCTTCCTAGGCATGAGCCCATACTCTTGCTCGCAGATACTTACTTCTGTCCTGAGTCTAGCCTCCACTACTCTTTCCCATAACTTCATTGTGTGGCTCATCAACTTTATTCCTCTATAGTTCCCACAGCTCTGAACATCCCCTTTGTTCTTAAAAATGGGAACTAGAAAACTTTTCCGCCATTCTTCAGGCATCTTTTCGCCCGCTAGTATTCTGTTGAATAAGTTGGTCAAAAACTCCACAGCCATCTCTCCAAATTGCTTCCATACCTCTACCGATATGTCATCAGGACCAACTGCCTTTCCATTTTTCATCCTTTGTAGTGCCTTTCTGACTTCCCCCTTAGTAATCATTTCCACTTCCTGGTCCTTCACTCTTGCCTCTTCAACTCTTCCTTCTCTCTCATTTTCTTCATTCATCAACTTCTCAAAGTATTCTTTCCATCTATTTAGTACACTACCGGCACCAGTCAACACATTTCCATCTCTATCCTTAATCACCCTGACCTGCTGCACATCCTTCCCATCTCTATCCCTCTGTCTGGCCAACCTGTAGAGATCCTTTTCTCCTTCTTTCGTGTCCAACCTGGTGTACATGTCTTCATATGCCTCTTGTTTAGCCTTTGCCACCTCTACCTTTGCCCTACGTCGCATCTCGATGTACTCCTTTCGCTCCTCTCCTCTCCTCTCCTCTCAGTATCCCACTTCTTCTTCGCTAATCTCTTTCCTTGTATGACTCCCTGTATTTTGGGGTTCCACCACCAAGTCTCCTTCTCTCCTTTCCTACCAGATGACAACACCAAGTACTCTCCTGCCTGTCTCTCTGATCACCTTGGCTGTCGTCGTCCAGTCTTCCGGGAGCTTCGGTTGTCCATCGAGAGCCTGTCTCACCTCTTTCCGGAAGGCCGCACAACATTCTTCCTTTCTCAGCTTCCACCACATGGTTCTCTGCTCTACTTTGTCTTCTTAATCTTCCTACCCACCACCAGAATCATCCTACATACTACCATCCTATGCTGTCGAGCTACACTCTCTCCCTACCACTACTTTACAGTCAGTAACCTCCTTCAGATTACATCGTCTGCACAAAATATAATCTACCTGCGTGGTTCTACCTCCGCTCTTGTAGGTCACTATATGCTCCTCCCTCTTCTGGAAATAAGTGTTCACTACAGCCATCTCCATCCTTTTTGCAAAGTCCACCACCATCTGCCCTTCAAAGTTCCTTTCCTGGATGCCGTACTTACCCATCACTTCTTCATCGCCCCTGTTTCCTTTACCAATATGTCCATTACAATCTGCACCAATCACAACTCTCTCGCTGTCTGGGATGCTCAGAACTACTTCATCTAGTTCCTTCCAGAATTTCTCTTTCAACTCTAGGTCACATCCTACCTGTGGTGCATAGCCGCTAACCACATTATACATAACACCCTCTATTTCAAATTTTAGTCTCATCACTCGATCTGATACTCTTTTCACCTCCAAGACATTCTTAGCCAGCTCTTCCTTTAAAATAACCCCTACTCCATTTCTCTTCCCATCTACTCCGTGGTAGAATAATTTAAACCCTGCTCCCAAACTTCTAGCCTTACTACCTTTCCACCTGCTCTCTTGGATGCACAGAATATCAACCTTTCTCCTAATCATCATGTCAACCAACTCCTGAGCCTTTCCTGTCATAGTCCCAACATTCAAAGTCCCTACACTCAGTTGTAGGCTCTGTGCATTCCTCTTTTTCTTCTGACGCTGGATCCGGTTTCCTCCTCTTCTTTGTCTTCGACCCACAGTAGCTGAATTTCCACCGACACCCTGCAGGTTAGCAGTGCCGGGGGCGGGCGTTGTTAACCCGGGCCACGACCGATCCGGTATGGGATTCTTTAGATGAACGCTCATATTTGTTTGGCACAGTTTTTACGCCGGATGCCCTTCCTGACGCAACCCTCTGCATTTATCCGGGCTTGGGACCGGCCTACAGATTGCACTGGTTTGTGCCCCCCATAGGGCTGCATTAACCCCCCCCCCCCCCCGATATGGACTGTGTCAAAGTTTTGTCGGACGCGTTCCCTGTGCGATTGGAATCCACCAAGCCTGCCCTTTTGTCACCGATTCTGCTCATAACGTTTCTGGGCAGAATTTCTCGGCGCCGCCGCACCGCGTGCAGTGAACGGTTGTTGACCACTGTGTGGCGCTGTAAACCACCCGAGGAGGCGCAGAAAGCGCTGAGCGGATGCGTTTCGGTCTCCAAAAAAAAAAAAAAAAAAACAGTCGGCTGCACGTCACCTCTTCAAGTAAGGTCATCCTTAATGGACGGACCCGGTACACATACACACACACAAATACTACAGTATTCTTTTAACCCCGCCGCAGATTATCTTCCATTGTTTTAGACATGCTGCAACATTTATCAGGTACATTTTTGTGTGTCTGCGGTTTCACGAGCGCACACACGTGCGCGCCCATGTGCGTGTTTTTTTTTTCCCTCCTCCCTGACGGCGTGGCGTCACATACTGTCGTCAAGGCCAAAGGTTGCTAAGCAACTTGGCACTCAGAAAAGATGCTTCGCACTCCTTCCTGTGCGTTTTCCGATACCGCCCACCCATCGATAGGTATCCGTCTCAATAAACCACACTCGCGTCAAAAGCTGATTTTATTCGCTAGTTTCATTCAAAAAGTAAAAAATAAATGAAAAAATCGTGTTATCGAGATCAACCAAACGCGGTGAAGTAATTGCATCTGTCCGTTCATTTTCTGAGCCGCTTATCCTCACAAGGGTCGCGGGGGCGCTGGAGCCTATCCCAGCAAACTCCGGACAGGAGGCGGGGTCGTACTTCCAATCACAGTACGATTTTTTAAAATGCACATATTTTTGGTGATTATAATTCACAACAAGCAGAAATCCAAAATTCACCTTCTGTAGAAACCGGAATTACAGTGATTTTTTAAAATTTAAATATAGAAAAGTATTTTCCTACGTGTTAGCACGGTGGGTCAGCTGGTAAAGCGTTGGCCTCACAGTTCTGAGGACCATGATTCGATCCCAGAGCCGCCTGTGTGGGTTTTCTCTGGGCACTCCGGTTTCCTCCTACATCCCAAAAACATGGCACATTAATTGGACACTCTAAATTGCCCGTAGGTGTGATTGTGAGTGCGGCTGTTTGTCTCCATGTGCTCTGCGAGTGGCTGGCAACCAGTTCAGGGTGTTCTCCACTTCCTGCCCATTGACAGCTGGGATAGGCTCCAGCACTCCTGCGACCCTCGTGAGGATAAGTGGCTAAGAAAATGGATGGATGGATGGATTTTCCTACGTGTGATGAATCTAAAAATGTAGTAAAATGCTCACACTATAGGTTTACATTTAGGGTTTTAAGATGCATGATTTAAAAAAAACAACCACTTTTTAAGCACCCAAATTGGTCTACATTGGTGTCCGATAATAAGATATGACTAAAACAAATTAATCAACCTAATCTCAATTAAACTACTACTTATTAACAAAAAAAAAAAAAAAACCCAACTTTGAGTAATGTTTTTTTGTTTCTTAAAGGCCACCATACTTCCTCGTTGAACGACAACAAGGAGCTTCTGGCCATACCGTATTGGCTATAAATATAAATACAACTTACAAAAATGTATACAAATACGATACGTAAAAAATCTGTTGATGTATTAAACGTCTAAAGTAATAAATCAAATGTATGCCTAAAAGCATAAAAAAAATGAATAAATAATATGAATGCACAAAACAAAAATGTATTCTAATATGTAGGAATATGCATGAATATAATAATATATCTAAAAAATGAAAAATTATACATCCATAAAAAATGAATAAGTAAACAAGTAATATAAGTAATACATAAGTAATGTGTTTAATGTATATGAAATGATATGTGTCAACTGGTCAATAAAATATATCTAAACTTATGAATATAAAATAAATAATTTCATAAATATAAATAAAAATAAATACAATCAAATATAACAAAATGAAATGTGGACACAGTTATTAAAAACAAGACCATAAATAATAATATGTATACAAACAAATCGTGAAAATAGATCAAATAAAATGTATATAAATGTTTAAAAAACCATTGAATAATGCTTTGAAGATCATATCAATAATCATTTCAACGATACACATTCTAGGGAAACCTTTCACAAAGTTGAATTCGAATTTTATTTCCCGATTGTGCAAGTGGAAACTTTACATTAGTGCTGACACCCCGCAGTGTGTGTGTGTGTGTGTGTGTCCATTGACCGTTTCATGTGGTTCTGCCGTAACCAGGTCAGGTTAAGTGGTGTGTGTGTGTGTGTGGGGGGGAGGGGCGGGGGGGCGTGTACTATCGTGCAGAGGTGCGAGGTGCCCTTGGGTGGTCGCCATGACAATCCTGCCGACTGATTAGCGTGTATTGATTGGTCGCCGAATTCCCACAGTGACTGTGCGCGCGTTTATTTGTGTGTGTGTGTCCGTGACGGCGCCGTAGAATGAGGCACTTCCCGGCGATGCGATGGTCGCCATGGAAACGCACCCACGGGGGGGGGGGGGGAACAAGGGGGGTGATAATAATGTTTGGCCTAGATACTCAAACTCGACCAACAACACGGGGAGTGTGTTATCCTGGTTTTGTGTGCGTGTGCGTGTTGTGTTACGTGTGTGTAAAACGACATCTGAACGCGCCGCAGTGACAGCGACGCAGTGAAAAATGCATGAAATGAGTCCATGTGAGCAGAATGAAAGCCTTGCATGAGTTTACAGCACACACACACAAGTGGCAGAGGGAAGGATGACATCATCAACTGGAAGATTCTCGGAAGCGTGTCTTTGACCATTACGTAACGCGGGCACCCTTCCTCAAAGGCGGAGGACCCCCCCCCCCCACGCCCCCTCACCCCTCTTCACAGAAAGTAGTGGTGAGTGCATTGAGCCAAATTTTGATGCTGTTGCTAACCAAAACAGCAGTCCCTAGCGGAAACTGTCGATTAAAATGTGGCCTCTTTTGTTTTAAACAAGTATTAAAGAGGGTCCGAAGTCATGCGAGATGACGTTGGCCAGTCACATGACTCGTTTTATTTATTATTAGTTAGACGTCGTCTTGCATGCTTACGCACGTAAACCAAAAGGGGGAAAAAAACACACCCGAATAGACGGTGAAGTAACAAACAGAGTAACTAACTATGTAACTGACGTCAATCGAAAAGCTAACCGAAATGAATGAAATAATTTACAAATCGTCATCAAAAAAAATAAAACACTTGAAAAAGCTCAAATGTAAAATCAGAAACCAACTGAGGAACTAAGTAACTAACTAATACAAATGTATCCAACAAACAAACTTTTACACAAACATATCCAACCCATCCATCCATTTTCTTATGCCGCTTATCCTCACAAGGACTGCAGGTACTGCTGGAGGCTATCCCAGCTGTCAACGGGCAGGAGGCGGGGTACACCCTGAACTGGTTGCCAGCCAATCGCAGGGAACATAGAGACAAACAGTCTCACTCGCAATCACACCTAAGGCCAATTCATCCAACCATCCCTTTCCTTTGTTGATTATCCTCACGAGGGTCACGGGGAGTGCTGGAGCCTATCCCAGCTGTCAATTGGCAAGAGACGGGGGTACACCCTGAACTGGTTGCCAGCCAATCGCAGGGCACATCAAGGCAAACAGTCGCAGTCACAATCATACCTAGTGTCCAATTAATGTTGCATGGTTTTTTTTTTTTTTTTTTGTGGGAGGAAACCAGAGTGTCCGGAGAAAATCCACACAGGCACGGGGAGAACATGCAAACACCAATCAGGTGGGGCCAGGAGTTGAATCTGGGTCCTCAGAACTGTAAGGACACCGCTCCACAGCTGCGCCACTGTGCTGACAGATGGTATTAAATTGGGTCCATTTTTATTGTTATTTACATCTATCTTTTGCCGCTTATCCTCATGAGGGTAACGGGGAGTGGTGGAGTCTATCCCAGCCGTCATCGGGCAGGAGGCAAGGTACACCATGAACTGGTTTCCAGCCAATCGCAGGGCACATCGAGAGAGACAACAGTCGCACTCACAATCACACCTAGGGGCAATTTAGAGTGATTTGTGCCCGATTTTTGGGATGTGGGAGGAAACCGGAGTGCCCAGAGAAAACCCACGCAGTCACGGGGACAACATGCAAACTCCACACAGGCGGGGCCGGGATCGAACCCGGGTCCTCAGAACTGTGAGGCCGACGCTTTACCAGCTGCCCCACCATGCCGCCAGATATCCAACCATTTATTCTTATTATTGCGATTAAGGGCTATACAAGTATGACTTGATCCAAACATAATCAGATCCCTATAAATCATCACATTGAGGATATTATGATGTCGTATGTTATGAGCTGTATGACAAGTAGACCGTACAGTTTCCTTAACCGTTTAAAAATTGTCCCCTTTGTATGTGTGCATGCAAACACCCAGCACAACATTTTCTTTCCCCCCCAAATGCGAATGACACCAAAGCCCCCCAAAAGCGCGAGGTTGCGGCCCGCTCCTCTGACTAAACGATCAAAAACTCGCTAAAAATATCCCAGCCGGCATTTTGCTCCGCCAAATTGTCACCTGATAGCGTTTAGCTGAGGCATAGCAAACACTTAACGAGGCGCTAATCCTCCTCGCCCGCAGTCAGCAACGCGGCCGACATTCGGAGCGGGACTGATGGATGCAGTTATTCAGTAATAGAAAACTTCATTCCGCAGAGGGGTTCTTTGGTCTGGGGGGGTCTTTGCGGGATTACGGTCCGTCACTGAGCTCCGGCATCATTTGCTATCTCATTCAGGCGTCCGGTGATGAAGACGAGAGGAGAAGATGCTATTCTTCTCGTCTGCAACACGATGACGGCATTACGTCGTTATGTCTTAGTTGGATAGCGTCAACGCCATAAAAACTTTCAACTTTAAAATGGCGGACATGGGTCTCCACGGCTCGTTTTGTCTCGCTTCCCAGACTATAACTTCAGTTTATCTGGATCTGGATCAAAATGGAATAGCTTCTTAGCTAACGCTAGCCATGGCTAACTGTCCAGAACCAAATGTAATGTGTGTACGGCGTACTTTATTTCAACGAGGCAGAGGTGGTACTATAATACCGCAGTGGTGCTGTTTGCTTCCCCTAAGTGGGATCCAGGGACCACCGACTGTTCCCAGAGGCCCAAATGAATTGTCGCCGCGTTCGACTTCATTATAAATCAAAGCAGAACAAAAGGCACCGTACGGGTTAGCGCGTGTCCTATTGTCATGAAATTGTGTGTAGTTTTTGCACCCGTCGGCAGAACAGATTTATCGGTAACTAACGTGGATTTGACATAAACTAACGAGGATTGAGCAACCCAGATTTATCATAAATGAACTTTGAGTTCATATAATTTGAATTTTTTTCCTCCCAAGAAATGTGGATTAATCAGCAATAAACGTGGCTTTATTATAATCAAATGTGAATCTATAGCACGTAAATTTATAGATGTATTGTACATGAGTGTTTGCTAACATAAACGAACATGAATTTGTCGTAATTGAACTTGGATTTATCAGGAATTAACATGAATTTATGGCCACTTAACATGGAATTATTATAAATGAACCCAAATGTGTCATAAATGAATGGATTTATCGTAATCATAGACAAATCTAGAACCCTTAGATGAACATGGCTTAATCGCAGCTTAGCAGGTTAATCATACAGTAAATGAAAATGGATTTATTGTAATTCAACCCAAATCTATCAGAAACATATTTTAATTTTGCAAGGATTTGTCTTAAAAATAAAATGGATGTATGAAATGAATGTGGTTTTATTATGAATTGATGGTGATTTGCCAGCATTTAACATGGTTTCATCGTCAGCTAAATCGCCGTCACAGTGGTGCATCCATCCATTTTGGCCTGCGCTTATCCTCATTAGTGTCGCGGGAGTGCCGGTGCCAGTTGACTCCGGGTGAGAGGCGGGAGGCGGGGTACACCCTCAACTAGTCGTCAGCCAATCCCTGGGCGCATAGAAACAAACGCGCATTCGCTCTCACATGCTTTTGCAAAATGGACGGATGGCTGGATGGATGGAGCTGTCACGGGCAAAACCAAAAACCATTAGGACCATCGATGTGATCCGATGGGCTGTGTTTTGTGTTAAAAATGTCATAGTTGTGCCATTTTTTTTTTCACATCTGTCCGTCAAAGGCAAAGCTGGGTCGATGCGGATTGACGAGCGCATTGTTGAACTCTGACCCCTCCCACATCTGTGCGAGGTCACCAAACCCGACAGATGTCCGCCCAGGATTTGTGATCTGGCATCCAGTGATAAGGGCTATCTGAGGTCAGGTGCTAAGCTAAAAGCTGAAAATTGTAGCATGATGCCTTTGTTGTATATTCAAATAGATATGTTATCATTTTAGCCAAGCTCAACATATATTTATGATATATTAACATGAATTTATTGTCCTGGAGCAAGAACTTATCATACATTAGCATTGATCAATCTCAAGTTAACTTAGATTTATCATGATTTAGCAGTGATTAATGGTTATCGCGTCAAATAACAAATATCTATTTTTAAATGAACATGGATTTATTTGTCACAGGTATGGACTGTAAAGTAACACATTTAATGTGAATTAACATTGAAATCTTTCAAGATAATGCAGATTTATTGTTTATTGTATGCTAACTTAGTTTTATCGTAAATGAACACAGATTTAACATGGCTTTGTCTTCAATTAGCATGGCGTTACCTTCAATTACTGTGGATTTATGATAAACTAACATAGATTTATCATTTATATTGGCACGTTTTTTTTTTTAATTAACAAAGGTTGATAGGAAATTAACAAGTTTTTTTTGCAAGGTAAAATGGATTCATGTTAACATGGAGCTATCATAAATACGGATTCAACGTGAATTACCGTGGCTCGACCGTAAATGAACGTGCTATTTTTTTAAATCTCAAATGAACATGGATTTATTGTAATATGATAATTGCTTGCTGGCTGCAAGAATAACAACATTGTAACTCCTTCAAGGACACACACACATAGAAGAACAAAGAGGATTTCACGTACTAGCATTCACAATATTCACAAAATTATCTACAGTGACGCCATTGATTTTCAAATTAGCGTGGATTTCTCCTCAGCTAGCATGTTTTAGTAATGGGTGTTCCCGACCGGAAGTACACTGGAACACGCTCTTGTTAGGAAAAGGCACGGAGCGAGTGTTTCCGGTTCCGCCTCCCCCCTCGCTAGCTTGACGGTGGCTCCCTCTCTCCCCGTGTCCCTCTCTCCGGTTCTCGGGTTCTTGGCGAACTCTTCCAACCTGACACCAGAACGCGTCCGGCGGCTGAGGGGGGCTCGCAAGCTGGCGGGGGTTGGCTCAGTCCTCTCTAACTTTACTCCCCCCCCCCCTCGCCACTTCATTCATTTCAACTTCCCCCTGCCTCATTGTGGACTTATACATTATTATTCTTTTTTGTTGTTGTTGTTGTTTTGTTCTGGGAACAATTTCAAATGTTTTGGAGTGAGCCTGCGTGAGGCGACGGGGGGCTTCATGGAGCACCGCGGCTCCCGGGGGAGCTCCGGGCGCGCAGCCGACCCGCAGTGACCGATGGACGGACGCTGCTGCCCGGTAAGACCCGCCGGTAACTTTTCCGTTCTAATCGGCCACTTTTACTACGCGCGGTCACCACATTCATCATATTCACAAGATGGCATGTATATGGATTCATAACAATTTAAAGTCTTTGTTTTTATGCCTTTCAAGTAATTTAAGATCTCATCGTTTTAAATGGCTCCTGTGGATTAATTGTAGATAAAATGGCTTTAAGCATCGCCTTCATTTTTTCTATGAAATAATCTACTTTCACTGCTGTTTACATTGCTGCTGATACTACATGAAATAACCACATATGCACAGAAATGTGTTTATTTTGCTTGTTTGGTTGGCCTTCATCAGGGATATGTGATGGATTTATTCAAAATTGGGGTATTGTCAGCAAACAAAAATCTGTGTCATTAATTATTGCTGATTTTCTGTGATTCAAACTGGTTTGATTTTATGTAGAATATTGTAGACATACTGTAAATACGGTAGTACTCTTGTTTTGTAAATTAACAGATTTAAAGTAATATATGTAGTTTAATTGTAAATTAACATCTATTTTAGTATTTTAAGATGAATTTGTGGTAAGATAACAGTTTTCATTTCTTGTAAGTGACCAAGCATTTGTCGCAATTTAAAATGATGATTTTATTGTAATATTATTTATAGTTAAGATGGCTTTAATTTGTCTGGATTTATTGTTAATCAATTTCCATGGCTTAGCATCACATTGATTCATTGTAAATTGACATGATTTGAAATTGGCATGCAGGTATCTTAAATTAAGATGTCTTGAAGGTATTTCTGTAACTTGCTCTCGATTAATCATGAATGAACGTGACTTTTCTGTAGCTTATCGTAGATTTTAACCCACCTTTATTGTCAATTGATATTGAGATTTTGGAAAATAACGGCGGTTCATGTATTCATCCAGTTAGCATCATTGTAAAAATGATAATAATAATAAAAATTATTATTATGAGCAAATCAACACAAAATTAGAGGATTTATTGGTACTCAGGTTTTTTTTTTATTTTTATTTATCATAGTTTAACATGGATTTGCGTTAACTGAACATGGCTTTATCATACAGGAAATTAACATTGATTTATTTCAGATTTTTGTGGATTCACCGCAAGTTAACATGAATTTATTTATCGTAAATGAATGTGGATTAGTTGTGCATTAACGACGATTTAGCGTGAACTGACAAATGAATCATTGATTAGCATACATGTACATAAAACATAGAAGGATCTGTTGTGGAGGCACGGTGAATCATCTGAAAAGCGTTGGCCTCACAGTTCCGAGGTCCCGGGTTCAATCCCGGCTCCTCCTGTTTGGAGTTTGCATGTCCTTCCCGTGCCTGCGCGGGTTTCCCCCGGGCACCCCGGTTTCCTCCCACATCCCAAAAACATGGCACATTAATTGGACACTCTAAATTGCTACTAGGTGGGATTATGAGTGTGGCTGTTTGTCTCCATGTGCCCTGCGATTGGCCGGCAACCATTTCAGGGTGTACCCCGCCTCCTGCCCGTTGATAGCTGGGATAGGCTCCAGCATTCCCGCAACTCTTGTGAGGATAAGCGACAAAGAAAATAGATGGATGGAGGGATCTGTTGTAAATGAATGTGGATTTATCGCATGTTGAAATCGATTTGAACATAGGCTAACATGGATTTATCGCATATTGATATCTTATATTGACTTGTGTTGGACATGATTGTGGTGGTTTATGCAAGTGTTGTTGCCTATTATGATAAAGTGGCCGCATGATGTGACTGCCATTCCTCGGCAGCTTTGTAACTGCACACGACCGTCCCGTTCTGTTATGCATGTACGCGTGTTCCTGTGTTTGTGTGTGTGTGTGTGTGGGAGAGAGAGAGAGAGTAATGGCTGACTGATGTCCACCCAACAGCTTGCATCACACCCCCCCACCCCACCCCCCCCCCCCCCAAAAAAAAGGGAAAAAGCCTCAAAGTGAAGCAGCTCTGGAATCCTCGCTGGCTTCCAGGCTCCATGCCCGCCGTGTCATACCAACACACATTTGCGTAAAGTGAGTGCATCTCATTATATCGCTCAAAGGGTCTTTTCAAAACCAAGTGCGAGCTCTCCTGTGCAAGAAGTTAACTTGATAATAATTGGCTGTATACTTCATTTTGATTCATTGTTATGAGCATTTACGCCACGTACAGTATGAACATCACATTATATTACGTTATTGTGATGTTCGTGTGCTCGAACTTTGACTGTCATGAACATTTGAAGCATTTGCATGATTGCGAAAAGAAAACAGCTAACATTACGCTCATATGACACACGTGTATATTTAATGAAGTTGCTTGCAGCCAACGCAGGTTGAAATATTCATCGTACAGTGCCTTACTGTCACTTAACATCCATATATCATATCAACACAATTAACCGTGCAGGAAAAATAATTTATTGTAAGTTATCATAAAAAAATCCTAAATGCAGACCATTTAGCGTTCTCGACATAACAGCTAAGTTTACCTGAATTTATCCAACGTTATTTCATTTTTATCATATCGTCAAGATTTTTCGGCAGTATAAGTTAATCATAAATTGACATATTTCTTATAAATGAACATGGATTCACTGAGAGTAAACTGATATTTATTATACTTTAGGTATTAAGTTTAGGCCAGTATGGAAGTTAACATTACTATCATAGGTTAACAAGGATTTATTGTAATTTACTAACATCACATCTACAAATATTTCTTATAATTTGTCATAATGTAGCATTTTTTTTCAATTAACATGGACATATTGTAAGTTAATGTGTTTTTATCATAAATTGTCATGTATTTATCATGACATTGCAGTAATTTATCGTAATTTAATGCAGATTTGTGTTTCATTGCATATTGACAACAATTCATTGTAATGATTGAAATTTTATATATTTGTATAGGTGTGATTGTGACTGTTGCCTTTCTCCATGTACCAGCACTCCTCGCGACCCTCGTGAGGATAAGGGGCAAAGAAAATGCATGGATGTTGTAAATGAATATATAATTTAGATGAATAAGAATTTATTGGGGTGGCACGGTGGATCAGCTTGTAAAAGTGTTGGTCTCACAGTTCTGAGGACCCGGGTTCGATACCGGCCCCGCCTGTGTGGAGTTTGCATGTTCTCCCCATGCCTGCGTGGGTTTCCTCCGGGCACTCCAGTTTCCTCCCACATCCCCAAAACACGCAACATTAATTGGACACTCTAAATTGCCCCTAGGTGTGTTTGTGCGTGCGTCCTGTTTGTCTCGATGTGCCCTGCGATTGGCTGGCAAACAGTTCAGGGTGTAGCCTGCCTCCTGCCCGTTGACAGCTGAGATAGGCTCCAGCACTCCCCGCTACCCTCGTGAGGATAAGCAGCAAAGAAAATGGATGGATGGAAGAATTTATTGAAAATTATGCTTGTAAATCATGACTTTTATTTAACATTCTTCATCTAAATTATCGTAATTGTACATGCACAAAAACAAACTGATTGTTGATTAATGATTTGTCATCCATTATTAAGAATTTATTCTTATTTAGCGTGGATCTATCATTCAATGGCAAGAACCTATTGTCAATTGAAGGTGCGCCCTACTGTTGGAATTCAACAGCAGTCCGTCGTTTTGATATGACGTCCATTGTGCCCGAGTCCACCTGTCCCAGTCTTCCCCTCCCTTCACCGTTAGCGGGTGAATGTACGCCAACGTAGTGTTTAATAGTTTTTGAAACACACAAGGTCAATAAAACGGCCGAGAGAAGCTCAGAAGTTCAGTATCCAGCGTACAAATATGTGCTCTAACCACTGCGATGTTACAGTACCTCTTAATATAGGAACATACATACATTTCTGGGTATTTAACGCGGCAAGATTCTTCTCGCTACATTTCCTTCCAAAGGTGTTCTTGACTTGAAAATGTTACCAGATGTTGAGAACAACCCAAGTAATCCATAGATGCAGAGAAAGTATCACAAAAAAGGCTCAGAAATTAGGTTGTGTGTAATAATGTGAAATGACACAGGGGAAAGATATTGAACACCTGAAGAAAGGGAGGTCCCCAAAGGACAACAGCTGAAATCGATTAATCATCAAACAACAATCAGCCCCTTGTCAATGCATCAGTTGGTTCAGTCCTAATTGACGGCCTGCAAAAAGGTCTCATTGCCGAGGTCTGAGTCAAGACACATCACATGATGGGTAAGAGCAGAGAGCTGTCTCAATACAATCACACAGTAATTGTTGTGAAACATAATAATGGCATTGGTTACAGGAACAGATCTACGCTTCTCAATGTTCCAGTGAGCACGGTTGGGGCCTTAATGCGCAAGTGGAAATCCAAACATATCACCATAAATTTGCCTCGATCGGGTAGTCTTCTGACAGAGGAGTGCAAGGAATAATCCGAAGAGTTTTTTTGAGAGCCAAGAATCACCCGTGGAGAGCTTCAAAATAACCTCTTCATACACGAGGTGTCTTGAAGCTCTCATTGCAAAGAAAGGCTTTTGTACAAAGTATTAAATAAATACCATTTTGCCTGCTCAATATCCCCCTTGTGTCATCTAACATGATTAGACGCTTATCTGTTTGATTTTCTTTGTATGTATTGATTACTTGGGCTGTTCCCAACATCGGAGGAAATTTTCATGTCAATACAAACTTTGGAAATATATTTAATGAGAAAAATGGTTATTATTTCAACTGCTGTATTATTGATTTACAACAATACTTAACTTTATTATGTACCTGTGGTTAAGAAAGCGAAGCTTCTGGCCTCAATGTAGGCCGGCGGTGTACGTACGTACGCAGGTTTGTGGCTCTCACAGGCATTTCAAAGAAGCGAGCCTTTAAAATATAAATCCCTCCGACGTCCTGATCTTGTAGCAATCCGCTTCTTCCAACTGTTAAGGTATGTTTTTACGATTTAATAAATGTGACAAAGTACAACACACTATTTGTGCACCATCAGACAGCTGAACGCGCGGCAGTGGGCGGGTAGCTTTGCGGACGAGGGTGGCGTTTTTCGCCTGTCGTCCTGTTCTTCTTCCTCTTTTGCCGTCTCCATTATGGTTTTCCTGTCGCATCTTTGGACGTCAGCTGTATGCCATTGGCAGCTGATGTCCATCGGGAGATTCAGGAAGTCATGGCTAGGAGGGGAGGGGGCTCGGAGAACCTCCCCAAGTCATGATGGAAGGTGAAGCGGCAGCGTCGTCAGGGCCCTCAAAGTTATAATCAAGCGGTTAAAAATTCTCGGAAACCACATCACGAGGAGCAAGTTCAAAGACATGATTTCATCAAAAGCAATAAAGGCGGATCAGTTAGGATGAGAGGAGCGCCGGGTCGTGACCACGTGACCACCCACGCTGCTGCTGCCACCCAACAACTCCTTGAAAAGAGCGAGATGGTGTTGTCCATCCAGCCGTTTTCCGAGCCGCTTATCCTCACGAGGTTCGCGGGGAGCGCTGGAGCCTATCCGAGCTGTCGACGGGCAGGAGGCTGGGTACACCCTGAACTGGTTGGCAGCCAATCGCAGGGCACATAGAGACAAACAGCCGCACTCACAATCACACCTAGGGGCAATTTAGAGTGTCCAGTTATTGTTGCACGTTTTTGGGATGTGGGAGAAAACCGGAGTGCCCAGAGAAAACCCACGCAGGCATGGGGAGAACATGCAAACTCCATACAGGCGGGGCTGAGATTAAACCCGGGTCCTCAGAACTGAGAGGGCAACGCTTTACCAGCTTGACCACCGTTCCGCCCGTTGTTTACATTTGCACAGTAATTATTTATGACAATTTCATGCTACAGAAATGCACAACAATATTTTCAGTGCATCTTTTTACAACTATATTCCATTCGTTGCTCAGCAAAAGGGTTAATTTGCGTGTTGTCCTTCCCTCCAACTGCCCAACTGGGGCAGAAAAAAAAAATGATTGAGGAATACAATAAGATATAGGAGTTCAGGGTTAATCTGTATTTTATCAACTCATCCAGTATTGTCTGTTTCTTTCTTTTTTTGTAACCTAACAAGATTTTTTTTTCTGGGTAACAGGTTTTTTTTTTTGGATCATAGCTGAACAGTATCATATGTGAAGTTGTTAACACAGATTTGTTGTTAATTTATGATAACTTTATCGAATGCTCACATAATATTAATACAATTTATGTATTTCAGCCAACTGCCCACAGCTTATTCTCCTGCCATGCAACGAAAGCGCCTGCTAATCTTCTCTATCTGTTTGTTTACTTTCTACATCCGGCTGTGTTTGCATTTTATGGAGATTTATGTTTACTGGACACGACGCCGCACTTTCGCTCCCAAACATTTTGACCACAGGAGGCCTCACGGACATAGGACAGTTGGGAAGGAATCACCAACTCGGTCCCCCCCCCTTCTTCCAGGTGGTATATGTCATGACAGACCCCCCGGAGCCGGACCTGCACGATGGGGGACCCTCACCGGAGGACAGCGACCGGGACCAGGAGGCCGGGGACAGGGTGGACGTGTCGGTGGAGCGGGAGAGCCAACGGAGGGGTGACAAAGAGGAGGAAGAGAAGGGGGCCAAAGTTGAGGAAGAGGAGCTGCCGTACCCCTCGCTAGCCCCCGTGGTTCTGTTGGCGCTGAGCCAGACCACTCCACCCCGGTCCTGGTGCTTACGAGCTGTATGCCACCCATATCCTAACACTGTCTAAAGTCAGTCCAGTCTTATCTTTTATCCTATAGATATATCTTTAAGTATTTGAGTAATACCCCCCCCACACTTTTTATTTTTTCAACTACTCACATTTTATTCTCATTTATGCATGCTGGAAATTTATCCTTAAACTCCATTTGTTGGTGCTGAGTGTATGGCATAAACTGTAGAGACCTTTAGAAAACAAAGTCAGCCTTAGCTAAACAGTTAGCATTCACGAATTGCACGAGTGTGCTAGCAATTACCAATTTAAGTAAAAAATTAAACGCTAACTACTATTTTGCCCACTCGTACCTCATGTTATATGTACATTACAGATCTAAAAAAATGTTTTAAATACCACACACAGACGCTGTCATTTTTGGCAATGCCTTTCAACTGGCCCAACAGAGCATCTGCGTGCAGCAAATGTCCGTGCGATTAACGTGGACAGTGGCCAAATGGTTCCAGGCAGCACAAATTGGTTCTGCGTAGCGCAAATATGCTTTTATTAAAAGAATGTTATTGCCTCAAGGCAGAGATTTTTGAAGAGACCACTTTTTTGGTCATTGACCTTGGCGAATTGCCTGTTTGTTTTTACAGCCCTAATCCATGCGCACTAGTTTCTAGGCAAACTGGTCTGTGCCAATTTGGGTGGTCAAACATTGCCGGCGCGGTCTAGACACCTTGTTAAAAACGTTAAAATTTCTCTAGAGGTATTAGATATACAGTGAAGAAAATAAGTATTGGAACACCCTGCTATATTGCAAGTTCTCACACTAAGAAATCATGGAGGGGTCTGAAATTTTCATCGTAGGTGCATGTCGACTGTGAGAGAGTTAATCTAAAAAGAAAAATCCAGAAATCACAATGTATGATTTTTTTTTAAAGCTTTATTTGTAGCTACAAATAAGTATTTGAACACCCGTCTATCAGCTAGAATTCTGACCTTTAAAGACCACCGTTTCCAAGGTGACTGTTGGTAATACACTAAGACGTCATGGTTTGAAATCATGCATGGCACGGAAGGTTCCCCTGCTTAAACCAGCACATGTCAAGTTTGGCAATGACCATTTGGATGATACAGAGGAGTCACTGGAGAAAGTTTTGTAGTCAGATGAGACCAAAATGGAACTTTTTGGTCATAATTCCACTAACCGTGTTTGGAGGAAGACGAATGACGAGTTCCATCCCAAGATCACCATCCCTGCTGTGAAGCATGGGGGTGGTAGCATCATGCTTTGGGGGTGAAAATCTGCACATGGGACAGGACGACTGCACTGTATTGAGGAGAGGATGACTGCGGCCTTGTATTGTGAGGTTTTGGGGAACAACCTCTTTCCGTCGGTCTGAGCACTGAAGATGGGGTCATGGCTGGGTCTTTCAATATGACAATGAACCAAGCACACAACCAGGAAAACCAAGGAGTGGCTCCATAAGAAGCGTATCAAGGTTCTGCCGTGGCCTAGCCAGTCTCCAGACCTAAACCCAATAGAAAATCTTTGGAGGTAGCTGTTTCTCAGTGCCAGCCCAGAAACCTGATTTCGAGAAGATCTGTGTGGAGGAGTGGACCAAAATTCCTCCTGCAGTGTGTGCAAACCTAGTGAAAAACTACAGGAAACCTCTGTAATTGCAAACAAAGGCTACTGTACCAAATATTAACATTGGTTCTCTCAGGTGTTCAAATACGTATTTGCAGCTGTATCACACAAATAAATCTTTACAAAATCATACCTTGTGATTTCTGGATTTTTCTTCTTAGATTATCTCCCTCACAGTCGACATGCACCTTGGATGGAAATTTCAAACCCCTCCATGATTTCTAAGTGGGAGAACTTGCAATATAGCAAGGTGTTCAAATCCTTTTTTTTCTTCACTGTATACGAATTTAAAAACACATCATACTGTGTAGCTCAGGGGAACAACTACAATTTCTGTAGTGTCTGATATGTAAAAATAATCTAAATTCATCACAATTTAAAAACACTTCTAAAGTGACGTTATATCCATCTTACAATAGATAGGACGGTGCTGTATTTTGTGTTCCTACAAGTAAATGTATTCCAACATAAAATCCACAATTCTCAGATAATATGTTAACATAACAATTGTACTTCCTATAGTATGTGATGTGTAAAAAGAGTTTTAATGTATCGCCAGACTCTTTCATGTTTAATCTGGAACTAAACACTCCAGGGATGTGGAATGTGTGTGTGCGTGTATATGTTCAGGTATTTCCTCAGATGGGTTAGCCTCAGGGGGAAAAAAAAAAGATGGCTAACACTCCCTGATTGGACGTTTCCAAGGCGACCAGCCTTAATGAATCTCCAGGGTTACGTGTGCCTGTCGCTGTGCTATTGTACTTTGTTTTGTTTTTTTTTTTGGTTACAAAATGGAATACATCCTTTGTGTGTGTGTGTTTGTGTTTTTCGTGTGTATGCTTCCACATGAAATATAAATTACATAATCGAATTGAGTTAAATAAATGAAAGAAGTACAGTAAAAAAAAAAAAAGAGAAAGTAGTGACGCTGCAAGCTGTGTAGAGCCTGCAGGGCTGTTACCGTGCACACTTCATCACCACAACAATATATGAATTCTATGTTATCTTTATGTTTATGTACCTATGCATTAATGGATGTTAGCAGCGTGATGCCTTGGGAGTGTTTTACTTCAACTGGATCTGCGACCTTCACAAGGTGAATGGAATTATGAACAGTTCCAAATTCCAAGTATCAGTCAGCCCACCCATCTGTCCGTCCGTCTGTCCGTCCATCCATCCATCCATCCATCCATTTTCGCCAGCTCATCCGGGGTCGGGCAACAGTTTTAAGAAGGGAAGGCTAGACTTCTTTCTTCCAAGCCACTTCATCCAATTCATCGGGGGATCCCGAGCCATTCCTAGGTTACCCGAGAGATGTAGTCTTTCCAGTCTGTCCTCGGTCGTCCAGTGGAAAATACATGGAATACTGCATTGTGGAAGTGTCTATGGAGAATCCTAAGCCCCCTTATCTGGTTCCTCTTGATGTGGAGGAGCAGTGGATCGACTGTCATCGCCTCCCAGATGATTGGGCTTCTCATCTTACGTATATCTGAGGGAAAGCCTGGAAATGCTGCGGAGGAATATTGAATTCCTGAATCTGTGATCTTCTTCTTTTGGTCAAGGTTAAGTGTATCGATCGATCAGTAAATTGGGAGATTCAGCTACTTTTTCCCCACAACAAGTCTGCATTCCTGCAGATTCCGTACTGATCTGTGCGTTGATCCGCTGCATTCTTTCCTTACTCAAAAGACCCCGAGATTACTTAAACACCTCCAGTTGGAGCAGGATCTTTTCCCCAACCCGAAGAGGGCACTCTACCTTTTTCCAACAGGGGACATTGGTGTAAGATTTGGAGGTCCTGATTTTCATTCCACAGTCGCCTGCAAAAATTTGCAGCAAGAGTCAAAGATCACATCTTGATGAAGCCACCAGAACCACATTATCTGTAAAAAGGGGCACCACCATCCTAGTCTGTCAATTCAGAGGCACTGTTCCCAATGTCCACGCAAAGTTGCAAAGGTATATCAACCAGAATAGCTTGACAACATCCAGAGGCTTTGGGAACTCTGTGCAAATCTCATTCACCCCCCGGGGCCTTGCCTCCAAGTAGCTTTTTAACTACCTTGGTGACCTCAACTCCAGAGATAAGAGAACCCAATTTGTCGTCCCCGGACTTTGGTACTTCATGGCAAGGTGTGTTGGTGGAATTTAGGAGCTGTTTGAAGTATTCGGCCCACCGACTCTAAACGTCCTGAGCTGAGGTAGCACCGCCCCATCCCTACATTATATAATGTTGATGGTGCATTGCTTCCCCCTCATCAGCTGGTGATCCAAAATGTCCTTTAAGTTGTCCGAAAGCCATCTTTCATAACCTCACCACATTCCTCCCATGCCCGAATTTTTGCCTCAGTGACCATCAAATCTGCATTCCACTAGGCCCGCCGTTATCTGTCATCTGCCTTCAAAGTCCCACTGTACATAAAGCCTCGATAGGGAAGCCTCAACATTGAAGGCGTGGAACATGATCCTCTCGGACTCAATATCATCCGCCTCCCAAAGACATGGGCAAAGTTTTGTCGGAGGAGTTGAAAATCTTTTTGACAGGGGACTCTGACTCTCTTTCAAACATACTCTCATGATACGGTTGGGTTTGGCAGGTTCAGACTGGCGTCTTCCTCCACCATCTGAGCCAAGTCACCACCAGGTGCTTGTCAGTTGACAGCTCTGCCACTCTTTTCACCCAAATACCCAGGAAATGCAGCCACAAGTCTGATGATGCAACCGTAAAGGTTGAACTGTGGCCTAGGGTTTCTTGTTGCCAAGGGCACAAGTGGACATCCTTATGTCAGAGCATGGTGTTTGCTATGGACAGTCCCTGATGATCACAGAAGTCCAATAAAAGAACAATGTCTGGGTTCTGGTCCTGGAGCCCGTTCCTCGTCCAAGCCTCTCTGTCATTGCCCACATGAGCATTGAAGTCCCCCAGGAGAACGAGGTAGTCCCCAGCAGAGGCGCTCTCCAGCAACCTCTCCAAGGATTCCAAGAAGGGTGGGTACTCCAAACTGTTGTTTGGTGCATAGACACAAACAACAGTCAGGATCAGTCCTGCCACCTGAAGGAGGAGAGAGGCTACCCTCTCATTAATCGAGGTAAACCCCAAATTACAGGCACCGGGCTGTCGGGAAATAAGTACTTGAAACCCTCATTTAAAACCCAAACTGAGGTTTGAAATCACAACTTCTGCTTCAAACCCTAACTAGAAACTAACTTGGTTAAAACTCTTACTTTGAAACACTGACATTAATGTGAAACCCTAACTTGAAACCGTCACCCTGGCTTCAAAACTTTACAACAAACAGGGCTTCTACACTTACTTTAAAAACTTAACCCTGCCTAGAAACCCTAATTTCAGATCCTGACTTTAACTTTAAACCATTCTAAATCTTAGCCCTTATTTGAAATCCAACCTTGGACTTGAAACCCCAAGTAAAAAAAAAAAAAACCTTACCCTAACCTGAAATTCTGATCCAGCCTTGAATCTGCATCTGACTTGAAATCCTACATTGAAACCTCACTTCAGAGCCTAATTGGAAACCCCAAGGTTGACTCCTCTCGTTTGGAACTGTACTCCTACGCGAAGGTCGACTTTGAAACCGTACGCCTGAATTACTACTGTCTAAGTGCTTTATGACGATGTCGTTACTCGTTTATGTGGCCCCTTGTGCAACACGCACGCGTGTACGCTGGCAGGGAATCTCCGACGGAGACTCTCTCTTTGGAGGAATCACCTGGTTGCCTGGCAACTCTGGCGTGACGGCCTCACTTCCGCTCGCCTGTATGTGTGTGTGCGTGTGTTGGTGTGTCCAAGTCATTTTTATACACTTCAACATGATAAACTTTGCTTCAAATCCTGTTTTGGAGCCATGGGCTTGAAACACCATTTTGAAACCATGACCTCAGTTCCAAACTCCAACCCCCAGGTTAGTGTTCCTAACTTTGCCTTGAAGCCTTAATGTGAAACGCTAACTTGTGTCTGAAACCTTACCTTTGTCTTAAAACCTTAATTTGAAATGGGTTAATGCGTTTAAAACCCCAACGTTGGCTTGAAACCGTACTTGAAAACCAGACACGTCGTTTTTCGGCCCGAATTTGAACGCTAACTTTGACTTGAAACATCAATTCGAACCCTTTAACTTGTTTGAAACCCTACCTCGGCTCTAAACCCTATTCCCAAACCGTAAATGATCTTGCAAACGTTGTTTTCGAGGTGCCACATTCATTTACTTCTTCCTTTACTGCTCCACGTGAAACACGCACATGCACGGGATAATTTATTCATCAGTGCATGAAACATTCAAGGCGTTTCCTATTGTTTAAGGATGCGAAAAGCTCATTCTGTCACTCCTTTCTCTTCTTCTCTTCCTCCTTTCTTATTTGTCTCTCCATCTTAATGAGTGGTGGTGGTCTTGATGAAGGACCCACGTGGTCCCACTCCAAGGATGCTGAAGCTGTCAACCCAGTTTCTGTCTTTCCCTTTTTTTTTTTATCACACCAGCCAATTAAGGTGATTGCAAAGTGTGTTGCCATGGTTACCTCATGACGGGGCGGTGCCCGACGGGGGGAGATGGTGACAAATTGACGAAAACTCTCCCCCTGCTATGTTACGCCGACGTACGGCTTCAAACACTCCTTTGAAAGTACAGTGTTACCCTGATTGAAAACCCTACTTTGAGACAAAGATTGCTTCAAAACCGTAACCTGGTCTTCAAGCCCTTGTTTGAAACCCTAACGCAGGCTTGAAAGCCAACTTTCAAACCCTAACCTGTGTTTGAAACACATATCCAGACTTGAAACCCCACTGTGAGACCATAACCTCAGAGTGGAACTCTGTTTAAAGGTTAATTGTCATCCCTATAAACATTCAAAAATAGATATTGAAATGAACAATACACATAACATTATTCACTTGAATGTCTACACGAAAAAAAATTTATGTAAGCTGAGAGCACGTCATTCAAGTTGCGGAAGTGTCATTCAACATCCAAGTGGTCGCCATATTGGCTGCATTTACTGTCCGTGATGTCACCCCGGACGTTCGCCATTCAAAACACGCTGTGGCCCCTACTCTGGGACACGCCCCTCCAGACACGGAAGAGAACATCTCACAATCGAGGGAAGTGTCCGGGGCAATATTACCCTATTGTTTTGAGCCATATTTAGATGATATGCGGATCACTTCTAACTAACAACAGACTCCCCGACAGTATTCCAGTATGTAGCGTACTCAGCCGCAAGCGATCACAATGGCGCAGCCCGGGTGCAATGAGCCGATCACGGCTTCGGCTGGGGTGGCACCGAGGTGACTGATCGCGGCGCCGAGCCGGGCCGCGATACGGCGTTGTTGTGGCTCGCGGGTGTGTGCGCCATTGTCGGCGGCATTGTTTATCGCTGCCAGCATTGGCGGTGTCTTTCATCGCGGATGGTGGCTACGAACAATGCTACGGATGGCGGCGGCTATGAACAACGCTGCCAGCAATGGCGCACTTAGCCGCGTGCGATGACAACGCTGTAAAGCGGCCTGGCTCGACGGCATGATAAGCCACCTCGGCGCCGAAAATGAGCCACCCTGTCTGAAGCCGTGACCGGTGGATGCGGCGGTGACAGACTCCCAGAAAGTATGTATGAGCCAACCTGGCCGAAGCTGTGCTCATCCGCGAGGCACAACACGGCAGCCTTCGTCGGCGAGCCCGACGCGGAAGCCATTCGACGCGCACATCGACACATTTAGCGCCCCTGTCATACATATGCTGATCTTTTGTTATGTTTTGAGAGACGGATTACGTGGTCCGCCCCAAATTATTATTATTTTTTTGTCGCTGTATACACACCTACCTGTCATTTGTAACCCACGAAGGTCTCGTCCTTTGCACCCATGCAATCCATTTTTCATGACAAACCGGGTCTCTTGGAAACTTATGAAGGGTAAATCCATCCTCCCGAGTGTTCGAGCAATATCCAGCAATGCAACGAGCCGGCATTTTGGCTAAGACGAAGGAACAACGAGCTATCTTCCACCAGGTAAAACAAACGAGTCCGCTTGAGCGCACACCTGCCTCCAACGTCACTTCCTGGTTCTTCTCGAAAACAAATCCCTTGAGAGGATTTTCATGGCGGGAGTTACAAAAAGCCATATATGTTAAAATCATGTTTTGTGGTGAAAAAACGGATGGGTCCATACCGGCTGCCGTTTTTTTAAAATTAATAACATACTAAAAATCATCTATTTCATGACACTTGAGCTTTAAAAACCTTAAGTCTCCAAACTTTAACTTTGGTGTGAAACTTTAATTTTAGCCAAACCATAGCTCACGTCTTTAACCTTGACACAGATTTAAAATCCTAATTTAGATCCCTAATCTCGTTTTCAAATCTCACAATGCAATTCCCTCCTTAACCTCAAAGTTTTCTTGTTTAATTCCTTTTTTCTTGTTAATTTTGTCAAAAACAAATGGGCCTTTTGCGAGCTTTTGTATCCGGAAAACTGCACCGAATTTGGCATGCGGCTTTTTATGATGAAGATAATTTACTCCCAGAATTAGCTCACTAGCTCCCCCTGGAATTTTCTTGAAAATTGGGACTTTGCACCATCAAATTGAGTTGGCAACGTCTCTCCTGAGTAGACCCACAAAAAAAGTCTCAAGAAGCTGTGCAAAGCATCCATTTTAGTCGTATTTTGGGCCTTTGCAGGGATTGAACCCCAAATTACAAAATATTCAAAGAATATTTATTGCTTGTTGTCTGTGGAGCATGCGATTAAAGTTGATGACATGCTAAAAAAAAACAAAAACCTATAGATCGCTGCAGCAGATGATCTACATAACTTCAATACCGTCGATGCTTTTAAATTAATGAAGGCATGACATGAAAAGGTTTAGCTGCACGTCTGTCGCCGTTCAGCACGAGGGTTGGAGCGCAAAGATCAGAAGTGATGCGGGTGGGGTTCGATTTATCATGTCTGTCTGACCTTTACCCCCTTTGTTGCCACCGGAGGAGAGATGCGGCGGCATGTTGCGGATGAGGGAGGAGGACAAGTTTCACAGTGAGCGCCGGGATGCTTTGGGTCTCCTCTACGACCAGTAAATTAGAGAGAGGAGACCTTTCACGTGTTCACTCTGCTCATTTTCCTGGTCGTATTTAACCCCTTTAATCTCCCTGTAATGTAGTTGTTCCCATTTTATTCGCCTCATCTTGGGGCGTAGTGCCGCCTCTGAGTTCCCAAGATGGTTTGAGGGTTTGTTGACTGAGTTTGCCCGTCAGACAGATCATCCATTTGTTTGTTTGTTAGTCAGTCCGATAGGTTGGCCAAATGGTACTGACTCAATCTGTCACGTTATTTGTCTGAACGTTCGTTCATTTTTTCAACAGACAGGCCATGAATCTGTTTGTTTTCTTATCAGTTTTGTTAGTTTGGCTGTCATACAGTGAGTTAGAATGTCCATTTTTGTATTTTTTTCCGCCCTTTCGTCAGCCAGGCCGTGAAGCAATGGATAGGTTTCCAATTACGCCATCTTGTGTGTCATAGAGGTCAGAAGACACAGGTGATAGGTGAAGCGTAAAGATCGTTAATTTATCTGATTGGTCTAAGGGTGATGGTGACATCATTGGAAACCTATCCTTTCATCTGTTTATTCGTCAGTCTCTTCATTAGTCGGTTCCTTTTGTTGGTTCATTTGGCCGCAAGTCACTTTGTCCATTGGTTTGTCAGTCAGTCCGTGAGGTAGTTAGCGCATTACTTAGTCAGCTCATTTGTCGCTGAGTCTGTTTTGTTACTGGAATTCATTCATCAGATGGTCTGTTAGTTACTCAGTCATTGAGTTAGTTCGTTTAATTGCTTCTTTGTTAATCAGGTTGTCTGTTTGACAGGAAGTTCATCTATATGTCTGTCAGTCAATCAGATTGTTAATCAGTTCGTCCATTTGTTTATCGGTTAATTTGTCATTCTGCTCTGGAAGTTACTCGACCATTTAGTCAGAGACTTAAGTATTTTCTACTGTATGTATAGTTTGTCGGTCAGTCTGTTTTTCAAGTTTTCAAAGTTTTTATGTCCAGTGAGTTTGTCTTTTTGTCTTTGTCCGATAGTTAATCTGTTGATGTTTTCCTTTGGTTTCTTAGGTAGTTAGTTTGTCCGTTTGCCAATTCATTTTTTTCAGTCCACAAATGGTCCATTTGTTGTTCCATTTTTAAGTACTTTTTTCAAGCAAGAGTTAGAGTTAATTGATTTGTCAATCAGTCATTCCAATAGCTACATAGTGAGTGTCGTGCTTAGTCGATCAGTTTATCTGTTTGTCCGTGCTTGTGGAAGTCAGTAAGTTTGATAGTCTAATTGCTTATTAGTGCATTTTACGGGTTGTCAGTCATTCAATCTGTTGGTCCATTTGTTAGGTTCTCAGTTAGTTTGCGGGTTTGTCCATCCGACCAGTCTTTGGTCCATTCATCAGTCAGGCCACTGATGCTGTCCCGCTCGTACTTTCCGCGGGACGCCGCGTCGCCATGTGGAAGTCAGGCCATTGCTCCACTTTGTGGGGTCGTGGACGAAAGACAGGCGAATAAATCTCGTGTCTCCGAGTCGGTCATTTTGTAGGATAACAATATGATAGAGTAACTCAGCCACCCTCACCCCACCGCCCCGCTCCACCATACCTTCATCTCGACCCCCCTTGCCCCTCGGCTCTCTCCATCACTATGACGGTGTTAATTATTAAAGGAAGTCACAGTTGATCTGTTGGCTGACGCCCGGGTTTCTGATACGGTTCCACCACCCGTGGCCATAACATGGCGAGGCGCTCCGAGAGAGATGCGCAAGGTTCAAGACGGTGAAGAAATAGTAATCGGGAAAGGGAGAGGCAAGGAAATAATTGCGGTGAGTCAGAGAATGAGAGAAGGGTAGAAAATAAAATAAAATGCATATAAATGGTAGCAGGAGAGAACATGGAGGAGGATAAGACAGAGAGGACGTTCCTTGTTATGATGTTGAGTGATGGTCCTGCTGAGAAAATGAGTCCCTGCGTCATCCATCACTGGCACCTTGACCCTACCCTGTCTTGTGTAGCTGGGCATGAATATGTGCGTGTGTGAGTGTGTGTGACCTCTGTGAACGTTCTTGCTTTTTTAATGCATTTTCCACGGACACACACACATAACTGTTTAAGTAAGCACACCCTTTCTTCAACGATTGGCGGAATGAAGGGAACCGCTGTCAGTTGTGGTAATGAATGAGGGCACAATATGACAACCTCAACACAACATGAAGCAGTCACTAATTGCGCAGATTAAATGAAATGTTCATATTTTCATCGTATACGGCAAGTTTGACAAAGATGTCACTTTGCCATAGTTTCCTTTCTCATGGCTTTGCTGCCATGTTCTGCCCACAGAAGATTGCCAGGAAAAAAAAAGTTCAGCTATTTAGAGTTTCGCATCTATCTTTGTCACCTGCTTCCAATTGGGGCTCATTTGGGCGCATTTAGGTGTTTGCCAAAATACCAGACCTGGAATTCTCCTCCTGAATGTCCCCTTCAAAGCGAAATGGGCTGTTCAATTCTTGGCATTAGTCCAGGACACTTTTTTGTTGGCGTCTTGTTGTGAAGATTGACATGTTTGGCAAATTTTATAGCCTGTTGGTAAAACTGGTGTCTAGGTTTAACTTTGTTGAAGTCATTAAAACTGTTGGTACATTTGTTAGGTTCTCAGTTAGTTTGTGGGTGTGTCCATCTGACCAGTCACTGGTCCATTCATCGGTCAGGCCACTGATGCGTCATGGTCATTATTATTCCCAGGAATTCATGGAGAACAGGGGTGGCGAACTTGTTTGTCGCGGGCCACATTGTAGTTACAGTTTCCCTCAGAGGGCCGTTATGAATGTGAAACCGTGAAAATCTTTCACCTCATCATATTTAAAGAGATAAATTTATGAGCTAGTTTTGTAATCACAAATCAAGGGTAATGCGTTTTTTAACTATTGCTGTTGTTTGAGCACAAAATATTGCTTGCAATATCTCAATGTTATCATTTATGATATGACAATTTGAAAGTTTAGTACAGATTTTTTTAAAAACATCATGGGAGTTGATTCTCTTAATTTTCCTTCGCGGGCCACATAACATCATGCGATGGGCCAGATTTGGCTCCTGGGCCTTGAGTTTGAAACCCTGTGATGTAGAATCAGCTTTTTAAAAAAGTTTGAAATCAAAATTGCAGACTTCCTGTTCATATTTGCCATGCGTCCTTGGGACTTTTGTGTGCCTCCTTTTATGACAAACACGTCCACCCAATTTCAAGTCTCACGGTGAAATTGGTGTCCAGGGCTGAATCTCGTCAAAGTGCAAGGCCTTGAATTAGCTTAAAGCGACGGCTTCCAACCTCAATGACTATATTCCTGTTCATAACCTGGGATGGGTCCTTGACACTTTTTCATGTGCAGTATTACAACAAACATGTCCACTGAACTTTCTGTTGATCGGTGAAACTACCTTGTACTGGTCTAAAATGGCTGTTTTCAACCAAAATGACCGGCTTCCTTTTATTTTCAGTTCTTCGCATAGCTTCTTGAGGCGTTTTTGTGTGTGCATCTTGTGGAGACTGACATATCTGCCAGTTTTTATTTCAATTGCTGCTTTTTTATCCATTTATATATTTATTTTTGTCAAAGTACCTGCCCAGGGATCGGCCTAAAATGGGTCTGTTAAACAAAAAGGCGGACTTCACGCTCAATTCTCAGCATGACGTTCTCATGAGTCCTATTATCATAGAAATTTTGTATCAGTTGGTGAAACTGCCGTCCGGGGCTTAATTTTCCAAAGTTTCTGGGGGCTTCTGCCGATTAAATTTTTGCTTTTTCAGGACCTCTTAGAAGACATGTTTACCCCGCGTTACAGGTACATGGCAACATTTGTGGGTACTCAGGCACGTTAAAACTTGCTCAAAGGTGGCGGATTCGTGTTCAGGATGATAACAAACACGGGCATTCCGAGAGAGCCCTCGCGCTCGGAAGGGCATCGCTTCCATTGTGTGTGTGTTTACACGCATCCGTCGCGTCGCGGCCCAGACGAAGCCGATTTGCGAAGCTCACAAGTCAGTTCCCACGGTGAGAGATGGGGGGTTCCCATGGCAACCTGAGCACAGGGATGACACTGGATTACCCTCTCTCTCGCGCTCGGTCCCTCTCCCTCTTTTTCACGGCGTCTCTCGCTACCTCGCTCACTTGCTGTGTCTCAAGGGTGATAAAGGATTGTGCTCTCATTAATTTTTTCCGCCCTCTTGAGAGCAAAGTGTCCGCAAAGGCAGCCACGTGTGTGTGTGCGTGTGTGTGTGCGTGTGCGTGTCTGTGTGTGTGTGTACACTCTAGGCTGTGTTATGCATGCGTCCTTGCACATTTTCGACTTTATTTTGGCTCTGATTCAGTAACCTCAGTTGTTTTTTTTCCACTTTTTTTGTTTATCAGACTTCTGAGTATGGCTGCGTCTTCTGGTGTGACAGAGTTACTTCAAATGCCCCTCACTCCCTCGCCCCCATCAAACACCTTTGTGTGCTTGATGCCGGCTTTTTTGGAAGGCATGAATATTAAAATGTGTCAAACACGTCTCGTCACGAGTCGCGGGGCTGTAAAGCCAGGCAGGAAGACTTGCCTATCATGAGTAGAACCATGAAAAAGTCTCTAAAACAAATGTCCGAAAACACACATGAAGTCTGCCATTTGGGTTTTGAAGTATCTTCCATCAGTTCCTCAAAGACAAATGCAGTACAACTCAATTTTTTTGTGCTGTTACTACTAAATTTGAATGTGAGACAGATTGGAGATGCTAAATTGAAAATATATATTTTTGTCATGGAAACAAAGTTCAAGGCAGGGGTGTCAAATGTGCGACTTGTGGGCCAGAAATGGCCCATCAGGGGGTCCAATATGGCCCTGGGGGAAGAATTTTGCAAAGTGTAAAAAAAAAAAATATATATAATTTTGTCAAAGTCACACAAATGACAATTTACATGATCAATTACTATTCAAACAAAATTGGGATGCTCAGTTTTAGGACCACTACTGATAAAAATGCTGGACCACCTTTGCAAACGGAGTGAATACATTTTGCTGAAAATTAATTCCTTGCCTGGCGGCACAGTGCCTCAGCTGGTAAAGCGTTGGCCTCACAGTTCTGAGGTCCTGGGTTCAATCCTGGACCCACCTGTGTGGAGTTTGGATGTTCTCCCCGTGCCTGCGTGGGTTTCCTCCGGGCACTCTGGTTTCCTCCCACATCCCAAAAACATGCAAAATTATTTGGACACGCTAAATTCCCCCTACGTGTGATTGTGAGTACAACTTTTGTGTGTCTCCATGTGCCCTGCGATTGGCTGGCAACCAGTTCAGGGTGTACCCCGCCTCCTGCCCCTTGACAGCTGGGATAGGCTCCAGCACTCCCCGCGACCCTCGTGAGGATAAGCGGTGAAGAAAATGGATGGATGCATGGAAGAATTCCTCCTGTAATACACTGACTGAATATTGCAAAATATTAGTCAAGAAATTCACATTTCAAGTGTGTAGAATCACATCTTGTATGTATTTTTATGTATAATTTTACAAGGTAATGGGATAAATGGACCTTCTTTCTAAAAGGTTTTCCTACTTTTAGTTTGTATGGTGTGACTTGAGTTTGATTTTTTTTTTCCTTTTAATTGTTAAAATATAAGATACAATTGCTGTACGGTGGGACTGAATTCAACTGAACTCACTTCACAATAAGAAGAAGTTTGGCAAATAGTGAAAAATGAATCAAAAAAGAGGCATCAAGCTGTTTAATACCACTCCGATTTTATGTTTACTGTGAAAGTAAACAAAACAAAGACAGTTACACATTTATCTAAAAGAACCAAACAACTATGGCCCACTCGGATCCATTTTCTTCACCGATTATCCTCACTAGGGTCACTGGCCTTTCCCAGCTGCATCTGGGGGAGAGGCAGGGATCACAGGCATATATTCGTTACCCTCAATGAAAAATTTACTCAGCCACTTACAGGAGGAACACAAGATGTACTATTCTGCATTTGTGGCTGCCTGACTGTATCATAGTCATTATTTGTGTTCTGGCAGAAAAGTGGAAGTCCCATCAGAATTTTGAGAAAATTCAGTCCCTAAAACCAGTTTCACTTAGCAACATAAAGTCTGGTAAGCATGTTTATCATGAGTAGACCCACAAAAAAGCTTCAAGGACCCATA
Source organism: Syngnathoides biaculeatus (assembly GCF_019802595.1). Classification (NCBI taxonomy): domain Eukaryota; kingdom Metazoa; phylum Chordata; class Actinopteri; order Syngnathiformes; family Syngnathidae; genus Syngnathoides; species Syngnathoides biaculeatus. The sequence continues at coordinate 10,468,496 of NC_084648.1, read as the reverse complement.
CCTGAAAAGAAACAGCAAACCTGACATTTTGGTTTGAATCAGACATTTTAGGAGCATTTAACGGACCCCCCAAAGGGACATTGGAAAAAAAAAAATAGTAACTGTTTTCTCATTGTAATGAGTAAGTTACTCATTACAATGAGAAAGTTTCTCATTACAATGAGAAACCTTTTTTTTTTCCAATGTCCCTTTAGGGGCTCTGTAATTTATCCATTTATAGCCATCTATAGCATCCTTAATAAAGAAAACTCATCCTTGAGGGTTTGTTCGATTGCTACCAAATTTGAATCACGTATATTTGGCAGGTGAGGGACACTAAAACAATTTTTGTCGTCGTATGTAGGCTCAGCATTCCAGCACATTTGTTGAGACACCATAAAACACAAAACTAATGACTCCCTTTTCCTTCCATTTATCTTTACTCGCGTTAAGTCCTGCGTCCAAGGCACCTCCAAGGGCACATAACACCCACGTTTGATGTCGCTTATGAATATTAAACGTCAAAATGACTCGTCATGCGTTGTGTCCATTAACGAGGCTGGATACTTTTAAGCTTATTAAGTCTTGCCTCTACCTGGGTGAGTAAAATGTACTTTTTAAAAGCTTCAACGCTGAAAAAGTTGATTTTGCAGTCTCTGGCTTGAAAGACGTGGCTTACCCCTTGAACGTAGTCTATCTTCAGGGATGGGGGGGCGGCCGGTCGGGGGAGGGGTTGGAATGGGACGCTTCATTGGTTTGGGTATGGATTGGCGACCAATTAAAGAGGAACAAAAAAAAAAACACTGATGAAGTGGGCAGGGAAGCTTAATGAATGCAGATGCTTCCGAAGCAGGTCAGAATGGGTCACCAAATGCTTTGAGGAGTGTGAATAATAATGTGAATAATCATTTGGTTGAACTCGTGTAAAATGATCTCCATCCTCCTGCAGTTCAGCCCGAAGAGGCGAGTTGGAATTTCTGCGCCCTGACACCAAATTCAGCAGAGCTCATTACCTCGATCGAGAATTTTTTGGGGGCCTGCTTAAGCAAAAAAAAAAAAAAAAAAGCGTGGTTGGCTGAGGACTGATTTCTGAATTTTTGATCAACGTTTGGATGAATCTCAATATCTCAATGGCTAGATATAGCTTTATAGATATTAAACAATGTATTTTTATTCATGCAGAATTTTTCTATTTAATCAAAATCTGGACAAAGTTGAGTCCAAGTCGATAAATCAATGACATCTTTGATTTGTTTTCAGCAAGGACAGCAGTCCCCAACTTTTTTTTCCCCACAAACCAGTTTCACGTTAAATGGACAGGCATAAAAAATCAACCCAACAAATAATTAAAAATGCAACTCGCCCTAATGGTAATTGTTGTTATAAATGTGAGTCCGGTTTCTCTAAAAAAACACACACACACACAAAAAACCCAACCTTTCTCACAGTATAAGGTGGCCAGGCTCCAAATAAATTAAGATGGCAAAAATAGGCAATTGCCGACTAGTTGACTTCAAGCCTCAAAACATCGATGTTGAGTCGTAAAGTGTCGACGAGTCAACTAGTCAGTTGCAGCCTGGCTACGCAATTGATGTTTGTGTCTGTTGTTGTTTATTTTTGATGTTGTAATAATCTACACAGGGAGTGAGTCATCGATATTGTTTTCCTCCCTCGTTGTCACAGATCAATACTGTTTTAGTTTTTTCCCAATTGTTTCTAATCACTATCGTTAGTTTCCTCTCATTGTCGTCATCAATGTTGCGACCCTTGACCTTTTCGCCACATGGTTTGAGCGCGTCAGCATCTTGGCCATTCTGCTCAACTGCGTGACGCTGGGGATGTTCCAGCCTTGTGATGACACGCACTTCCTGTTGCAGGTAACGCACGCACACACAAACACACGCATGCGCTAATCAATTTGGTAGGCACGTTTGTCATGTGTAGAACCACAAAAAAGTCTCAAGATCCCAAGACATGGGGAGTCTGACATTTTGGTTTAAAGAGGACGTTTTGGTTTAGTTGTTAACGGTTTGATGAACGCTCATATGTTTGGCACAGTTTTACGCCGGATGCCCTTCCTGATGCGACCCTTGGGACCGGCCTAAAGATTGCACTAGCTTGTCCCACCAATAAGGATGCAGATAGTCAAATAAAGAGAATCAAATCAACAAAGTCAGCACACAAGGTACACAATTCACATACTACCTAGGTCTCAGGTTTAAACCCAACCGCTGGACTAAATATGCAAATGAAGGGACAGAAAAGGTCTTCAGTTTGGTTCATGAGGAGAAACGGGTTTGGCTGACCAGCTGCAACTCCAAACCACGTTTTGAATCAGCCTTACCGGTGTCCTTCTTTTTATTAGTTTCTCAGGTCAAAAGGTTACAAATTCGAATGGAGGAACAAATGGCAATACCAATACAAAGACGAACACTAATGTAAACGTTTCTTCAAAGCTTCAGCATTGTTCTAATAATCCTGCTGGAGATCAGCAGGGAATCTCATTTACAGCAGCATGTTTATGGTGTTGAGGAGTATCTGCTTTGAAGTCAGCAAGGGGGTGTATCACTCCTCCGGGTGTCGCTGGGTCACACTCTGGGTCACACAGCCGCTCGCAAAGAATGATTTGGGCAAGAATGATATAAACAAATACATGATAAAATAATAAATCTAACACTTGGCTAAGTTAAAGTAAGGTTCCGAACACATATGAAGATAGAAAAAAAAGAGAGATAAAATAGATTCAAACCTATTACAACAGGAGTTGAGAAGGTTGAATTTGAGGATTGTGTCCACGTGTCCGGCGTCCTCTAAAGCTTCACGGTCCTCGTTGTGGTCTTCCTACTTGTGGTCCAATGTCGGCATCACTAGCGTGAGCTCGTCGCCAGAGTGAGCTCATTGCTAGTGTTAGCTTGTTGCTAGCGCTAGCGCGTAGCTATTCTTAGCTCAAAATGGCAGACTTCTTCCACCTTTTCGGGCCCAGGTTCTTGAGACGTTTTTGTCACGGTTGACATGTCAATCAAATTTCCTATTAATATGTGAAACGGGCTTTAGGGGATCCAGAGCAAGTGCAACTCAAGGTGAGTGTAGTAAGGAAGTGAAGAAACGGATCCAAGTAGGTTGGAACAGCTGGCGGAAGGTGTCTGGTGTTCTATGTGACCGAAGAATCTTCGTTAGGATGAAGGGCAGAATTTATAAAACAGTGGTGAGGCCGGCCACAATGTACGGATTAGAGATGGTGGCTCTGAAGAAACAACAGGAAGCAGAGCTGGAGGTGGCAGAAATGAAGATGTTGAGGTTCTCGCTCGGAGTGAGCAGGTTGGCTAAGATTAGAAATGAGCTCATTAGAGGGACCGCCAAAGTTGGATGTTTTGGAGACAAGGTTGGAGAGACCAGACTTCGATGGTTTGGACATGTCCAGAGGCGAGAGAGGGAGTATGTTGGTAGAAGGGTGCTGAGGATGGAGCTGCCAGGCAAAAGAGCGAGAGGAAGACCAAAGAAAAGGTTGATAGATGTTGTGAGGGAGGACATGAGGACTGTGGGTCTGAGAGAAGAAGAGGCACGAGATAGGCTTGGATGGAAAAAGATAACACGCTGTGGCGACCCCTCACGGGACAAGCCGAAAGGAAAAGAAGAAGAAGAAGGTTTGGTTTAGTTGTATCCCCCAGAATTCATCCCCCCAAACAGTTACGCTTTGCATTATAACATTCGGCAGCCAGTTCTATCCCAAAAAATAAATTTCACAAAACCACGGTCAATAAGGGCAGTCATTGAATAATAATCTTGTCCTCCACGTTGTCTAATTGCTACCAAATTTGAAACATATAATGGACAACTGGCTGATGCTAAATTGCAAAAAACATTTTTGTTTTCTCCGTGATAAGCATCATGGCAGCCAGGTTTGATGACTATGAAACTTTATTATCAAGGGTCGCTAAAAGTTTGTTTCCGACTCTTAATCAGCTGACCTGAATCATTTGCATTTATGTGTGTGCAGGCGCTGGACGACGGCATCTTTGTGTTCTTCGCGGGGGAGATGCTGGTCAAGATGGTGGCTCTGGGGATCATCGGTCACAACGGTTACCTAGGAGACACATGGAACCGACTGGACTTCTTCATTGTCATCGTGGGGTGAGTTTTTGACGCTTGTGTATGCGCATGCGGACACGTGCACCGCTGACATTAAATATGAGCCAAAAGTGTGTGGATGTATGTGTGTGGCGCTTAGACACTTGTTTAATGCCAGTTAAATGTCAAGTGTGTGTGTGTGTGTGTGTGTTAGTGTGACAGCTTTGCAGAATGGCAATGGGAATCACAAGGTCCTGGGAGGCCTCCGTGATTCCCAGCTAAAAGCCATTGTTGTTATCCCAGAGACAGGACAGCGAGTTCTGTCGCAACTCCCCGCGGACAAAACGGGTCAGCGCTCTCTTCCTCTTCCCCACAGGATGTTGGAGTACTCGCTGGACGGACACAATCTAAGCCTGTCGGCAATTCGCACTGTGCGTGTCCTTCGCCCACTCAGGGCCATCAACAGGGTTCCCAGTGAGTTGTTTTTTATTTTTTATTGTTTTTTTAGGATGGATCTTTATATCATGAGTTTGCATCCCATTGTCAACTAGTTGCATCCCAGTACGTCAATGCCAGGCTCAGCCGACGTGCAATGTTGAAACCTAACCTCAAACCAAAATCGGCGTCTTCTGATATCATTTCGGGCATGACCGCTTGAGACTTTTTCATATGTTTGATACAACCCTACCCAAATTTCTCCTTTCCAAAGGAGATTGGTTTCAGCGGCTGAATTTTATTTTTTATTTTTTTTTAATTCTGGAAGGTGCTGCAGAACCAAAATCTAGTGTCTGATTCAAAACAAAACAGCAGAATTCTTCTACCTTTTCCGGCCCAGGTTCTTGAGACGTTTGTGTCACAGTCGACATGTCAATCAAATTTCCCGTTGCTAAGTGAAACTGGCTTCTTTAGAAAATTTCAGAGGCAATAACTGAGACATATCTTGGGCTTCACACCTAGAATTTGTTCCAAATCATGAGTATGAAAAAGCCAGTGAAATAGCTCAAAAAAGTAATGAGACGTGCCCAAATATTGCAAATCAACACATTTTCACGAGCCTCTTAATCATTTATTAAAAGAGAAATGTATTATTTATTGTCCATGTGGCAATTAACAGCATTCCCCTTGTAAAAGCTGGAAATTTGCGACTTTGTATTTGTTAGTTGCGGAAACAACCTCAGGAAGCCAGGAAATCCGCAAAAATCTAATTAGCCACAACAAAAAATAATGTTGATTATTTTTTTAAATGATTATTGTTATTTCGGGACGTGGGAGTTTTTCAGTCTTATCTGCATTGCGTTGGATTGTAATTGCTCATTGTACAGTTTGGATTGTATTTCTCATGATACAGTATCATAGTTTAATTTGTACTGCAATATTGTACTGATGATAGTATCCAGATTGTGCGAGATTGAATTTAAGCAAAGAAAATCAACAAGGAAATAGAGGTTGGATCATACTTCAATATGGTAATGAATCACAGCGTTACCTCTTTAAGGTAGTTTACCAATTCAATTTGGAATTGCTGAGTAAATTAAAGCCCAAGTGTCATCACTATAAACATTCTAAAATAGATATTAAAATGAAAAATACATATAACATTATTCACAATACGAAAAAATAAATATGAGCGGAGAGCGCGTCATCCATGCGCAACGTTGCAGAAGTCTCATTCGACATCCAAGTGGTCGCCATATTGGCTGCATTTACTGTCCGTGACATCACCCCGGACATTCGCCATTGAAAACACGCTGTGGCCCCAACTGTGGGACACGCCTCTCCAGACACGGAAGCTCTTTTCGAAGAAGAGAACATCTCACAATCGAGTGAAGTGTCCGGTGCAATATCACCCTATTGTTTTGAGGCATATTTAGATGATATGCGGATCACTTCGAACTAACAACAGACTCCCAGACAGTATGTATGAGCCAGCCCGGCCAAAGCCGTTCTCGTCTGCAAGGCACGGCTTCGGGGGTGGCTCGTCCGCCCAGCTACTATGGGGGACGGAAGGTCAGCCAAAGCCGTGATTGGCGGACACGGCGCTGACGGGCACATCGACACATTTAACACCTCTGACTTACGGATGCGGATCTTTTGTTAAGTTCTGAAAGGATTACGTCCTCCCCCCAAATATTGTTTTTTTAGTAGCTGTATACACACCTACGTGTCATTTGGAAACCACAAAGCTCTCCTTTGCACCTGTACAATCCATTTTTCACGACGAACTGGGTCTCTCGGAAACTTATGAATGGTAAATCCATTTTCCCGAGTGTTGGAGCAATATCCAGCAATGAAATGAGCCGGCATTTCGCCTAACACGAAGGAACAACGAGCAGGCTTCCCGCAGGTAAAACTAATAGAAACAAACGAGTCCACTTGAGCGCGAGTCACTTCCTGCTTCTTCTGGAAAACAAATCCCTCGAGAGGATTTTCATGGCGGGAGTTACAAAAAGCCGTATACGTCAAAATCATGTTTTGTGGTGGGGAAAAAAACAAAACAAACGATGGGTCCACACCGGCTGCCATTTTTTCATTAATAACATACTAAAAATCATGCATTTCATGACAGTGGCACTTTAAGATGCGACATATTTTTTGTCTCACTGCATTGAATCGGTCACGACTGGACTGTTCTGTTTGCCTTAAATGTTCCGCTTCTCATCCGAGAAATCTTCATCAGTTCATGCAACAATGGGCTATTCGGATGCCCTCGACAGTGTTTGTGTGGAAGGCTGAACTATTTATGGTCCAAGTTAGAGGCATGCCCCACGCCATGTATGGAATCATTCTTTTGGAATGCCAGAAAGGGGGAGAGCTGTTAACGCCGAGCCGTGGCCGAAACCTCTTTTAAAACAAACAGAACCGTCCAGTCGGGATTGATTCAATGTCCCGAGAATAAAATGACATGGATGAATGACAATATTCATATATTCAGCATCATGGTACATCCATCGATCGCAGACCACATTGAGACAAAAGAGTCGCACTCACAATCACACCTAGGGGCAATTTAGTGTGTCCAATTAATGTTGCATGTTTTTGGGATGTGGGAGGAAACCGGAGTGGCTGGAGGAAACTCACACAGGCACGGGGAGAACATGCAAATTCCACACAGGTGGGTCCGGGATTGAACCCAGGAGCTCAGAACTGGGAGGCCAGTGCTTTCCAGCTGAGTCACGGTGCCGCATCATCATGGTACAATGATATATTTTGTTCCAGACTGGGTGACAATAGGTGAAAATGTGCAATTTCCAACAGTCATATCTCATTTACCAAAAACATATTTCAACCAATTAACCCCGCCCCCACACACATATTCCCAAGAGCCATTCTCACTTGCTGTAAAAGTATTATAATAGTACATTGTATATTTGAACACCACAATGTTCTATCAAACCATCATTGCATCTAATAAAAGTCCACTAGCGTCATACTATTATATCATCCAAAATGCCACAGACTGGCTAACAGGAATTTGCATGGATGTTACGCTAATTGTAAACTTCTTTAGTACACACGGAGCAGCAACATATGAATAGAGGTTTCAATACTTGTTGGCATATTCTCAACATGGTACCACAGTTAAGGCACAAAACTGTGAAACAAAAACAACAAAAAATGGCCACTTAAAAATCTGCAATATTTATATCTTATTTGATATCAAATGGCTTTTGTATTTGTTGTCAGGCATGCGGATCCTGGTAACGCTCCTGCTGGACACGCTTCCCATGCTAGGCAACGTGCTGGCGCTCTGCTTCTTCGTCTTCTTCATCTTCGGCATCGTGGGGGTGCAGCTTTGGGCGGGTCTCCTGAGGAACCGCTGCTTCATGGGGGAGGATGTCAAGACGTGAGTTACTGCGCCAACGCTGACCGACCCGTAGGAGTCTGTTGTATTCGTTTCCGTCCGTTTTCTGCCAATCGACACGCTTGTTGTCCTCCCGATCAATAAACGTGTTCAAATGTTACCCTCGGGCGCGCAAGCTGATTAAACGCCGTGCGAATGACCAATCAGACGGACTGGCAGAGTGATTGGTTTAGTGATCAGGCTTCTTTTGTTTCTGGAATTCTTTGTTCGATAACACAAAAAAACAAATTTATTTGTGTGACGCATTTCACACACAAGGTAACTCAATGCGCTTCACATGATCAAGACAAAAAAAAAAAAAATCAAGGCAAGGCGTAGGTCGACAAAATAGGGCTGAGTGATGAATATTTTTATGTGCACTATTAATTTTGCAATTTCAAAAAAAACATTTTAACAAAATGTATCTTATTCAGATGTAAGAATAAAATAACATTTTCAGGACAATGTTTTCATGGGTTTTATCATATTCTTGCAAGAATACATATTCAAGAGATAATTTCCCCACTCGTCACGGTGGATCAGCTAGTAAGGCGTTGGCCTCACAGTTCTGAGGTCCCATGTTCAATCCCGGACCCGCCTGTGTGGAGTTTGCACGTTCTCCCCGTGCCTGTGTGGGTTTTCTCTAGGCTCTCCGGTTTCCTCCCACATCCCAAAAACAAGCAACAATATTTGGACACTAAATTGCCCCAGGTGCGATTGTGAGTGTGCCTGTTTGCCTCCATGTGCCCTGTGATTGGCTGGCGACCAGTTCAGGGTGTACCCTGCCTCCTGGCCGTTGACAGCTGGGATAGGCTCCAGCACTCCCCACGATGCTTGTGAGGATAAGCGGCAAAGAAAATCAATGGATGGAATTTCCCCATTCTTGTAACATTTTAATGTTATTCTAAGATTTTTTTTTATTTTTTATATTTGGATAATGGTTCATTTTTTTCCAGTTGACTCCTCTCTTTAATGCTTAATTTTATTTTCCCTTTTGTCCGTTAAGAGTATGTTTGCACGACGGCCAAGTGGGTCATCGACCCATCAAGACTATTATTTAGTCCGCTATTTTGTTTTAGGCGGCACGGTGTAGCGGGTATGAAGTGTTGGCCTCACAGTTCTGAGGACTGGGGTTCAAATCCCGGCCTGTGTGGGGTTTGCATGTTCTCCCCCTGCCCGCGTGGGTTTCCTCCGGGCACTCCGGTTTTCTCCCACATCCTAAAAACATGCAACATGAATTGGACACTCTAAATTGCCCTTAGGTGTGACTGTGAGTGCGAATGGTGGTTTGTTTCTATATGCCCTGCGATTGGCTGGCAACCATTCAGGGTGTACCCAGCCTCTTGCCCGGTGATAGCTGGGATTGGCTCTTGCACTCCCGCGACCTTCGTGAGGATAAGCGGCTAAGAAAATGGATAGATGGATTTTGTTTTATTAATTACTGTAGTAACATAATGTTTTGGAGAAAAAAGTGTACAGAATTTTCTCAGTGACATAATAGTCGACTCAGTATGCCTTGATTGGCGCCGAGTGGGCAACTGATTGATATTTTCATGTTCTTAGTTCGTCATCGCACACAATCATTAGAAATGCGTTCAAATAATTTAGCATTTGTTTTTCTTGCAACTTTGTGACTTTTTCTCCTTTATAATATAAATATTATACGCGCATGACCCAAATATTTTTCCGCATGTTTGCATAACAATGATGCAAAATGACTTCAAAGACAAAGAGCGTGGCTGCATTAAGAATTTGGCGGACTCGCATTGGTTTGCAATTCACTTTATTGATTATTCTCACTGTAACAGGACGACTTTCCAACGGCTCTCCATCATTAATGATTGATTCCTCATCTTTTCTACATATTCTCCTCCCCTTTTGGTCCAGAAACACAAAGAGCATAAAGTCATCTGCGGCGGTGAAATCGCTCATTCGTTTTGATGTTCCGGTTCCTTCTCGTTACACAACGGCGCCATTAATCCCGCTAACAAGTGTTGTTGATGCGCCGTGTCTCGTCGTGCAGTTGCCATTGTAGTTTTGTTTAAATTGTCTATTTTTAATCCAGGCCGCATGGGGGGATACTGCTGACTGCGAACATTCATCTCCGCCTAGCATGGAAAGAACAGGCCAATTTCATAAAACTCCTTTTAAAAGAACGTACACTCAGCTAGAATCTGTAATAGTGGAGTAAAAAGGATGCCTTTTGTGGTAGAAATATACCACAACGCCAACCGAGAGACATTTTCTCTTCATTAGTTTGAAAATTATTCATTTTACGTGTGAAAAGTCATCACTTTTACAGGATTGAAAATGGTGGTACCAAACCATTTAATTACTGTGGCTCATGTATGAGAAAAAAATACATTGAAAATTAAAGCAGATATAAATTCTCATGACTTTAATATTATAATGTTATCCTTTTTAGTTTATGATTTCTTTCTAAAAAAATCTCATAATATTATTAGTTTCCTTTTAAAGAAAATGTTCCTTTTTTTTTAGCTTTGTTTTCCTAACTTTATGATTCCTCCTTGTAATATTACAATTTTATTCTCCTAAAATAATTTTTTTTGAAAATGCATCTTTTTTCCTGTTATTCTCATAAAATGCAAATTTTTCCCCTAGAAAATAAAGAAATAGCTAGGCTATATATAAATAAATAAACAAACAAATAAGTAAGTAATAAATAAATAAATAAATAATCCATCCATTTTCTTAGCTGCTTATCCTCACAAGGGTCACGGGAGTGCTGGAGCCAATCCCTGCTCTCAACGGCCAGGAGGCGGGGTACACCCTGAACTGCTTGCCAGCCAATCGCAGGGCACATCGAGACAAACAGCCGCACTCACAATCACACCTAGGGGCAATTTAGAGTGTCCAATTAATGTTGCATAATTTTGGGATGTGGGAGGAAACCAGAGTGCCCGGAGAAAACCCAAGCAGGCACTGGGAGAACATGCAAACTCCACAGAGGCGGGTCCGGGATTGAACACCGGACCTCAGAACCGTGAAGCCAACGCTTTCCAGCTGATCCACCGTGCTGCCATAAATAAATAAATACACGTTTTATTTACATCCTCATATTACAACTATAGTCTCATAAACTTTCGAACTTTATTAGTCGTAGGTAAGACTTTTTCTACCAAAAAAAAAAAAAGTCGTACTGCAATATTATGACTTTCTTTCTCCAAACATGACAACAAATATAATTGTCATGGAATGACTTGATCTTCAACTGATGATTAAAATCATTTGCAACTTCCCTGGTGTGCTGCATTTGGGCCCCAAGTACTTTTTTCGAATGTTCTCATTCCATTTTATTTGTTTATTAGGATGACACATAAAAACACCTTTTGAAAACAGATGGAAGTCTGGTTTGTCATGTTGATATTTATGTTTATTTGTGTTTCAGGAGGTACAACATCTCCTTCCTGAGCATTTACTACCGTCCGGGCGGCACGGAGGACCACCCGTTCATCTGCTCGGCAGAACGCGACAACGGCTTGCTGCGCTGTTCCGACGTGCCCCGACGCCGGGTGGCCGGGACGTCCTGCTACCTGGGGGTGGAGGACGCCCGTCACGCGAGGGCGGCGGCGCCGGCGGGGGAAGGGGGTGGAGTGTCATGCGTCAACTGGTACCAGTACTACAACGAGTGTCGTGCCGGCGAGTTGAACCCGCACAAGGGAGCCATCAACTTTGACAACATTGGATATGCATGGATTGCCATTTTTCAGGTGATTCATGGATGGGTGAATGTATCATGACTTCAATGTGGAAGAAAACCATTATATCAGAATATGATATTTTCATTACTTTTACTATTAATTAACCCTCTGTTGATCCATGTTGCATTTTTGCACATGGTACATTAGGGCTCCTTTTCCAGTTTACAGACTTGGTATTTGCCATTATAGACCAGTGTTGTACAATTTCAGATAACATGGAACCCTGCTTGGTGAACAGAGGGTTAAAAAGGGACCTAAATATGTAAAAAAAAAACAAAACTGTAAATTTACAGTTTTTTTTCAAGATTTTTGTTTTTTGTTTAATTTTAGATGCACTAGTTGAAATACAAAAAGAATTACATATTTGCATGTTTTTTGTTGTAATTTTTCAAATTATTTCATCATTATTTAGTATTTATTTTAATTTTATTTTGATCACTGGAAAGTCCACATCTTAAAATGATAATTTTGTTTTATTGTTGCAATAATTGAAATTATAAAAATAATTGATAGGTTCGTTTGAATAATTTATTTATTAAAATATATACATGTGTATGTGTGTATATATATATATATTATATATATATATATATATATATGTATATGTATATATGTATATATATATATATATATATATATATGCACAGAGAGCAAGCGATAGATAGATAGATAGATAGATAGATAGATAGATAGATAGATAGATAGATAGATAGATAGATAGATATTTAATTTAGTAAATATTTCTAAAAGATATTTTTGTTATTATGTCAATGTTCCAACATCATGTCTTTTATATATTACATTTGATTATTAGGCATAAAATGTACTTCTTTTTTGAAAATGGCCAATTGATTCTCCTTTGATTGTGAATGGAGCAGGGAGATTTGTGACATTTTCGTGTTTGTGTGTGTGTGTGTGTGTGTGTGTGTGTGTGCATGCGCTGACAGGTAATTACCCTGGAAGGCTGGGTGGACATCATGTATTACGTAATGGATGCCCACTCTTTCTACAACTTCATCTACTTCATCTTCCTCATTATAGTAAGAGCACACACACACGCACGCACACACATTTCTTTTGCAGATCCCCGAGACATGAAGCATCTGACGAGCTTAACGTGTCACAGGGTCTACTTTATGCGGTGTAAGCTTATTGCTGCTTTGAACGTCATATCGGACAAATGAGGCGTCTTAAGGCACTTCTTTGATGTCTTACGAGTAGCCTTGCTAGTAGCCTAGCATGCAACAAGAAAAAAAAAAGTATATAGTGGAAATTATTTTCACTTTTGATTGTTACAGTGGTGGCACGGTGGTTCAGCTGGTAAAGCGTTGGCCCCGCCGTTCAGAGGTCCCGGGTTTAATCCCGGCCCCACCTGTGTGGAGTTTGCATGTTCTCCTCGTGCCTGCGTGGGTTTTTTCCTGGGCACTGCGGTTTCCTCCCACATTCCAAAATCATGCAACATTAATTGGACACTCTAAATTGCCCCTAGGTGTCATGTGAGTGAGGCTGTTTGTCTTGATGCGCCCTGCGATTGGCTGGCAACCAGTTCAGGGTGTACCCTGCCTCCTGCCCACTGACAGCTGGGATAGACTCCAGCACTCCCCGCGACCCTTGTGAGGATAAGCGGCAAAGAAAATGGATGGATGGATTGTTATGGTCTGCTTGTTACCATTAAATGCTAAATATTGACGTTAAATGTATTTATTTACCTAGCAGGATTACGCAAAAGAAATTTTGACACGGGCATGTCTCGAACCTAGATGCAGACATCAAAAAGAAATAGTTGAGACTGACTCTTAAAACCAGACTGCGATGGGGAAAGTTACACTTTATTGGGACTGTAATTAGCCATCCATTTAAGTTGGAGTTTTTGTCACTGGCATTTGCCAGTTCGTTGCCTTGTGTTCGTGAGTTGCATACACTGTCTGCGGGACTCTCCGCTCTATGTGAAAATTAGATTAACCCTAGTCACAGAGATTGTGTGCGCTTGTGTTTGATCCTGTCCTGTTGAGTTGTGAGTCTGCCCCATAGTCATCGGACCTTGCTGCATGTCCTATGGATCCCGCCTAGCCTAGCGTTTTTGTACCTCTGCCTTGTCGGACTGCAGTTTTTGGAATAGACTACATTGAACATTATGCCTCTGCCTCGAAGTCCTGCATTTGGGTCCGCCCTCATCCCGGAGGTTCGTGACATTGCCCAGGAACGCAATAATGATGTGTCCTCAGGCAGGGATACAAACAAGCAACTCCCTTGTCATACATTTACCCTCTGTTGAATGTTGTCACTTAACTGTACGTTTGTCCCTTCCAGGTGGGCTCCTTTTTCATGATCAACCTGTGCCTGGTGGTCATAGCCACCCAGTTCTCAGAGACCAAGCAACGAGAGCACGCCCTGATGAAGTCGGAGCAGCGGGCCCGCCAGCTCCACCAGTCGGCGTCCACCCTGGCCAGCGACAGCCAACCGGGAAGCTGCTACGAGGAGATCATCCGCTACCTGGCGCACTTGGGGCGCAAAGCGTTCCGCCGTCTCTCCCGACTAGTCGCCCGGGGCGCCGGCGGCCTCTGTTGCGCCTGCGCGATACGCCGCCGGGATCGCGGCGTCGCTGAGGTGAACGGGCTGGCGCACCGGCATTCGGGTCACGTCGCCGGGGACCTGTCGCACCTTCATCAGATGTATCATCAGCGACATCCGCCGCCGCCGGTACCGGAGCGTCGCCTGAGTAACGGCGGCTTTAATTATCCAGTCATATCGCCGCTCCTCACTCACCTGGATGCCAAAAGTCTGCATCACAAGCGATCGGTCACCATGGAGACCGTCAACAGGCTGCCACAGCTCGCGCTGGAACACGGTAAGAAGAACGATTGCTTGTTTAAATCTCTCAAGTTACTGCACGCGCGCATGTTTTCTTACTTTTGCCGATCGCCAACTCGCAGAGTTCGGAATTTAGTTTTGCAGTTCAGCCTGAAAAAGGTTTGAATGTTCCAATTCAGTTTCACTAATTGTGGCTACAGCACTTTTTCTTCTGAAAATGATGATGGCTGTTGACACAGCAGATGAAAACACAAGGTTTATTTCATTTTAATGTTTTTTTTTTTTATATCATCAAGGAGAATATGCAAGCGAAGTGGCTTATGGTACAATGACCACTGATTAATACAAATTGAAATAGGCCATTGAAAAAAATCACTGTAATAAAGCGACATTAAGTAGCCCCCATTAAAATGATTGCCTTTTTACTCCAACCCCCTTTTACTATTATAGTAAATAAAAGATGAGCTCATTCATTTAGTGTCCCATATAGAAGATGATATCAAATGAGTACACACTACATTGTCACTCATCCTAATTGGCTTAAAGCAAAGTAGTAGCAAGCAAACAGGGCTCGACAGCATCTGAGGCGGGACATAATCCTATTGTAGGTATTATTGTTGCACACCAGTCATTTTACGCAAAGAGGATTTGACTTTGGACTCATTTACGCAAGTGGCTCCTGGAACAAAAGCTCGTAAACAACTGCAAAAGCCACATAGTAAATAATATATATATTACCAATAAATAAAATGACTTTTCACGGTTTCACTAATTGCAGTTACAGTCTAGACTCAGGTCAGAAGTAAGTATACGCGAGCAACAGTCTGGTTTCATGCCTAGAAAGAGTACCACAGTTGCATTATTTGCCTTGAGGATGCTCGTGGAAAAGTACAGAGAAGGTCAGAAGGAGCTACATTGTAAACCTAGAGGAAGCCTATGACAGAGTACCAAGTGAGGAACTGTGGTACTGCATGCAGATGTCTGGTGTGGCGGAGAAATATGTTAGAATAGTGCAGGACATGTATCAGGACAGCAGAACAGCGGTGAGATGTGCCATAGGTGTGTCAGAAGAATTTAAGGTGGAGGTGGGACTACATCAGGGATCCGCGCTGAGCCCCTTCCTGTTTGCGGTAGTAATGGATAGGCTGACAGATGAGGTTAGACTGGAATCCCCTTGGACCATGATGTTCGCAGATGATATTGTGATCTGCAGTGAAAGCAGGGAGCAGGTGGAGGAACAATTAGAAAGATGGAGGCACATACAGAGAGGAGAGGAATGAAGATTAGCCAAAGTAAAACAGAGTATATGTACATGGATGAGAGGGGCGGCAGGGGAAGAGTGAAGCTCCAGGGAGAAGAGATAGCGAGGGTGGACGACTTCAAATACTTGGGGTCAACAATACAGAGCAATGGAGAGTGTGGGAAGGAAGTGAAGAAACTGGTCCAAGCAGGGTGGTACACTTGGCGGAAGGTGTCTGGTGTTCTATGTGACAGTATATTGGTAGAAGGGTGCTGAGGATGGAGCCGCCAGGCAAAAGAGCGAGAGGAAGACCGAAGAAAAGGTTGATGGATGTTGTGAGGGAGGACATGAGGACAGTGGGCGTTAGGGAGGAAGATGCACGAGATAGGCTAAGATGGAAAAAGATGACACGCTGTGGCGACCCCTCACGGGACAAGCCGAAAGGAGAAGAAGAAGAAAGATAATTTACAGTCTTCAGTGATCCTAGGATACGTGTTTTCAAAAATATCAAAGACTTCAGTCTTAGCTCGTCTATTTTTGTCCGTGGTTTTAAGAAAACGCAGGGTCTTTATGGACTCTAATATTCATATCTTTGTAAACATCAAAGTCAATTTAATCTTCAGTGAACCTGCATGTTGTTTGTAAACAAAGATATTTTTTTCTTCACTGAACTCAGCATATGTGTTTCATAAAAATCCTGTTGCATATTCTTCAGTGAAGTTTTGATAAACACCTAAGACATAATAATTCTCAATAAACCTCGCATACTATCTTTTATTCCAATCGAGAATCATCAATGAAACCTAAATCCGTGTCATAGTCATAATCTTTATTTATGAACCAAACATACAGCGTATATATTCATAAACATCAAAGATAATTTGGTCTTCAATAACCTAATCTCCACAGCTTTTCTGGAGAAAAAAAAAATCAAAGACAATTTAATTAGTGACGCTTACTGCAAAGACAATTTATAATCTTCAATGAACCAAACGTACTGTACTTTTTTTTCATTTTTTTTATAAACATCAGAGACAATTCCGAGTTATCAGTGAAGCCACCGTAAGCGTACGGATTTGTTGTGATTCACGCCCTCGCTGAGGAAATTTCCAGATCATGTAGCGCTTTACGTGCAGTTACACATGACGGCGTGACGCGATTGAATTCAGCGCGTGGCTCGTCTGGGAAATGCCACCCGGCAGATTCAGCGCCGGAGAAAAGCGCTTGTGCGAGATGACTCGATGATTTTTATGTCACAGCAGCGTTTTCTTTTCCTTTTCCTCCTCCTGGGCTGCTCGCTAATAACTGATTGTGCGCAAATCTTCTCCCGCAGACTCACACTTCTAATAACGACCCCCCCCCAATGCCTGCCTCCTTACACAAAGCATCCCAACAGCAGATTCCATTTTTTTTTCACGTTTTTTTTCTTTTTATGCTGTTGTTCCCAACTACAAGAGATCAAAAGACGTTCTACTGAAACTTGTGATAAATAATTAAATAGATAAGTTACCTTATTATTACAAATACATTACAGGGTGTCACTGAAACTAACGTCCAAAATCCAAAATCGCTCTTCAGTAACCGTACATCGCAGGTGTCAAACTCAAGGCCCGGGGCCCAGATCTGGCCTGCCGCATGATTTTATGTGGCCCGCGAAGGCAAGTCATGTGTATCAACTTCCATGATTTTTTTAATGATAATCTGTAACAAAATTTCAAATTGTCATATCATAAATGATACAGTTGAGATATTGCAAGCATTTTTGTGTTACCAAACATGAACGGTAGTTGAAATACCCATCCCGCTTGATTTCTGATTCAAAACTAGTTCATAAATTTCATCTGTAAATATCACAAGGTGAAAGATTTTCATGGATTCACAGTCATAACGGCCCTCAGAGGGAAATCGTAACTACAATGTGGCCCGCATTAAAAATGAGTTTGACAAACCTGCCGTAGATGATTTTGTAAACATCATAGATGATTTGCAATTGTACGGTAAGAGATGGTGGGGCGGGGGTTCTCGAGTGAAACGACTTGACTGGAGTCGGCTCGAGTTGACTGCTTGACTTGACGAGTCATCTAGTGTAGGGTTGGAAATCGGAATTGTGATTGAAACCATTTTTTTTTTTTTTTACAAGTATGAAACATTTTGGGGGTTGAGTCACAACAATGTGGCAACGCCATCTTGCTAGTGTGACGTAGCCACCTGCATGCAAGCAACTCCAAAGATAACACAATTTGAATCCAAGGATTGTGTTGTTGATGAAGTTTACAAAAAATATGAGTGCAACCGGACGGCCTACAACTAACGCATTTGCCGACAACGATAACGAGGTCCGACTTCATTTGTCAGTTCAAAACCAATAAACGCTTAAGCTAATTTGATTAGTTAATTAATTAAAATGAATTTAAACTCGGAGAAGATACTTCTCCGTCACTTACCTTCGTGCGTGCAGCCTCGTGTTTGTTGATATTGTCCAAATTTAGCATGTGCGCTCTTCCGCGAGCGTCAATCCATCGCGGACAATTCGTCAACTGTGTTTTAGGCTTTGGAAAAATAAATCAACCGGGCCCCTTGTAACCTAGCAGGATATCTTTCACCAGAATTGCTCGTTCTCCAAGCGCAACTGAGGACCATTTTGTTCGTAACATTAACTTTTCCAACCGCACACTACTGACAACCAGAATTGCTTGTGGGACAATATTGCGAGAGGGGCGTGTCAAGCCAGGGCTTAAGACAATG
Organism: Syngnathoides biaculeatus; assembly: GCF_019802595.1. Lineage (NCBI taxonomy): Eukaryota > Metazoa > Chordata > Actinopteri > Syngnathiformes > Syngnathidae > Syngnathoides > Syngnathoides biaculeatus. The sequence goes on along the minus strand of NC_084648.1, from coordinate 10,450,090 downwards.
CGGCCATCTGATTGGCTATTATTGTACGAGTTATTGATAGGTCGGAAAGGTCCATTTGATGTATTTTCCTTTTATTTTGCTTTTGTTGTCATTGTCAATAATAATATTCATAATAATAAAAGTTTAAAAAAAGAGAAAGTTGAATTAAAAAAAAAAAAAGAAAAATTGCGTGGACTCGTTTTCGTAGACAGCAACTGCAACGTACGCTCGCTAATACGATTGTGTGCTTGCGTGCAGGCGATTGCACGGCTCAGCCGGCGTTACCGTTGCCGGGCGAAGTCCCCGTGGAGTCGTCAGCCTGTCCGTACTGCAGCTACTACAACCAACTGTGCGACCCCCAAAACCAGGCTGCTGATGAGCATCATCATCATCATCATCAGCGAAGCCCCGTGGGCAGCCCCCCGCTGCCGCCGCCGCCGCATTGCAAGAGCCCGCCGGGACCCCGCGGCGACCCCCGCCTCCGCCCGGGCGAGGGGCGTGTGTGGCCCCTGTGGCGGGCGTGCATCGGATGCTGGGCTGAACTCAGGGCCAAGCTGGAGCTCATTGTGGGCAGCAGATATTTCAACAGAGGCATCATGATTGCGATTCTCATCAACACGCTCTCCATGGGCATCGAGTATCATGAGCAGGTACGTGGACGTTCGCGGGTGTGGGGAAGGGTTAATCCTTTGATGTTTTAAATTAGCAAATAAAATAGCATTTTTAAACAGTGTTTTAATGTTTTGTTTTTTAATCCTTGGCTAATGCATTAATCCTTTGATGCTGACGTCCCTGACGCATCATTTCTAAAGGTGCTATTTTTCCTTGTAAACTTTGATCCACAGCATTATGCCGTTACTGTATTATTTACAGTTATAAGAAAGCCCCCCCCCCCCCCACACACACACACACACACACACACACACACAAACAAAGCAGCCAGGTATTAGTAATCCTCCGTTGGACTAGACCGCACTTTGACCAAAAATGGATGCGATAATGACGTGCGTGCTGGATCACATGAAACGCACACTGCAATCAACACTTGCTGCACAACACACATGAGGTCGCTGCACCGTGTGTGTGTAACCGAATAAAAGCTGAAGTGTTAATTAAAGCGTGACCCTCGCGCGAGGGTGAGACGGTAAAAGTGGAGTCAGTGGAGGCTCCGTCATATGCTGAGGCAAGATTGCCTTTTCGGCCTATTTACTCAACTGCAAGACACGTCCCGGAGTTTTCATCTCAGCAGAGCCCACGATAGAAATATACAGTACACCACGAGGACTGGATTATGAAGTACTGCGGTGAAAAGGGCCAATGAAGAAGCAAAGAAGTGTCGTCCCCCCGTTATCTTTGATGTTATTCCCTGATGGTTTGCACATTTTCTTTCGGGAACGTCAAAGACAATTTAGTCTTCCATGAACTGTGCCTGTGTGTTTTCATAAACGTGGAACAAAAAAAATCTTTTTTTATTTTATTTTTGTTTAAAATCGAGGATAGTGATTTTCTGCAGCACAGTGGAGCAGCCTGTTAGGGGGTTGGGTTCACAGTTGTGAAGACCGAGGTTCGAATTCCGGCCGCCGCCTGTTTGGGCTTTGGTACTCCGGTTTCCTCCCACATCCCCAAAAACACGCAACATTAATTGGACCCTCTAAATTGCCCATAAGAGTGATTGTGAGTGCGGCTGTTTGTCTCTATGTGCCCTGTGATTGGCTGGCGACCAGTTGAGGGTGAACCTTGCCTACTCCCCATTGACAGCGAGGATAGGCTCCAAGCACTCCCGCGACCCTTGTGAGGATAAGCGGCTAAGAAAATGGATGGATGGATGTATGGATGGATGCTGATTTGCTGCAGCACGGTGGAGCGACCTGTTAGGGTGTTGGCCTCACAGTTCTGAGGACCGAGGTTCGAATTCCGGTGCTGACTGTGTGAGATTTGCATGTTTTCCCAGTGCCTGCGTGGGTTTTCTCCGGGTACTCTGGTTTCCTCCCACATCCCAAAAACATACAATATTAATTGGAGACTCTAAATTTCCCCTAGGTGGGATTGTGAGTGCGGCTCTTTGTCTTTATGTGCCCTGCGATTGGCTGGAAACCAGTTCAGAGTGTACCCCACCTCCTGCCCCAATGATAGTTTGGATTGGCGTCAGCACTCCTGTGACCCTTGTGAGGATAAGCGGCTCAGATAATGGATGGATGGTTGGATGGTGATTAAAGTAGCATGGACGATTTAGCTTGTTTTAGCTTGCTAGCTAAAAATCAAAGAAACTTTTGAGTACAGCGAACCCAGTCTGCACTTTCATCAACATTGATGATTTTGATCAAAAGACAAAATGTATCCTCAATGATCCCAACGTGTTTTCATAAACATCGGAGACAATTAGTAGATACGTGTTCACAAATACGGCAGCAAAGGTTTTCCGGACCTGCTTTCCAGGCACAGGACCCCGTTGGCGTCAGTGCCGCTTCCTCTTTTGACAACCTCAGTGGCGTACCGAGGACGCTTCATCATTTAAACGCACGTGACCTCGCTGTCAGCGTTCTGTTTAGTCTAGAACACCTCAGAGACCGCAGAGACGTCGCCGAAGAACATCTGCAGCACTGCCAGATGTTACACACGCGCACGTACGCACTCACCCACACACACCGTTACAAATAAATGTCATCTCATTCCGCGTGGTGTCTCCCACCAATAACATTGTTTAATACAGCTATTGCGTTTCTTCTATTTGAACTCTATACAGTATATACAATATAGACTCGATTTTATTGAGGTTAAAGTTATATAGTTCAACTGGGAAATGTATTTCTGTTGTACAAATTGAAATTATGCAAATGTCACACTGTCCAGATAAAATTAATAGAATTCCCAGCTCCCAGTTAGCTCCACTTAATTCCTCTGCTTAAATATCTGCCCGCATTTCTTCGCATATGAATGCCCCAAATTTCTGATGTATATAAAAATTGCCCTCCACAAATACGACGGCTTTGTAAAAAGAATCTCCCCGCTTTTGTAGCTCTGTTCCTGTGCCTGTAAACTAACTGAACAATGTTTTGCAATGAAATATGCCCTTTTTTTAACTCTGTGAATTTTGAAAAAGAATATAGTTTGCTCTACAAAGTCTGCCTGGCAACATGCACTTGGTCAAAATTACTTTTAAATCTGATATTTTATACATCTGTATAGTTCAGTACTTGATTCTGTGCTTCAAATTGCATCCAGGAACAAGTGCTCACAAGAAAAATAAGTATGAAAATTTTGAACTCTGTCTGCTAACCCACTCAATACTTGATTTTAAATTAGTAATTCAATTTTAAAAAATAGATCATTTAAGCCTCCAAATTCTGTCATCAATCAAATTTGGACGCAGCGAAAAAATTCCAAGCATTTTTCTTGACCTGTTCCTGCTTCCTAGCAAAAAATGTTTTTGAATGCATGACCCACATCTGTACTGGAATTTTACAATGGGAATTCTGCCGAGCATCAATTGATCACGGCAGAACTCGACCACACGATCATTTTGTCGATGCGTTCCTCCGCCTGTTAGCAGGCTAATGCCGCCGTGTCATCAGCCGCAGGAGCTGACGGACATTTTGGAGATCAGCAACATGGTGTTCACGAGTCTCTTCAGCCTGGAGATGGTGCTGAAAGTCCTGGCCCTCGGCCTCTTCGGCTACATCAAGAACCCTTACAACGGCTTCGACAGCGTCATCGTCATCATCAGGTGGAATGTTCTTACAACACAGCGGTCCGTTTTTAAAGGGGGTTTTGATGTTCCCTTCACATTTTAAGATGTTCTTTTGTCATTTTCCCATGAATGTTTTATGTCGTCAGCGTGTGGGAGATCGCGGGCGAGGCGGAGGGAGGTTTGTCCGTGCTGCGTACCTTCCGTCTGCTACGGGTTCTGAAGCTGGTGCGCTTCCTGCCGGCCCTGAGGAGGCAGCTGGTGGTGCTGATGAAGACCATGGACAACGTGGCCACCTTCTGCATGCTGCTCATGCTCTTTATTTTCATCTTCAGGTATGAGATTTGACGTGTTTTTGTTTTTCAACTATTTCAAACGTGGCTGCCATGCTGCAGCAATGTCAAAAACCCTTCAAACCAAAATGAGCCACCGAGCCAAAATGGCCGCTTCAAATCAAAATGGCCGATTTCAAGTGTCTTTTTGGGTATGACATTGTTACGGGTCTCCTCAGTGAAAGTAGCTTTGGGGCAGAAATGTCGAAAACGCAATCCCACGTGTGCTACAGAGCTATTTTTTTTTCAAGTTTTTTTTTAGCACCCCTAGTGAAATTAGTGTATGGATATAGGTTATCATGTGATATACAACAATGGATTGTTTCAATCTTTCTGTGTTCTTTTCTGCGCAGTATCTTGGGGATGCATTTGTTTGGATGTAAATTTGGCTTGCGGCAAGACAGCGGAGACACGCTACCCGACAGAAAGAACTTCGACTCACTGCTTTGGGCCACAGTCACCGTTTTCCAGGTTTGACCCCCCCCCCCCCCCCCCCACACACACACACACAGTTGTCGTGTCTGCTATTTCATATGAAATTAAATAGTGGGACATTTAAACTGAAGCAGCTCGTGGTGTTATTGGCAGCGTCCCAGACACTCATCTTTATTATTTTTAATCCAATCTCGAGCTGGCTCACTATCATCAATGTTTTCCCTCCCCGACAAATGACCAAATGCGAACCACTGGCGCAAGCAGCAAGATGACGCTTCTTACAAACAGGAGGAGAAAAAAAAAAAAAGCAATGAGGCACGAAAAGGCACGCGGCAGGAGATTGTTTAACACCGACAAGCCTCATTGCCGTTCAGCCCGCAGAGACAGATATTAAATTCTACCTTAATGGTCCTCTTATTACAGCACAGTGAGAAAGTGCAAACAAAGTTGTTGTTGTCGCGGCTCAGTTTTACTTACTACCCTAAAATGTCCACTACAGTACATTAGGTCCGTTGATGACGAGCAGTGCATATAAAAAGTCGACGCGCCCGTCCGTCTCAATGCTGAGTTTCTGGGATGTAAAAAAAAAAAAAAAATGAGGCCAGGATAAATCATTTCAAAATTTGTTCCAATATTAATGTGACCTCTAAGCTGTACAACGCTATTGTAAACAAAATATGTATATTTTAGGAAATGGAATTTATGTAGTCACATCTGACTGTTGTCTATGTTTCTGCTTCCTGCCCACAGTCAACACGACTCTCTCTTTTGCCCACCTCCGCAGATCCTGACTCAGGAGGATTGGAACGCCGTACTGTACAACGGCATGGCGTCCACCACGCCGCTCGCCGCCCTCTACTTTGTAGCCCTCATGACCTTCGGCAACTACGTCCTCTTCAACTTGCTGGTGGCCATTTTGGTTGAGGGCTTCCAGGCAGAAGTAAGGACACTTTGGGGTTTGGGCTGCGTATGACATTTTTGGCGGTAGCGGCGACGGAGGCAGGGGTGGTGCCAGGGGCAGTTGCCGTCGTTTCGCATTGTTTGCTTTGGTGGTGGCTGCGCCTACTTAAAGGTCCACTGTCGTGAAATGCTTGATTTTTAGTATGTTATTAATGAAAAAAAAACGGCAGCTGTTATGGACCCATCCGTTTTTTCACAACAAAACATGATTTTGACTTGTATGGCTTTTTGTAACTCCCGCCATGAAAATCCTCTGGATGATCTGTTTTCGACAAGAAGCAGGAAGTGATGTACAGGGCAGTAGTGCACTCAAACGGTCTCGTCTGTTTATACTAGTTTTACCTGCTGGAAGGTAGCTTGTTGTTCCTTCGTGTTAGCCAAAATGCCGACTCGTTGCATTGCTGGATATTGCTTGAACACTCGGGAGGATGGATTCGCTCTTCATGCTTTTCCAAAAGATCCAGTTCGTCGTGAAAAACGGATTGCAGGGGTGCAAAGGACAAGAGCTTCGTGGGTTCCAAATGACAGGTAGGTGTGTATACAGCTACTAAAAGAAACAATATTTGGGGGGTGTGGGGTGTGGTGGGTGTAACCCGTAAGTAGGGGAACTAAATGTGTTGATGTGCGCATCGGAAGGCTTACGTACAGCAGCCGCTGAAGGACGGCCTCTGCAGGCCTTGTGGATTGCCACCGGCCTTGGCTCGTCACGGTGCTGAGCCATGGTGGCTCATCTCCATCGCGGAAGTGGATCGGACACGGAGGCAGTTTGGCCGTGATCCGCATATCATCTGAATATGGCTCGAAACGATAGGATAATATTGCCCCAGACGCTTGACTCGATTGTGAGACGTTTTTCTTCTTCGAAAAGAGCTTCCATGTCAGTAGGGGCGTGTTCGTCTCCCATAGTAAGGTCCACTGCGTGTTTTCAATGGCGAATGTCACGGGCAGTAGATGCACCCAATATGGCGACCACTTGGATGTCGAATGACACTTCTGCGACTTTGCGGGTGGATGACGCGCTCTCCGCTCATATTTATTTTGTTTGTATAGACATTAAATGAAGATTGTTGTATGTATTTTTCATTGCAATAACTATTTTAGAATGTTTATAGGGATGACAGTTGGGCTTTAAAGATGTGGTGGTGCCTTTGGTGCTGGTTGTGTGGTGTTGGTGACAGTGGTAAGTTGTTGGCATTAGCGGTGGCAGCTTTCTCGACAGCGTTGGTGGCAGCAGTGGGTTTGTTGACGTTTTTGGGGGGTAGAAGTGGCGTAGTAGCGACGGCTCTGGTGATGGTGGCAGTGGCAGCATTAATGCTAACATTGGCTGTCAGACTGGGTTTGGCTGTGGAGCGGTGGCGTTTTTGCTTGGTCCCAATTTGTCATCGTGTTGGCTCCGGCGGCTGCGTCGAAGACGTTCGCACCGTTGGTGATATTAGCGCAGTCTAGACCAGTGCAGGCGCAGCCTTGCATTGTCACTGCCTTTGGGATTGGCGATGGCGGTGGCAACCTTGCCGGCACTATTGACAGCGGCGATAACAAAGCTGCCTTGTGGAGAATAATCCCCACAATCCCGCTTTTGCCCCGCTTTTGTTCGAGAGTTTTCATGTCGGTCTCTCCCACATAAACACACACTTGCGCACGCGCGCGGGCACTCGCACACGCGTACACACACAATACTCTCCAGGGTAAGCTTGTGTTTGATATCGCTCTGTCATTCACAGCTGGTGAGCTTTTGTTGTTTAGTTTTTGCTGGTTTATCTTTGCAATCAGAACCTACACACTGATAGTCACACACTGATAGACACACACCGGTAGACACACATTGGTTGATACCCTGCGCCCAAGCTATGCTCCTCCATCTTTGCAGCGAAAATTCTAATTAAATTGGGCAAAGCTTTATTGCTGTGACGACGGGAGATCACCGCCAAAACCCTCTTCGGCTCCTCTGCCTCGACTGACTCGTGGTTTTGTGTATCTTTGCGTGTTGTGTTGTATGCCGTCTCGCGCGCTTAGGGCGATGCCAGCCGATCGGAGTCGGACGACGAGGGGCAGTCGCTGTCTTACGACGAAGAGGAGAAGCTGAGGGAGTTGTACGCAGCAGGTAACTAGCTAGCTTGAGAAGAAGCTAAAGCAGCAGTTTCCGTTTTTAACTTGAACTTTATGTTGTTCACGCTTCATTTAAAGAGCTGAAGATCCAGGCCATGATCAACAGCCCGAACGGTCTCCTGAACCCCAGGGCCTCCAGACCACCGCCCCTTTCCCTGCCAGTCATCACGCACACGGCAGCCACTCCCACCATCATCTACGGCCAATCGCGGCGTGCTAGCGCCACCTCCATATTAGACAGCCTTGAGCAGCAGAGGTCACCGGTGAGCTTTTTGGCATCGCACAAAAACCAAGTCCAATTACTCAAGCCGCCTACCAGATGCCTTAATAGAGGAGGATTACAAAGTTATGTTGTCACATAGTGGCCTGTTATAAGTGTTGCTGGATTTAACACACCTGTCTCCAAAAAACACAAAAAAGCCAAACAAAAAGCACAACACACTGAAGCTGAAGACTTACTAGTTTTTCTGACGTCTCACATTTTTTTATTTGGAGAAAATGTAAAATAACGCAATACAGTTTTTCTTATTTATTATAAAAGCACAATTATTTTCATTTAAAAATGTAAAAAATTGGATAAACAACATGATATAGCGAGAGTTTGTATTTAAGATAATTGCATGGAAAAAAGTTGAGTGTTACATGATGTTACACGATTTTGTAATTATAAAAATCGTACATTTTTTTAGACCATTTAACAATAAGTTTTATTAATAGCATGTTATCTTGTTTTATTATTACAATTATTTTCATTTCAAAATGTTTGATATTTTGTAACAATATTTTTAAATCTTGAAATACTTGAAAATATAAAAAAGTGTTCCATTTTATATTAATCAACCGAGTTTTTACCATTTATAATTTGAGTAAAAAACAGTGTCGGATAGCACCATAAAAAATGAAAAACTTTTTTAAAATCAAAATTTTTCAAATACAAAATTTTGTTCTATACTGTTTTTATATTATTAGTTTTTCATCCAGCCATCCGTTTTCCAAGCTGCTTATTGTCACAAAGGTTGAGGTTGTACTGAAGCCTATTTTTTAATTTTTTTTTTAAATAATGCAATACCTTGTAACATTTTTTTCCCATAACACAGTACTTTGATAATCTAGTAATGTACAGCATTTTTTTTTTTAAACCAACCCTTTTGTTCCTAACAAATCCAAGTCTGGGTCGTACCCTCTCCACAGCCTCCGTGGGACAGCGTCCCCGAGAGCCGCCGCTCCAGCTGGACCAGCCTGGGCCGAGCCCCCAGCATTCACCGTAGGAGCCAATCGGGGGAGATGGAGTCGCTCTTGTCCGACTGCTACAGCGGTTCCGACGCCGGCAGCAGAGAGGCGTCCGTGGACACGCCCGACTACCTGCAGGTGCCTGCGCTGCACACGCCCGATTGCAACGGGGCCGCCGCCTTCCACCTGCCCGACCACGCCTACGACGACGCGCTTCAAACGTCGCTCTACCACACTCAGCAGGAGGATGAGGATTTGGAGGAGGTTAGCATTGTTAAGCGCCTTTTGCTGATTTCTGAATTGCAACCCGTTGGTCAATAAAGCAAATATCAGGCTTTCCGAGAGGTGTCCGAGAACATTTTCTCTGATAAAACAAAGCATACATTTGTTAATGTAACATTAAATGATAGTCAATCATTATATTTCCCACACCAGACAGACCCCGCCACCTATAAAAAAAAATGTTTTCCAGGCTCCTACACAGCCTAGAAATAATATTTTCTTTGTAAAATGTCACTCTGTAACATTATTGAATGGGCAGAAGATTTCAAAGATACTTCATGGGCAATCTGTCACTCTGTGACACTGACATCAGTTTTGCTGTCAATCATGCTCTCAACATATAAACAAAAATAGTTCTGTGTAAAAAATATTTTGAACATGGATTCATGCTTGGCGGAATTTAAAGCACTATTCAGCCGTACAGCATAAAGCAACATTTTAAAATTAAGTTGCACCATTGAGTGTCATTGTGATGATGTGATGTGGTGATCGTTTGGTTGTATTTAAACTATAAATATTGTTTATGCTATAAGAGTACAGTTGTAAAGGAATAGCTTTGTGTTATCATGAGTCCACCAAGCGGGGCTAATTGGCTAATTTTCCGGGCCGTTTTATGCTTCTGCACACTTATCTTCGATGCCAACTACGAGCTGCAGTTCCTACCGATCCATTTTTAACAAACCAGTTTCACTCAAATTGATAAATTGAGAAATTATTCCACATCATTGTAATTCCACAGTCGCAATATTAATCTTGAGTATGTTGATTTGACCTGTGATGGCACATAAAATGTAATCGTCGTAGTTCCAGATTAAAGGTTATTTTAAATTAGTTCTTTTACACAATCCTGTTATACTTTTTTGTTCACAGAGAAAAATCGTCAACATTAGAATGTAATCTTGCAGTTACCGTAATTTCTCGTGTACAGTGCGCACCCATGTATAAAACACACTCAAAATTCTGGAAAACCCTTCTACATACGTATGATGCATTGTTATAATACACGATTTGATCAAAACATGAAGTATTCGCTGTATTTTGTAGTTGTTTTTTTCCAAGACTTATTCAGAACCAAAGCACTTTATTGAAACACATAATACTTGCTCTGATTTTGTAATTCACAGCCCTACTTTTAATTAGTAGGTGAGAAAACACACGGTTGTGCTCATATGTTTGATTACGTAGGCAGAATTTGTAAGATGAATACAATTCATAAAGAAATCATGAAGTACCAGGTGAAACCGTTTTTATTTTAATGGGATTCAAATTAAACTGTCAAGTGTTTCACGACAGCATTATCATTACAAAAAACAGAACCGGAAAGAAATTAATGATGGTTGTTGATCATCAGTCGTATTTTAAAAAAAGAAGTGATATTTCACAAATTTTGCCAGGTGATGTAAAATTATGAGCAAACTGTACATATGTGCAGCCATATGTAAAGTAAGTTTCTTTCGGCTTGTCCCGTTAGGGGTCGGCACAGCGAAATGCTCATATTTGTTTGGCACAGTTTTTGTGGCCCTCTCATATTGAAAAGAAAGTGTAAACATCACATCTTTTATAACCTCTAGGTGGTGATGGCATATTAGAATGAAAGTGGATATGTTCTGCATAATTTTTACTTGTCGGTGGCATGTTGAATTAAAAGTGTTTTTTTTTTTCCTCCGGGTACTTCCTCCGGCATCCCAAAAACAAACATTCCTTGGAGACTCTAAATTGTCCCTCGGTGTGATTGTGAGTGTGACTGTTGTCCGTATGTCCCCTGCGACTTGCTGGCAACCTCTTCCGGGTGTACCCCGCTTCCTGCTCGTAGATAGCTGGGATAGTCTCCGGCGCTCCCGCAAAACTTGTGAGGATAAGCGCCTCAAAATGAATTGATGGATAATTTTCATTTTTCGCTACAGACTACATTTCTACTACTTAGATGTGTAACCACCATGAATGTTTCCTTGAGCAGGATGTTGACTGAATGCCATTTCAGACCTTGTACCAGAAACTGAGGAAACTGCTGGAACCCTACAAGCCTCAGTGGTGCATGGAGCACGACGATTGGTCGCTCTACGTGTTCGCTCCACACAACCGGTAAATCCCCTCGCGTGCGGTCGATCGAGCGCCGCGTCGAAACACATAAACACGCTCTCGGCGCTTACACTGTGTGTTTTGTGTGCGTGTAGCTTCAGGCTGTGGTGCCAGAAGACCATTGGACACAAGATGTTCGATCACATCATCTTGCTATTTATTTTCCTTAACTGCATCACCATCGCGCTGGAGAGGCCCGACATTCAGCCACATAGCATGGTAACAAACACATACGCACGCACGCACGCACGCACACATGCCAATGTCCATTACGTATGGTAGACACTTCATTAGGTACACCTTAAGTACTGTGCATAATTTCCTTTGTGTATATTTTTTGAAACACAGGACATTATTTAAAAAATGTATAGAACGCTATTAAAAATATTTAAACAGTATTTAAAACGATGTAAAATCCGTACGTAAAATATGTTTTACAGGATGCCTGCGAGCCTAGTGAGGATAAGCGGCACGGAAGATGAATGAATGAATGAACAATGTGTTAATTATACATTATTTTGAATGCACTGAATGGTGTTTATTTCTGGGGAAAGTTTTAATAGGAAATAATAAAAATGTATAGTCTTTAAACAGGCGGCACGGCAGCTCAGCTGGTAAAGTGTTGGCCTCACAGTTCTGAGGTCCCGGGTTCAATCCCAGACCCGCCTGTGTGGGGTTTGCATGTTTTCCCCGTGCCTGCGTGGGTTTTTCTCCAGGTACTTTGGTTTCCTCCCACATCCCAAAAACATGCAAGATTAATTGGGCACTCTAAATTGCCCATAGGTGTGATTGTGAGTGCGACTGTTTGTCTCGATGTGCCCTGCTATTGGATGACAACCGGTTCAGGGTGTATCCCGCCTCTTGCCTGTTGACAGCTGGGATAGGCTCCAGCACTCGTGTGACCCTTGTGAGGATAAGCGGCTAAGAAAATGAATGGATGGAGCATATAAACAGGGCGGCACGGTTCCGATGTAGCAATGGTTTTCTTCTTCATGCAAGAAAAGCAGCGGGAACGCTAACGCGTGCCTGTGTGTGTCTGTTACAGGAGCGAGTGTTCCTCAGCGTGTCCAATTACATCTTCACTGTGATCTTTGTCGGCGAAATGATGATCAAGGTAAGTCTCCGTCACAAAGCGATAAAGCCGATTTGTGTCAGATGCGCTTCAGGCTGGGGGATGACCTCGTTCGCATTTTTTTGGAGGGGGGGCATGTGGTGGGGGGGACATAATTGTAATTATCTTAACAGAAGTGGCACTAAAAATGGACATGTTTAATCATGTTACAAACCGGCAAGCTTGGATGATTTAGGTGTATGTAAACACGTTTTCCTAATGTTATGGAGCTCCAGATAAGGGGGTCGTAAATCATAATCTTACAAGAAATTTTATAATTTTACATTTTTGTTTTTTAATAATTAGACGCCAAATATCTGTGATGGACGCAATGATCTACATGTTTATTTGCCTCCTGCCGAGCAATCACACTCGAGGGCCGTAAATCGCGGAACAAAAATGGTCCTAAAACTGGAACTTGCTGAAAAACAAATCACAATTCAGAAATATCGCATGAATTATGTATGTTTAAACATGTTTTCCAAGTGTTGTGAGGACCTAAATCTGTCACACTTGAGGGTGATAAATCGCTGAACCTCACTAGGAAAGTCACAGATCACAAGTCTTAAATGGTAACATGTATTCCTAGGTTCCTAGTTTTTGCTGGGACACAGTAATGGGGTATTGTAGCTAATTGGACATTTAATTTGTCAAATTTTTGGGGGACATGAATGACATAACTAACCTTCCTGGAAATGCCTTAATAAAAATTGGACTTGTTCACAAGTCAGAAAAGGAGAATTTGCCATTGGCGTGGAGACCAAATCTGTCAAAACCAGGAGTTTTATATTGCAAAAACTGCACTAAAGATGCCAAATCAGAAGTAAAAAAATCAAATGGCTTTTGTCATTTACGTGTCCAAACATCTTTTTTTCATGTGTTGTGGGGCTTAAATATGTCACATTTAGGGGGCCTAAATCATGTGACCTAGAAATGTTCCCGACTGTTTTTGTTTGGCTCTGTGTGTTTTTCTGCACAGGTGGTGGCGATGGGCATGTACTTTGGCCACGGTGTGTATCTGCAGAGTAGCTGGAACGTCCTGGATGGAGTCCTGGTGTTTGTATCCTTGGTGGACATCCTGGTGTCGGTGGCGTCGGCCGGCGGGAATCGAATCCTGGGCATCCTACGCGTGCTGCGGCTGCTGCGCACTTTGCGACCGCTCAGGTGCCAGCCTGTCTGACCATCTAGCCCAGGGGTGCCCAATGCTTCGATTGCGATCGACTCGTCAGCCAATTGTGCAATTGCGCACCGCTGACCCAATCTCTTCGCAGATATTCTGAGTTGCAAAAAAAAAAAAATAATAATCCAATGCAAATATTCAGTTTTGGGCATTTTCAATGCGATTCAATGAGTGAGGGATGACTGGTTGTTATAGCCAATGGCACAATTCACATATGTACTGTAAAAAATGAAAAGAAGAAGCCACTGGTTTCTTTAAAGCAGCGCACGGAACTTTCTCTAACAATGACCGCTCCTCCGCCACACTCTCTTTTTCCTAGTTTATCTTACAACCCCCCCCCCCTAAAGACGTGCACTCATAATTGCAAATGTTACAGTACTTACGCAGCCCATCAATGTGTTTTATAATGACAGGGTCCGCAGTCTGGCCAACTTCGAGCAAAGACGAGCTAGACATGCTGCTTATGTTTACTATAAATGTAGAAAGTTAAAAAAGAAATGCTGTTGTTTTAAGATGCAATGACTGTCGGAGTATGTGAATAATCGAAGAAAATGTGGCTAAACTGGGTGAGATTTTCTCTTTTCCGAGTGGGAAAGGTCTGGTCTGAAGCCAAAGTAGAAAGCGCAGGATGAGATGGTGTGTCATTATAAAATTTCACCTTGGCAAAGCCTGATCCAGGATGAAAGCACAGACAATACAGTGCACAAAAAGCTAATCCTGTATTTTAAATATAGGAGGCAACAGAACATTAACCTGAAAACGGTTTGGGAGCATCATCATCATCCCCCCCCACCCTGTCCATCATCTGTAGCTCGCGAGAGGCTGGCTGCTTGAAAAGTAGATCTTGTGGTAAAAAAAGTCTGGGCACCCCTGATCTAGCCTATCTCTACTGTGCAGTTTCCATTTCTGATTAAGTGTCCAAATGTGATTTCTGAGCCACCTTTTTGGGGCTTTCAACATGCTACAAAACTTTTACAAATTTTACATAAGCTTGTGTAGCCCGTGGTGAAAATGGATACAGTTTTGGATTCTTCCAACGCGACCCTCCAAAACTGTCATGTGACGCCTTCATAAGGTCTTCATCAACCTTGGTGTGTATGGTGAAAATGCCACCGAGAAGATTTTTTGTCAGTTTTCCTCAATAATTACCTGTCACACCATGTGGTGATATATAGTGCCATAAAAACTGGAGAAGGGGAACATTGTAAAAACTTTTTGGGGACATAATGTCTGGATAAAAATTGAAAAAAAACCTGCGAGCTGCAAGGAACACATCGCCACACCTGTCTGGGTCATGGAAAAGTTTTGAAATGCACTGCACTGGATTGTGAAGTTATGAGCGCTCCCTTCGCGTTTCAGAGCGAGAAGTCGGCACATTTTGCCGCCATGCGCCGCCAACTGAAATTCTCCATATTGTTGCTTTTATTTGTAGGAGACGTGATGCTAACATGTAAGCAATCCTAACCAGATTTGGACAAGTTCATCTTTGAAGAACACCTGGAAATGACCATCATAATATCCCTAAAATGACCACCTCACAGCAAAATATGACTTTTCAGACACAGGACTGAATTAAAACTCCTTCCATGGGCTCTACTGAGCTATCATTTTGAGTATGAGAATAAGATATTTTTTTCCTCTATACGTTGCCGTGAC
This sequence comes from Syngnathoides biaculeatus, assembly GCF_019802595.1. Taxonomy (NCBI): domain Eukaryota; kingdom Metazoa; phylum Chordata; class Actinopteri; order Syngnathiformes; family Syngnathidae; genus Syngnathoides; species Syngnathoides biaculeatus. The sequence continues at coordinate 10,435,055 of NC_084648.1, read as the reverse complement.
GCATATCCATTTGAACGTGAGGGTACGTGTTCGTGTTCCAGGGTCATCAGTCGGGCTCCGGGTCTGAAACTGGTGGTTGAGACGCTCATCACGTCACTCAGACCGATCGGGAACATCGTCCTCATCTGCTGTGCTTTTTTCATCGTGTTTGGGATTCTGGGGGTTCAGGTAAGTGCAATTGGAACACCAATATGGAATACTGATTGTTTTAAGACAAATGAGGTTCAGGATTAAGAATGAAAATGGGAAAATGCAAATGAGGTGCTGATAAAGAATCACTTTCTAGTGGCGTGCTGTACGATTCCCTTTAAATACATTGCGATTGACTCTAATTATGCCTTGATTCATTCCGTTTACAAAATTAATCAATATGATTCGCTGCAATTACGATGTGAATCAATATAGTTAGGGCATACTGAAGCATAAATATGGTCATACATAAATACATAAATATGAGATGAATCTATACAAGTCACTGTAAATATGATTCAATTCTCTTCAATCATTGCATGAATCGAATACATTCACTCCAACTACAATGTGAATTCATACAATTCATTCCAAGTACAGTATTATTGGATAAGATTCACTCCCAAATCAATACATGTGACTCAAATTGTAATTGTTCACTGCAATTCACTCCAACTGTAATCTGAATAAATTCGATTGACTCTAATTAGAACATGATTCTCTACAGTTACCACAAGAATCAAATCAATTGTTCTACAATTACAGCATGAATTCATACAAGTTACTGCAATTACGATGCAATTTTCCCGAACTACGGTGTGATTCATTTGGAATACGATTCAGTTCACTCAGATTATGATACGATTCACTCTAACTGCAGTATGAACGGTCCAGGTGACTCTACGACTCTACAATTCATGTGTCGATGTGATTGACTTCTATTCGGATTAAATTCAACGTTTATAAAAATAAAGTAAAAAAAGAAATTGTCCTATCAGTCTTATTTATTACTGCGCTACTGTCTAACTCAGGTTTAATGCTTCTTAGCTTTTAAAGGGCTTCAACCAAAGATAAAAATGTCCTTCCACTTCCCTATTCTATGATATTATGAAATACAATATAGCGTGTGTGGTGTTATAGCTAGGATAGAATAACAACTACATTACCCGGCATGCTCAGTCGCCAGATATAGAGGATACAGAAGTCGCCCGAAAGAGGGTTAACGGGACATGTTTGACAACTTGTGAGTAAAGACAGAGTTCTTGAAATACGCCTCGTCTATTTGTTGTATAAGATAACGACAACACAGCGTGCATGTGTGTTTGTGTGCGTGCAGTTATTCAAAGGGAAGTTCTTCCACTGCGATGGCTACAACGTGACCAACGTCGCCAACAAAACTCAGTGCTTGGATGCGGGACACCGTTGGCTCCGCAGGAAGTACAACTTTGACAACCTGGGACAGGTGCGACACACACACACACACAGATACTGTACAGGCACGCACACACACGGTGACACAACACACTGATGGAAATGTCCGCCTCGCAGGCCTTGATGTCTCTGTTTGTGCTGTCGTGTAAAGACGGCTGGGTCAGCATCATGTACGACGGCCTCGACGCGGTCGGCGTGGACCAGCAGGTACCGCATTGCCGAGACGAGTTTTCATTAGTTGGTAATTTTCAATAAATCAACTACTAAATTATTCAACAAGATATGGAGAGAAAGTTAAATAAATATTTTTGAAAAAATATTTCTCGGTTAATCAAATCAATTAGATTCATCAATTCATCAGTTTGCTTTGATAATAAATGAGTAATTCATGCATTCTAATCGAATAAAAAGTTAAACATATGTAGAATGCATTAGTTATTTATTTGTTTCACATCTGCTGATTAGTCAGAGATGAAGGCATTTTAAAAAAAATTAATACATTTTTTAAAATTATTTGATGCTAACCAATCATTATGGGTTTAATGATAGTCAATGATTTAAGGTTAAATGTACATGTAAAATTGCTTATTTTGCTTGTATCTTTTTTATTTTTAGGATAAAAGATCAGCCAGTTGTGTCACGTGAATATATGTATTTTAAAAATGTATAAATATATTTTTAGAAACCAATTTGAGGAAAAAATGTCTAAACTAATGCCTCGACGCGGTCGGCGTGGACCAGCAGGTACCCCATTGCCAAGACGCCTCTTTATTTGATTGATATAACTTTAGTTGGTCATTTGCAATAAATCAACTGTCAAATTATTCAACAAGATACGGAGAGAAAATTAATTTAAAATGTTTGAAAAAACATTCCTCGGTTAATCAAATTAATTGAATTCATCAGTCCATCAGTTTGCTTTGATAATAAATGAGTTATTCATGCATTTTAATCAAATAAAAAGTTAAACATATATGTAGAATGCATTATTTATTTAACATCTGCTAATTAGTCAGTGCTAGAGTCATTTTGAAAAAAATGAATACATTTTTTAAAATTATTTCATGCTCACCAATCATTATGGATTTAGTGATCGTCAATGATTTAAAGCTGAATGTACATGTAAAATTGCTCATTTTGCTCATATCTTATAAAAGATAAAAGATCATCAAGTTGTGTCATATAAATATATAGATTTAAAAAATGAATAAATATATGTTTATAAACCAATTTCAGGAAAAAATGTCTAAACTAATGCCAGCAATTTTGTAATAATTGCACTCTTGTTAATGTAAATATTCAGTGGGCAGGGCCATACATTGCAATTAATTAGTACTTTATTACTATCACGGAAGTAACTGTAGTGCCTTATACGTGATAGTGTTGCGTTATGGTGTTTATTTCAAAGAGTAGGCAAAAGTGGGGATATTTTCGGAGACGGAGAGAAGCAGAAACGAGAATCCCGCTGATAAATAGATGCGCAGTGACAGCTGTGGCACTTTCGCTGCTGACTCGGGACTCCCGTTGTCTCGTTGTTGCATCCGGCAGCCGATCCGCAACAACAACCCGTGGATGCTGCTCTTCTTCATCTCCTTCCTGCTCATCGTCAGCTTCTTCGTGCTCAACATGTTCGTGGGGGTGGTGGTAGAGAACTTCCACAAGTGCCGGCAGCAGCAGGAGGAGGAGGAGGCCAGGCTCCGGGAGGAGAAGCGACGGAGGCGTCTGGAGAAGAGGAGGCGCAGTGAGTGCGATTCAAACCGCCATATAATCAACTTAACGACTGGATTTTATAATTCACGTAGTTGTTTTCAAAGATGTAGTAGAAGTAGGGAGTTTTAAAATGTGTTTGCCGGCTCCCTCTGGTGGCGTGCCGTGGATTCATGGCCTAAGTGCAGTTCTGTTGTATTTGACTTTAGAGTTGAATCCAGTTGTTTAATATTAAAGGTCCAATGTCATGAAATGCATGATTTTTAGTATGTTATTAGTGGAAAAAAACTGCAGCCGGTGTGGACCCAGCCGTTTTTTCACCACGAAACATAATTTTGACGTATATGGCTTTTTGTAACTCACGCCATGAAAATCCTCTTGAAGGATTTGTTTTCGACAAGAAGCAGGAAGTGACGTTGGAGGCAGGTGCGCGCTCAAGCGGACTCGTTTCTTTCTATTAGTTTTACCTGCGGGAAGATCGCTCGTTGTTCCTTCGTGTTAGCCAAAATGCCGGCTCGCTGCATTGCTGGATATTGCTCGAACACTCGGGAGGATGGATTTACCCTTCATAAGTTTCCAAGAGACCCGGTTCGTTGTGAAAAATGGATTGCATGGGTGCAGAGGACGAGAGCTTCGTGGGTTCCAAATGACAGGTCGGTGTGTATACAGCTACTAAAAAAATTATATTTTGGGGGGACTACGTAATCCATCTCTCAGAGCGTAACAAAAGATGCGCGTACATACGACAGGTGTGCTAAATGTGTCGATGTGCGCGTCGGACGGCTTCCGTGTCGGGCTTGCCGGGGAAGGCTGCCGCGTTGTGCCTCGCGGAGGAGCACGGCTTCGGCCGGGCTGGCTCATACATACTGTCTGGGAGTTTGTCACCGCCGGGTCTATCGGTCACGGCTTCAAAGCCGCGGATGCGGCGCCTTGTCCGCTAATCAATTTGAAAAGTTTATGATATGGCCCATATTTTTGCAATGACTTAAAAAGGATAAGGATAAGGATATTGTGTGCGTGCGCAGAGGCCCTGGAGAAGCCATACTACGCCGACTACTCTCCGCTGCGGCGCTCCATCCACAGCGTGTGTACCAGCTATTATCTGGACCTCTTCATCACCATCATCATCTTGACCAACCTGCTCACCATGAGCATGGAGCACTACAACCAGCCCCAGGTAACCACGGCAACAGCCCCCCTTTCATCACCTCCATTGCAGGCATTCATTGCGCGCGTCACGTCAAACAGTACCTGGTGGAGATCCTCAAGTACTGCAACTACGTCTTCACGGTGGTGTTCGTCATCGAGGCCATCCTCAAGCTCATCGCGTTTGGCCTCCGTCGCTTCTTTAAAGAAAGGTAGCAACGCCGCCGCCGCCGCCACTGCTGTGACGTAGCGCGGGTTGCCAGGGGCGAGTCGCTTTGCGCCACTTCGACGGAATCTGCTACCGAGCCCTCTTTTTTTTTTTTTTTTTTAATCAGTCCCGGCATTGGATTTTACCTTTAAAAAAAAAAAAAAAAAAAAAAAGGTAGACAAACATTAACATTTAGTTTTTTGAAATTGTTACATTGCTAAATATAAAAAAATTAAATCAGTGTTTCATGCTGACCTTGCATCTATCCCATAGAGAGGTGTATTGATGCTGGAAAGGCGGAAAATGCAGATGATGAGAAAAATGAGGAAAAGAGTAAAACATCCTGAATAATTGTTAAAATGTTTTTAAAAAATAAATGGTCATGATATTATCAAATCCAGTCTTTTTTTGAGAATTGATCTTAATCATACAAAAACAATGGCACATTTTTTCTTTTAAAAAAGTCCAAGCAAACATGTAGTTTATTTATATATTTAAATATTCATAGAGTAATTGTTTTTTGGGGGGTTAGGGCATCAGGATCAGAATCAGCCAAGGATTATTATTATTATTATTATTGGCCAAGTATGTAATCAATCAATCCATCAATCAATACATAGATACATAAATGAATACATTCATACATATGTGTATGTGTGTACAAATAATAAAATACTGTATACATAAAATTTTTTATTTTTTTAACTGAGTACATTTTTGTGGAAAAATTTCGAGATTTGAGTCAAATTTTCTAGAAAAAAAAGAAATAAAAATAGAAACAAAATTAGCATATTGAAGGTCTGAATTGTATTCCTCATGAAAAGAAAATACATTTAAATTTAATGAGATTTGTTATATCTCTAATTAAGTAATTATTATTATGATTATTATTAAATCATGATTTAAAATTTGATTTTTGAAAAAGAATCCCAATATTAATTTCTATTTATATTGAGGTTATATTTTTCTGGAGGAAAAAAAAATAATAAAAATTAAAGTCAAGAAGGTGAAATATTTATTTATTTATTTTGAAAAAGTCATGTTAAAACAAAATACTCAACTTTTTTTTTTTTTTTAAGGACTAAAGTTGGAATGTTTTGCGACAAAAAAAAAAAAAAAAGACTAACCCTAAATGACAAGAAACCAGACTTTTCAAAGAAAAGAAACCGCAAGGAGGAAGACCCTTTTTTGTGCGCATTCTTGCTTTGCAGGTGGAACCAGTTGGACCTGGCCATCGTGCTGCTGTCCATCATGGGAATCACGCTGGAAGAGATCGACCTGAACGCCTCGCTGCCCATCAACCCCACCATCATCCGCATCATGAGGGTGTTGAGGATCACGCGAGGTACACGAAGCAACACTCGACCACGACATTGAACGCGACAACTACAGCTGGCATAATTTATGAATCAAGCAATTGATCATCAAATGAATCAACAACTAAGAGGGATTGTTTAATTTAAATTTGTACAACTCCTGTTTACAGCCATTCTTACGTTGCAAAACAATGAAAAGAAACAGCTTTGACTATTTTCTGAGATGTTAATAGTACACAGTAATCAAAACAATTGTTTTGATGCCGTCTAACTGGGCTGAAGAAGAAGTTTTACTTTTCTCGTAGCGTCGAGTGGAAGAACTTTTCAACATTTTTCAAATTCCACACACAAAACTGATCGCAGCATATCAACGTCTCTTGAGCAAAGACATTTTTGGAGCTCTTGGAATAATCTGAGGCTTGATTGCAGCCAGTCTCAAGTTCTGTATCAAAAATGACAAAACTACTTCAAGTGCCGGCTCATTTCAACCCACTGTGGTAATTGGTGCTGGCCTCTCACATAGCAGATTTCCGGGTGTGCTGTTCCAGGATTTGAATGCAATTTTGCACCCATCAATTTCTTTTCTGTAACTCAGTGATGTGTTTGTGTTTTGTCTTCCACTAACACTTCCAATTCCACTACTTGAGTATTCATTTTCCACTTTTGATTCTCTCCCAAAATGTAAAAAGGAAAACCCCATCAGACCCGAAAGTGCAAAACCCTCTTTTAAGTACGGCACCCTGGACTACTTTTACACCTTTTGCCAAGAGCGTACGCGATCTGCTCAAGCAAACACGCAATTTTGTGGACGCTATTTGGGGTATTAGTAAATCAGGCCCTCGGAGTAGATACTTACTGCGCTGTGGTGCCGCCATGTTGCAGTTCTGAAGCTGCTGAAGATGGCCACGGGAATGCGAGCTCTGCTGGACACGGTCATGCAAGCGCTGCCTCAGGTAACGTCAACGTGCTTTGACAAAGCGGCCTCAATAGGAATGCTGACATTTTCACTATTATGAGAATTTTTTTTGAGAAAGGGGTCTTATTTTTCCAAGAAAATTTTTTTTCTATTTACTCTATTCTATTTATTAGTGTATTTTTTGTGTGTGATTTTGTCATAAAGGAAAAAAAATCTACAATATTTCAGCGACAATGTTTTGTCATTTTACATTTTTTTATTTCCTTAGAGTTTTTTTTGCATTTAAAATTAATTATTAAATGTTTTTCTTTTTTTTTTTTTTACAATGGATAAAGTCATGTTTCACCTACAAGGTTTTATTGTTTTCCATCGTTGAAATAGTTCTTTAAAGTTTTTTTTTACATTTAGAAATTATTTTATTTTTAGTTTTTATTTTTACTTAAAACTGCAGTCTAGCCATTCTTATTTACGTCTAAAAGATAAAATCTAAAATTGATTGTGGGCAGCATTAGAATCAACTTGGTTGAAAACAAATGTTTTTTTTAAGTGACTCAAAATTGCTAAAAATCATGTAAGAAAAATCTAGAGTAAAAAAAAAAAACTAAAAAACGTCACCTTATTTAGCCATTTTTGAAAAAAATATTCTCATTTTTAAGTGGAGACAAGAGGCCAAAAAGATGAGGACCAAATAAAGAGGTTTTTCTTTGAAAAAATGTCCTTTGTGTCCCTTTTTCCCCGATTTATGGGTCCTGGCACTGTGAGTCACTTCAGTTCGGTTCCTTTTTCTCGTTTTCTTTCACGCTTAATCAGAAGTGTACAAATGAAGTCGTTCTACCTTTGCATAATGGCTTCAGTCGCAGCGTAAATATAAAGGAAGGACACTCGAAAGAGCGTTGAGAGCGTGTCAAAGTGTCACGAGGGAATTAGCAGCATTTGCCTAACGGTGATTTTTGAGTATAACAATTTTTCCATCGTGACAAAAAAACCAGGCAGAAATGTTTCGCTTCATTATTTTTATGAGAAAGAGACTGGAAAAGGTTTGCTGGTTCACAGGGAAAAGATGCAAAATTCTTCGGGATGGGCTAGAAAATTGGATTTTATTTCAAAAGTTGTTTAAATGATGATGAAATCGTTATTTCACAAATCTAATTTTTTTGTTTGAATCTTTCATGTTTTACTTTTTTGTATTTTTAAGTGTAAAAATATAACAGTAGAGTAATCATCTAAAAATAAATAGTATTATTTATAATTGTTATGTATTTTGACGTGACTTTTTTTACATAGCTTTTCTTTCTTTCCATTCATGCTTTGTTTTTCGAGTTCAGGTGCTTTTTGTTCCATTTTTGCGCGATCTTTGAAAGAATCTTACCTCAAAGGCGAACGCGCTCGTGAGCTCATCGGGGGTTTGTGTCCATCGGGGCCTGCGTGCGCCTCCATTTGTTTTCCCAATCAACCATCTCCGCGTATCTTTTGGGATTTGAACTTAGTCTAGCACGCTGTCTGCTTTATGTACGCCTCTCTCTCTCTCTTTCTCTGTGTGTGTGCGTGTGTATACTTTCTTTTTATGTGTGTGCAACTGTCTACGTGTATTTGTGTGTGTGTGTGTATATACACTGTATGTCCGTCTAGGTGGGGAATCTGGGTCTGCTCTTCATGTTGCTGTTCTTCATCTATGCAGCTCTGGGAGTTGAGCTCTTTGGAAAACTGGGTTAGTGTGTGTGTGTGCATGGGTACAGTACGCTGTGTGTTTGTTGCGTTACATGCATTAATTATGTCAATTTTAGCGCTCCCCCGCCCTCCTGTCTCCCCCGCCCTCATCCCTTCTAAGGCGTTCCTCGTGGTTCTTTTCCAGAGTGTTCCGAGGAGAACCCGTGCGAGGGCCTGAGCCGTCACGCCACCTTCGACAACTTCGGCATGGCCTTCCTGACGCTCTTCCGAGTGTCCACCGGGGACAACTGGAACGGGATCATGAAGGTGATTGGCTGAGCCGTCGTGGCGTTCGTCAAGATGGAAGGCGAGCGGCCAGGTTGTTATTTACCAAACAGACGGCGCGTTAAGCGCAGGACACAATACGAGGGGGGCGGTGGGGAGGACAACGGAGGGGGTCGAGACAATTGTTTCGCAGGCTCTTTTGCGCCACCCCGTTGGAGGATGTTGGAAACACAATGTGGTGCACTATTTTTTTTTTTTTTGATGTCACACAATTTGCAATTTGGATTGAACGCATCGTTTAGGGTGAAATTTGCCAAAAGGCAGAAGTTGTCTCAAGGATCTATTTTAATTTGTTTGAATTGTTTTCACTTTGTGATCATTTTCATATTTTTTATTTGTTTTAGCCCTGCAATTGGCTGGTAACCAGTTCAGGGTGTACCCCGCCTCCTCCCCTTTGACAGCTGGGATAGGCTCCAGCACTCTCCGCGACCCTCATGAGGATAAGCGGCAAAGAAAATGGATGGATGAATTGTTTTACATTTTTTGGAGGTTGTTTTAAAAAAAATTCAACTCTATTTTGTGATAAATTTGCACAATTTCTTTATCATTATTTTGCTACTTATGTAATTTGTCTTTACATTTTGTTTACACTTGAATTATGTTTTCATTTTGTTTATTTATTGTGATTTATTTCAATTAGTTTTCATTTTTTTTTTCAAATAGTCAATTTTAATTTTTGTCCCTTTTCCCCATTCTTTTTTATACATTTTCTTTATTACTTATTTTATTTTTTACTTTTCCTGACTTTTTTCAACACTTTAAAGAAAAAAAATATTCTTTATTTATCTTTTTTTTTCCAGTTATCTCTATTAGAAAAAAAATTGGTACTTATTTTCCGAACATTTATTTAACTTTTTAATTTTGTTTTACTTTTACAGTTTTGCCACTTTGTACTTTTTTTAATTGTTTTTTTGAACAGAAAAACAAGTACGCATTTTTACTTTTTCTATCCACACGATACATGCAGGTATGAATATGAAACAAAGCAAATCGAATAATCAGCGACAAAATACGTGTCGGCAATCCGTAAATCAACACTTTTGCTCCCGTCCAGCGGATTTCCAAAGCTGTCTCCTCTAACAAAGATGAAAGATTGTGAGCCTCGTCCGCAGCTGTAAGCATAGTTTACTAGACAGGCGGCATGTTAGCGGAGGACAAAATCAAATCTGCTTGCCGGAGGACAAAGAGACAATTGTTCCACGGCGTCAAGGTCTTTTGCGTCCCCGTTGGAGGATATTGGAAGAACGATGTTGTGCATTCATTTGTCTACCTCACAATTTATAGTCTGCATTTAAAAAACATCTCGGTTTAAGTTTCCCAAAGGTTTTAAGCATTCGTGTTCACAATATTCCCCCCCAGGAATAAAACTTCAGGTTTGTTTTTATTTACTTTGTAATCCTGTTTCTTTTAACCAGTTTTCTTTCTGACAGTTAACATCATAAAATATATATTTTTTTAATTTTTGAATCTGGACATTGTTTTTTTTTCCAATATTTAACAATGTTTATTTTAAAAATTAGATATTTTGCTGTACAAAAAATGTATTGTGAAATTTAGAATTTTTCCATTTCGCAGCTTCCTGCCTTTTTTATTTTGTTTTTCCTGTTTACAGATTTTTTTACTTTTATAAATTGATTTTCAAACTTTGATGCTTTTTTTAAACTATTATTTTTCAGATTGTTTTGTTGTTTCTTTTAACAGAACACTTATTTTGCTTTTTTGTTATTTTCATTGCATTACCTTTCATTTGTATCATTGTAAAATTTTATTGAAATAAAAAAATGATCCCAAAATAATACTTTTATTTACTGTAATTTACGTTGCTCGGAACTGGTTGTCGATAGAATATGAATTCAGGTCATCACAATTTTTTTAAAGCACGTGGTATTTGTTATTCTCGTAACTACGATAATATTTCCGTATTGGTAGTTGGAGCCAAAAGTGACGCTTGGCAATCGGCGCCTGTGGTGATGCGTTTCAGGACACCCTCCGCGACTGCCGCCCTGAGGACCGGCACTGCCTGACGTACCTGCCGCTGATCTCGCCCGTCTACTTCGTCACGTTCGTGCTCACGGCGCAGTTCGTGCTGGTCAACGTGGTGGTGGCCGTCCTCATGAAGCACCTGGAGGAGAGCAACAAGGAAGCCCAGCTGGAGGAGATGGAGGAGAGGCGGGAGCGCGAGGAGGCCGCCCGCAGGAACAGCGCCGGCGCCGCGTCCGGGGACCCCGCGGCCCACAACGGTGACGGGCCCGCGCAGGTCTGTTGGAAATCCCAAAATAGTCTTGATTCGTCATGTCGTTCCGAGGCCCGATTCGGCGTAGGATGCAGAAGGGGTCCAAACGGGTCGAAAAAGTACTAAAACTTGGGCGAAATGATAACATATTGCGGCTTCAACACGTCATGCAACGCTCATTCGCATTCGCATTCCATCCGACTGTGCAGGTGCAGGTGGAGGATGAGGAGCGTCGCCACGGCAATCTGCTGACCATCGGCCGCATGCTGTCCCTCCCCAGCGACAGCTACAGCCAGCAGCCGCTCAGGTGCCCGCCGTACCCGCCGGTGGGCGTCGAAGCCTACTCGGCCTACAGCTACTCAGGTGAAACTTGATCCCGGCGAGTAGATTGTACTTTTTCTTTGGCTTTTTAGGGAACTCATTATAAATATAAAATATTAATACTACAGATATGTTTCTCTTTCTTTAGTTTTTCAATTTATTGGTGATTATTTTATATATTTTTACCATAACATTAAACTGTACAGTTTATATATGGTTGTATCTTTTTTTTCTAAATATTATTAAGTTTTTCAATTTTTTGAATGTATTTTTGTTATATATATTTCTAAAGTTTCTCAAAATTTGCATATCCCCGACAAAAACTTGTAACGGTCAACGTGAATTTTCCCGCGCAGGCTCCGTGTCATCGCTGGGCTCCAGCGGGGGCGGCTCCCTGCTGCAGGTCCCGGGCGCCCTCCCCGCCATCAGCCACGCCTCGCTGGGCCACGGACGCAGCAGCCGCCCCGTCATCCGGCTCAGTAGCTCCCAGAGCATCGACCGGGGGTCGGCCCACCACGGCGGCCCGTCGCACCGACACCGACTGGACTCGGCTCACAGCGTGGACGGGAGCCGGTTCGGCCCCTCTCCGGTCGCCGACCGACGCCGGCTGAGCTCCACGCGCAGCATGGATGGATACCGGGTCGGCGCGGAGAGGTCCGAGCTGGTCTCCAGCTGCAGTATAGACAGACATCCCTCGCTCAGGCTGAGTCCGCTGCACGGAGCTTCTCATTGGCTGAGCCCCGAGGAGAGTCTGGATCGCAACAAGCTGAGCCCCTCGTACGTCCCCGAGAGTTCGGTCCTCAAGAGGCCGGCGTCCTTCCGTGCTGCCGGTAGACCGCTGCGCAGACAAGTGAGTGTCTTTGCATTTTTTTGTCATGAAAAAAAAAAAAAACAAACACAAATTTTTTTTTCAGTTTCATAACTTTGCCCCACAAACCGCTGAGCATCACGTTTGAACTTAAACAGCATAGATGTAACGTCTTGAAGATTTTCCTCAAATAATTTACTTGTCGCGTTCTTACCTCAAGTGTTTCCCTCCCTGGCATCTAGAAAATGCTTTTGGGCACATTTGACTTTGCCCCACGAACTCTGCCTAGCAACAAGTATTAATGACGGAGGTTTATTGAGAAGGCGATCTTAACTTTTTGGATGATTTACTCAGGAAACTGACATCACAACACATATTTCCACTGAAAAATGATTACCGGTAAGTCTTTCTGCTTTTGGGCACACGTGGCTTCGCGCACCTGGTTCGAAGCTTCGGTACACAGAAAGTTTAACACGAGTGCGGCGCTAACGCGAGCCCACCCTAGCCTCGCGCTAACGCTAGTGCGGCGCTAACGCTAGTCCGCACTAGTGTTAAACTCTTTCTGTGTACCAAGGATTATAACCAGGTGCGCTCTGAATTATGATATTATTAAGTAAACCGACATGAAAAAAAGTCCTTTGGGGCACACGCAAATTTGCCTCACAAATCACGTCTTCAACGTTCATTTCATTTCGCTTTATTTCACCAAGATAAGTGAAATTTTTCAAAATGGCTTTCGGGCACACCTAAAATTGCCCCCCCCCCCCCCCCCCCCCAAGTCTTCCCAGCATTATTTGCATAACTTTGCTTGCAGGAGGCCGTGCGTTGCGACTCTCTGGAACAGAGCGGCTCGTCCGACACATTGTCGGACGCCCCCCTCGGCGGCGGCGCCGCCGCCACCACCACCCCATCTTCTTTTACGCCGCCCCGCCAGCGCTCGTCCAGCGTCCACACCTTGAAGTACACTCAACCGCAGAGGGTCATCTCATGCCGGAGTCGCGGTGACACGGCGGCGTCGGAACCCGAGCCCGAGCCGGACCTAGCGGAAAAGGACTCGGTAGGGTTGGACCCCCAGGTGGGGGACGAGGCGGACGAGGAAGTGCGCCGCATCAACACTCAATCGCACAGACACCTCACGCCCAATCCCGACGACGGCCACGGCCGCCTCAGCCAATCGGTGTCGCCGGTGTTGGGCCGAATTCGGAAGGAACGCGTGAGTCCGCCCCCGGGGCAGGAGCCAGTTACCATGGCGACGCAGTTGATGGACAGCAGCGTGGAACTCAGGAGGCGGACGCTGTCGTTCGACGCCACCACTCTGGCGACCAATCAGCCCGAGTCCGGCTCTGTGGACGACTGACGTTCTTTGTCATGTGCGCCAGGCCACGCCCCCTGCCTCGTCCTGGCCAGTCACAGGGTTTGTGCATTCCAACTGGACCCCCACCCCCCCCCCCCGCCCCGTGCAGTTTGTTTTGTTTGCACGAGACGCACAACTTTCAAGTCTTATAGCCTTTAGTGTACTTTGACCACAAGTCAACTTCCCTTTCGCTTGTTCTGTGCTCCTGCTTCCATCCCACTTCTGCCTCAAGCCGAGGTCACATTACCAAAACCGCTCAGATTAATCTGAAGGTTTTTTTGTAATATTTTGTCCCTCGTGGTCAAAACAAAAGTCTCCTCCAGGCTCCTCATAACTTCTTAATTGTCAGACATGTGTAAAAATGTGATAAAACACTCAAGTCATAACTTCAACAATATATTTTTAACGACACCAATGAAGTTAACTGGTCTTCCGAGTAAAATTTAATATCAATAAAATACTGCCTTTAATCAGTGATGCTGCTTGTCAGAAAAGAAACCTGAAACGAACATCCAAATGCACATAAATTACTCTCTGATCCAAATTTATTTATTTATTTATTTTACATTTAGCATTTTTCTTATTTATTTATCTATTTATTTATTTATTTGCGCAACCATTCCCCCCCCTATGGAATATGTAATGTGACCTAGGCTTAAGCGGTCTCTACCTCTGCCCGGTTGATCCCATAGCGCCCCCACCCCAACCGCAAACACACACACACACACACACACACACACACACACCACACACACACACACACACACACACACAGTAATTATTCAAGTATTCCCGCCTGATGACTTTCACTTTTATGGTTTTATATTCTCAGGGTAGAAATAGTGTTAGACTGCCCCCTGCTGTGTGAAATTGGACTCGAATCACCTTTTTTTTTAGGGGGGGGGCTTCCACGTGACCGAAAAACGCAACAATTTATGCAATGTGTATCCTGCTCACTCATTAGCGCCCTTTGGATTGTTTAAAAAAAGAAAAGAAAAAAAGAGACATTCAGACCCTTTTTATCCACCGAAATAAAGTTGTGTGGACACATGGAAATGAAATGAATGAATGTTGATGATAATGGAAAAAATGTCAGAAGGACCCAAGTATGAAATTGAAATTATGAAGGTGAACCATTTTGGTCTGAAGAAGACATTTCTGGAGAATTCCAAGGCCGTTACCGGGGAATTTGCCAAAATGAGTTGAATTGATCACAATTTTTAGGGGCTCAACGTACCTGAAAATGCAACCGAAGCTTGTGTATCCCGGTGAAAATGAATGTGAAAAATTATTTTGGGCCTCCCCAACACGACACCCACTGGGGAACACATTTTTTGTCGAGTCAGGTCTGACGGGTGTTTTTAAATCATTTTTGGGTGCGAAATCCAAGACGGATCTCAAGTCTTACGACGGCTAATCAGTGGAAGCTGAGCTGTGGGGGAAAAAAAACGAAAAAAAAAACTTGACGTGCCAGAAAGCAACTGAGTGCAGTTTTGGAATCAGCATGCCAAGTTTAGTTTTGATATTCATAAAAAAAAAACAACTCAATCAGAATTTTTTCCCCATATTGTTCTCCAGTGCAAAACTGCAACAACAACCTCAGACACCAGTTTAACTGATCGGTGTGAAATTGGGCAGACGTCAGTCATTGAACAGCACGCCGGCCATTTATTGCAATGTATTTTGCTGCAGATTGGAATATTCGCAGCGGGAAAGTGAAGATTCGTCGGCGGCAACACAGGGAAGACAAAAGGTGAATTTTGAAAACGGGAATGTGACAGGACGACGACGACGATTTGAAATGTTGCACGTGGAAATGTTCCGAGATGCACGATGAGCAGCGCCAGGCCTTTTGACACGGTCCTTGAATAAAACCGCAGCACTTCTGTTCTTGACTTGTACTCACCTCAGGTTATGTTGACAAATTCTCCCGTCGTTTCAGTTTTGCATCTAAATTTCAAAAATAAAAATGACACTTTATGCACAGTCCACACATACACTCAGATGTACAGATGTTGTTTTCTCTTCAATGATTTTGGTAAAATACAATTTTATTAAATTATTTTCACGCATTTCAACAGTGATGAGCAAAACTAAAAAAAGACAGAATACCCCAAATAAAAAGCCGTCCATCCATTTTCTTTGCTGCTTATCCTCACAAGGGTCACGGGAGTGCTGGAGCCTATCCCAGCTGTCCACGGGCAGGCGGCGGGGCACACCCTGAGCTGGTTGCCAGCCAATCGCAGGGCACATCGAAACAAACAGTCGCACTCCCAATCACACCTTGGGGCAATTTATTGTGTCCAATTAATGTTGCATGATTTTGAGATGTGGGAGGGAATTGGAGTACCCGGAGAAAACCCACGCAGGCACGGGGAGAACATGCTCTACACCAGCGAGACTGGGATTGAACAGTGGTCCTCAGAGCTGTGAGGCTGACGCTCCAACCAATTGCACCAATGTGCTGCACCCCAAATAAACAATTTTGATCATTTTAATTATCAATCTGTTGTATAATATTTTCCCCAAACCACAACTAGATATGTAAACAATTTTAAAAATGTAAATACATATTTTAAATGAATCAAATTGCTACGAGTCCCCTATGTCTAAATATTAATGCAAAGAAGAAAAACAGACAAAAGCCATGCTTTGATGTGGTGCTGGTTTTCTTTATTATTTTTTTCATTTTTCATCATACACATGAGCATATCACAATGAAATATTAAATCACATGAATATTTCATAAGTGGAACATTCAGGAAGGTGCTAGCCTGCCTTTTTTTTTTTTTTTATTCCCCTGCCAGGATATCTGCCAAATCCTTCCCCTCTATCGCTGCCTGTCAATCAAACTGTGAGCCAATCAAATGCTTCAATTCAAAATGTCTTTTTTGTTAGGCGTCGTCTACACTAAAGGAACATGCTCGTGTATGTGTGTGTGTGTACGGTGGTGTGCCCATGAGTGTGTGTGAGCACACAAAAGCGAAGAAAGCTGCGGGGTGGTTGCCATGGCAACAACATCATCACGGCCTTAGTTACGGGACGTTAGAAGGCGGGCGCCACCGGTCTGTGCTGCTGCTGGGTGAGCTTCTGCGGGTCCAAGGTCTCGGTGAAGGGCGGGGCTTGGTAGGGCTTGGTGGTCACGATGGTGGCGCCGTTGGCGATGGGGTAGGGCGTGGCCCGGGCGTGGCCGGCGCCGGGTCTCGGGGTAGCGTCCAGGTGTTGCCACGTGAACAGGTTGGCGTGCGAGCCTGACAGGAAGCGACGCAGGGCGCTCAGCGTCAGCACCGTCTGTTGGGGGGGCACCGGAAGCCCGTTAGCGCAATGCACAACAGTTACGGGAAACTTCACTCTGTTTTGGGCTAGTTACCATGACAACCAGGGGCGGAACAAGGCCGTTTCGACAAAGCGAGGGTGTCTAAGTCATTATTCTAAGCTCTGCGCTATTAGGACCACATTACGTTGGAAATGGACTTTGTTCAAATTAAAAGTTACCCAGTTTGAAAATGGAATAGTCGTGTAACGATTTCAATTACTTCCTCAAAATTAAATATACCAAATTACAATTTGTAGTATTTTAATTATTTTTCTTGGTTTTGAAAGTCAGCAGGAGCCTTGAATATTTTACATTTTGTAATATTTTAAGTATTTTTCTTAATTTTAAAAATCGGCAGGAGGCAGGAATATTTTACATTTTGTAACATTAAAATTATTTTTCTTAGTTTTGAAAAATCGGCAGGAGCCTTGAATGTTTTACATATTGTCACATTTTAATTATTTTTCTTAATTTTGAAAATCGGCAGGAAGCTTGAATATTTTACATTTTGTAATATTTGAATTATTTTTCTTACTTTTGAAACTCAGCAGGAGCCTGAATATTTAAAATGTTGTAATCTTCTAATTATTTTTCTTAGTTTTGAAAATCAGCAGGAGCCTTGAATATTTTACATGTTGTCATATTTTAATTATTTTTTTAAATTTTGAAAGTCATCAGGAGCCTTGAATATTTAAAAAAATTTAATATTTTAATTACTTTTCTTCATTTTGCAAATCAGCAGGAGCCTTGAATATTTAGCATTTTGAAAGATTTTAATTATTTTTCTTAATTTTGAAAATCAGCAGGAGCCTTGAATATTTAAAATTTTCTAATATTTTAAGTACTTTTCTCAATTTTGAAAAGCAGCAGGACCCTTGAATATTTAGCATTTTGTAAGATTTTAATTATTTTCTTCATTTTGAAAATCAGCAGGAGTCTTAAATATTTTCCCTTAAAAAGTGGATTAAATTCATAAAATCACTATTTTTGTATAAACAACAACCTGAGACAAGAAATGAGGAAATGTAAATGTATTTACTACTATGACAAATTAATATGCCATAAAAAATGTCAAAAATTATAAAGATGAACCTGTGCAAAAGTGAATGTTATTTTATGTGTTCAAAAGTTTAACTCTAACCTAGTTGAACCTTTTTAAAATCTCAGAGAAACATAAAGATTGCACCATGAAGCCCTCTTATTTGGGAAAACATGACCAGAGACAAATTCATACGAAAAAAAACCCCAAAACAATCTGCTAGATTTGAGCTTCTGTGGCAATTTTTGAAATGTAACTCAAATTGAAATCAAGGAAAATTCCAAACGCGGCTTTTGCGACTGACCCACGTGATGATGGAGAAGAAGCAGAAGGCGATGGCGGCTCGGGCGGCGTCGGCGCCCTGCGACAGCGGGAGCTCGTCCGCCGACGTCGCCTGCCACTGATTGGCCAGGAAACAGAAGCCCACGAACCACAAGAAGCTGGCCACGCCTCCCGTGGGGCAAAAAGCACAAGAACTCGAGTTAGGATTTCAAACAAATTTCTACGCTTTCCAAGTTGCCGTTAAGATTTGGTATTTGGGTTTTCTTGGGGTTTTACACAAGGTTCAACATTTAAAAACTGGGTTCTAAACGAGGATGAAGGTTTTAAAAGAAGGGGTTTCAAGCTATTTTTAGGGTTCCTTTCGAGTCCGTTGTTTTTGTACCTGAGCAGACGAGGTCGAGCAGCACGGCACGCCGGCGGTCCCTCAGGCTGCTGAAGGACGGGAAGACGGCGTCCAGGAAGAGGAAAAAGGCGCTGGCCAGGAAGCAGGCCACGCCCAGCGTCACGCCGAAGTTGCACGCGTCCGCGTTCTTGTTGAACACACACAGCAGGCGCTCGCTGCCGATGTTCATGTAGCCTTCGTTGACGATGCAGCTGAACACCACCATGGAGAACACCTGCGTGCGGGCCCGCATCTACTTTCAAACGGGCTAGCTTACACCGTTAGCAACATCAAAAGGAATTAACCATTCCTGTCAATTGCACAAAATGAGGGTCTTCATGTGACTTTTGCTTCGAAAAATTGCATTCTATAGTACAAACATACAATAATGACATATTTAAATGAAATAAAAATAAAAGCTTTCATTCCACTTTGTTGGTGATGGTGCAGAACTGTGTGCGTGCGTCACTTGGGGACAGTATGATAGCATTAGCTTTAGGCTAGTGGACTAAAGTTAAAGCTCTGCAGCGTTTTAAATACACAATATATATAATTTCTCTTGTTTGATGTTTACTTTGACAGTGAACTTCAAATGGCGATGACATTGAACAAGCATCTGTATATTAATGGTCTTTCAAATTACTGCGTTTCAAGCCATAGAATAATAGTACAAAAGAGTAAAAAAAAAAATTGAAAAATGTTTTCAAATAGTGAAAAAAAACTTGAAATATTTTAAAATTATGTTCCGGTCATCCATCGATTTTCAATCACGCTTGTTCAGGGTGCTTGATCTTATCAAAGGTGACATCAGTAGAAAGGCGGGCTGCACCCTGCACTGGTCGCCAGTCATTCACAGGGCAAATTTTTGGTTCGAAAGTATGGAACTCTATTAAAAATGTAAGTCACAACGATTTAAAATGTATTAAGTGCATATTGAGAATGTACAAAAAAAAAAAGTAGAGACAAACAAAGACCAAGCTTTAGTGAAAAATATCAAATTGTCCAAAAATACAATAAATTATATATCTATATCCATCCATTTTCTTTTGCCGCTCATCCTCACGCGGGTCACGGGAGTGCCGGAGCCTATCCCAGCTATCAACAGGCAGGAGGCGGGGTACACCCTGAACTGGTTTCCAGCCAATCACAGAGCACATCAAGACAAAGAGTCACACTCATACTCACACCTTCGGGCAATTTAGAGTGTCCAAATAATGTTGCATGTTTTTGGGATGTATGTGGGGGGGGGGGGGGGGGACGGAGTGCCTTGAAAAAAAAACCCACGCAGGCAGTCGGAGAACATACAAACTCCATACCGTGACCCCTGTGAGGATAAGCGGCTTAGAATAGATTTAATAGATTTTAAAAAGCATTTTCTCAATGTATTTATATATATTTTTAAATCCTGTTATTGCTTGAAGTATTAACACGTCTGCAAATAACATCTTTGTGTCCTAAACTGTTTTTGGGGCATCATTAACGTGCAGAAATCAGATTTTCAGAAAAATAAACACATTAATCAATAAATAATGTTAATGTCCCAGTAAGGCTGCACGATAGCTCACCTCGACGGCTCTAACAGCCAAGGGGGGGGGAAGAAGAAACCATTTAAATGCAGAGCAATGCACCTAATGCGAGGAGACAAAGAGGAGGATGCCCACATCCACCCTCCCCACTTTTTTTTTTTTTTTGCAGATGCTCACCCACGAAAGCAGCCTCAGGACCGTCCGCGGATGCGTGAAGAAGGCGACCGGGTCGAAGGCGAGCTTGCCGGCTTTGGCGGCTCCGTACGCGGCGGCTGGCTCCATCGCCGCCGGCCCTCCCGTGCGACCGGCTGAGCGCGGCTCTTGTGCCCGCGGAGAGAAGCGTCGGCGACGGCGACACGAGCAGCTGTGCGCCGCTGTGCGCAGCCGCGGCCGCCAGCAGCCGAGCGATGACGTCACTTGGACGCCACTGGCTGATTTTGTTTTTTATTGGACTGCGTTATTTTTCTGCCATCATTATTAGCAAAACATTTGCAAAATGTATTATTTACTGTAAACGCATTTGCATAGGTTTTTTACATATTGCTTAGTAATATGTATGCTTTTTTTCTCCTTGTGATTACATCTTCTTAATTACATACACGTTTGACATTTTCTTACACGTGATATGTCTACTTTTACATTGTTATATTAATATAACGTTTTTACAATCGTTATTACATACCATGCAAACCATCACATCTATCACAATGTCAAACGAGAAAGCATATTTAATAAATAAACTATTAATTATGACTCAAATATTATTGTATCACTATAGTCTAAGTAACCCTTGTTTATTACTATTAAATTAACTATTTATTATTATTATATTATCTGTAATGCTGACAATGTGACAAGTGAGATCAGGTAAACATAGAATATTAGTATCATGCACCACACCACCCAGACTTTATTGTTACTATTATTATACTATTACTATTACTACTACTACAATATTGCAGGTAATATAGCGAGACCTAACTAAACTGAACTGTAGTATTTTTACTTGTACTTGTGTAATTTATCTGTAAAACTAACAGCCAGCATCTTTCTTGTATGTGAGAACGGCTACAAAAATGGAAGAAAAAAACAGTTTATCGTCCTTCAATTTTCTTTTTTTTTTCCCCCGAATGAAGTATTTTATCGTTTTGACATCGGTTCTTTTCTTTCTCTCCCGCTAAAGTTCGTCCTTGGTGGCGTTTCTCTCTTTCTGCTCCTCTTCCGCTCTCATGGTCTCCACGTACTTCCTCCTGTCGTCGTCCTCCTTTTTTTTTTTTTTTTTTTTTTTTGAGGATTGACAAGAAAAGGTTTTATTTTTAGGCCGCCGCCGACTTCCGTGGACAAACACAAAAGAGGCCGTTTACCTTCTTTCTGTCTTTTGCGGCTTTCTTCATCTCGGCGTGGACAAAAGCGAGCAAGGCCTTCAGCTTCATGTCGCCAGTGTAAAAAACCGCCTGCGATGGAAATATTTTTGTGAAAAAACAAAAAGTTTGAGGTGGCTTTTATGTGACCGGTATTGTGAATTTGAGGCGGCTTCACCCGTTTATTGCTTTTATTTTGTTTCCTGTTTTGATTGCCTTCAGAGGACTCTTGGCCTGAGTTGGTATTGAACAAGTTTTTTTTGTGAGCAAATGACTTGCATTTGTCTTTTCTGTGACTGGTGTAGTACATTTGATTTACTTTTGTAAAATGATATTACAAGTTTTATGTTGGTGTATTTGTACTTACTACCCATTCCCTCTGGCTTACTTCAACTTTTATTGTGATACAGCTTCTACAGTAGCTGTTTGTGAACAAATGACCTTTTTTATTTCATTATTATTTTTACTATAGCAGTTGGTTTTTACTTAAGCGTATTACTGCCACACACACACAAAAAAAAAAAAAAAAAACGGCGTCTTTCACATAAGTATGTGAAACCTATCACATAATCATGTGAAACATTTCACATAACTTTTTTTTGGGGGTTTGCCAGTAATACACTTCCGTAGATTTTACTATGTGTAGTAAGTATCTGCGAGCAACAGTCTGGTTTCATGCCTAGGAAGAGTAACACAGATGCATTATTTGTACTGAGGACGCTTGTGAAAAAGTACAGAGGTCAGAAGGAGCTACATTGTGTTTTCGTGGACCTAAAGAAAGCCCATGACAGAGCACCAAGAGAGGAAGTGTGGTACTGCATGCACAAGTCTGGTGTAGTGGAGAAATATGTTAGGATAGTGGTAGTGATAAAACAGTGGTGAGGCCGGCCATGATGTGCGGATTAGAGACGGTGGCACTGAAGAAACAACAGGAAGCTGAACTGGAGGTGGCAGAAATGAAGATGTTGAGGTTCTCGCTCGGAGTGACCAGGTTGGATAGGATTAGAAATGAGGTCATTAGAGGGACAGCCAAAGTTGGATGTTTTGGAGACAAGATTCGAGAGAGCAGACTTCGATGGTTTGGACATGTCCAGAGGCGAGAGAGGGAGTATGTTGGTAGAAGGGTGCTGAGGATGGAGCTGCCAGGCAAAAGAGCGAGAGGAAGACCAAAGAAAAGATTGATGGATGTTGTGAGGATGAGGACAGTGGGTGTTGGAAAGGAGGATGCACGAGATAGGCTTAGATGGAAAAAGATGACACGCTGTGGCGACCCCTAACCGGACGAGCCGAAAGGAAAAGAAGTTGGTTTTACTTTGTTCGGTTTGTTGTTAGGTTTGTACTTCCTGTTTTGGTTGGCTTGATAAGACACTCAACTCAAGATGGTATCGAAAACCTTTTTGTGATCAAAAGACTTTCATAAGGAATTTCTGTGTCTGATGTGGTGCGTTTGAGTTTACTGTTCAAGTGAGGCAGTTTTTTTTTTGTGTGTGTGTAGGATTTTTATTTTACCACTTCCTGTTTTTTGCCTTGCTAAGACACTCAGCAGGGATAGCAAGTAGATTTTTGTAAACAAAGGTCTTGTCGGTAGTGTACATTTGAGTTTGTTTAGCACAGTGCAGCTCTCTTTTGTTTTAATTGGTTTGTAGTTCTCGATAAGACTCATGGTCCAAGCTGGTGTACTCTTTGTACTTTTTGTGTGACTAAATGACTTGGATGAGAATTTTCCACTAAAGTCACTTTTCTGTTTGTGCTGTCTAGTGAGAAGCCGCAGGCTGCTACGTTAGCTTCTGGCGCTACCCGCCAGACAATCTGTGGCTGTGTATCGTACTCTCTCTGCGTAGAGGGCGGGGAAGAGGCAGAAGGCCGGATAGGCGCGTTGCACCGACATGTTGATGTCGTTGGCCGACGCGTCGATGCGAGCGACCACGACGTCGTCGTGGGCCTTGAAGGCCTCGGCTAACTCCTCCCACAGGGGGAACACCTCACGGCACTCTGGACTGTAGGGAACATCTGAAATACACGCAGAAACACAAGCCACTTCAATAGATACACATATACATACTTAATCCATCAATTTTCTTTTGCTGCTTATCCTCACAAGGGTCGCGGGAGTGCTGGAGCCTATCCCAGCTGTCAACGGGCAGGAGGTAGGCTACACCCTGAACCGGTTCCCAGCCAGCGTATCTCAGGGTACTTAATAAAGAGTAATGATTCAATTGTGGAATATAAACAAATTACAGTCATTTTTTAGTGAGACTTTTTTTTTACGTTACGAGGGAAAAATTTGGCATTTAGCAGTCCCATCGTATATTGTGTGTGTGGTGTGCACACACAGCTGAGAAAAAAAAATCCAGACTTGGCAGAGACGTCAAATGTGCGCTCACAGGCTTCCGACAAGCTCCACGAGCTGTTCCTCCATATTTGAGCCCCAGCTTATTTTCGGATTTGGATCGGACATGTTTGTTTTTATTCACACCTGCTTCCCTTGCTCCTGGGGACTGATGTCATAAAGTGTGATGCCGCCATCTACTGGTGGGGTTCCAAAGAAGAATTTTATTTAGAATATTGCTTAAATCTTAAGACCAAAAAAAAAATAAATAAAAATTGGGCAAGTGATGGCTTGTATCTGGAAAACCACGCAAGTAAAGGCACTTGTACGTTGGCGGCCTGACCCGTCCTGGATCACTTTGTCGTGTAGCCATGGCACAATTGTTTGCCCGAAATGTATCGCGCCGTAGGATTTTGGCCATTTTCATATTTTCAAATACGGTTTCCATGAGACCCGGAGGCTAATAGGCGCACTATGTGTCGGGCCACGTTCACCACGAATGCAGTTATGTTTTTTTTTGCCGGCCCGTCACGTCCTGAAGGTGTCCGTCACATCTTTTGCTTTCTGTCAAAGCTTTCTTGAATGTCACGAACCTCCGGTGAGGGGCTGGACCCAAATGCAGGAGTCCGGGACAAGGACATGGCGTTAGGCGTGGTTCAATTCAAAGCGGAGGTCATAAGCAGCCCGAGAAGGCAGAGGTACAAAAACGCTAGGCCAGGCAGGATCCAAAAGACATGCAGCGAGGTCTGATGACAAGAGACGAACTATGAACTAGGACTTGACTATGAAACATGAACTAAGACAGGACTAAACTAAGGTGGCACAGAAACACTGTGGCGAGGATAGCTCAACACTACACTATTTTCAGTGGTGGAGAGTCCGACTGTCAGCGAATGCCACGCCCCTCTTGGCAGTGGTCACAGCCTGGCTCACGACATTGAACAGACGTTCACGGCAGAGTCAACGGGAAGGGGTTGTCCCAAGAGTTTTGCTCGTGTAGTTGGGTTTACTTACAAAACAAAACAAACACAGTCCGATTGGGGTTAAAGGCAACTTCCTCAAAAGTACTTCCGACCAGTTCCTTGACCGGACGTTGGTCCCATCCCTCCGGTATCGGCTCGCTCTGCATCTTGGGCTGGCGACGACACGTACACAACTTCCAATAAGTTTGCGTTACACATCACACAGTCAAAGGTACCGTATGTACCTTGGCCTTGCCGTCCAGGTAGTCCTTGCAGAAGGCCTCGATGGAGCTGGCGTCCGGCGTGGACGAGGGCATCTGGTAGGTCACGTGGTCAGTCAAATTGACCAATCGGACGAGAGGAGCCTCGAAGGGCCGTACACGGAAGTATTCCATCAGACGGCCGTTCCGTGGCTCGAACACGTCCACCAATACGAACAAGATCTTAAGACACATAGTAGAAGAAGGTAAGATTCTGGGTGTGGGGGGGGGGGGGGGGCTGCACTTCTCACCCACCTTCATCCTGAAGCCCTCTGCAGCAGCCCTGAAGGCGGCGTGCATCTCGTGGAAATCGGCAGAGCTTTTGTTGACGAAAAGGAGGGCGTGGCTTAAAACGGGCGACGAGAGGATCTGAGTGGCTGTCTGAAGAATGAATTAATATATAATCATTTGGATTTCATTGGATACATTCAACTGGCCTGACAGTTCTGAGTTCCGGCTCAGACTGTGTGGAGTTTCATGCTTCAGTACATGCCTGTGACCCTTGTGAGGATAAGCGGAAAATGGATGGATGGGTCGGTGACAATGAATGGTGTCAGAGATTTTGCTCCCGTCAAGCAGTCCACGTGTGGAAAATGCAGCTCTCAGTTATTCCATAACACCCTTGAATACCTTTCCGGAATATTCCGTGACAGGATCCATCTGGTAGACGCTGATAAAAGTCAACAGGTCCTCTTTGGAAGTCTGAGCTGTCATCTTATAGGCTTGGATCAACTTCGACTGCAAACACAAACACGGGCAAAAATATCCCAACTTCAGCAACTGCGTGACCATTTTTTTTTTATTGAAACTAACGTACGTGTTATGTAACCAGCAAAAACAGTGTACAATATTCGACATATACGTATTTGTGTTTTTTTTTAAACATTGCAGATCATTTGTGTTTTTGTAAACGGCAAAGACAATTTAGAGAGTTGCGTAAACCTAACTAATGGAGTATTTGCAGCAGTTTGTACATAGCTTGGACAGTATAGCGGTTACGGCTCGTGCTAACTAACCGCTAACCACCCTGGACTAATATCCTGGGGGTTGATCATCCTGAAGCACGACGGTGGCAAATGCCATTGACGGCTTTAGACGTCAAATATCCACATTAACTGGGAAGGCTGGCAGTGAATTTTTTATGACATCTGTTTATCAAAAACCGTCTTTTATACGGTTTCTTATTGTATTCAAAGATTACTTTTTTTTTCATTTCCCAAGAAAGAAAGGAGCAATAAAACGTAACCAGGAGAGGAAAAATGACTGAACTCCACTTGATCTACTCTTGATCTTGAATGCATCACTTTAAACAAAAATGGTGAGAAACTGTTATTTCTACACAGGCACTTTCAAAGTCCTCCACGGTGTTTTCGAACAAGACCGAAAAACATTATGTAACCTGCTGTATCGGTGATGGTGAATATTTTATGGATACAGAGTACATTCAGAAATAATTGATTATATACTTGCAGTCTTGGGTAAACATTGTTTCGTAATACATAATAGCAAAAAAAAAAAATAAAAAATATACAACTTCCTGAGATTATACACATGGCCGGCAGGTGAGTTTGTGTGTATGTGAAGCATCATGAACTATGGCTCGAACCAATGGCTGAAATATTAACAATGCCGTTACTTATTTCAAGTCCTCAGCAAACCTCACCAGCATTATTTTATTCACATTAAAATACTCGGATTGAATAGTAACGAATTGTATGCCACTGATAACCTTAATTGGACACCGTAAATTGCCCCTAGGTGTGATTGTGAGTGCAGGTCTCTAAGTGTCCTGCGATTGGCTGGCAACCAGTTCAGGGTGTACCCCGCCTCCTGCCCGTTGACAGCTGGGATAGGCTCCAGCACTCCCGCGACCCTCGTGGGGATAAGCGGCTAAGAAAATGGATGAAAACCTTCCCAAAACTTTTGAAATAAGCTGTTCCGTCTTGATTGTACCTGTTTGAAGAGTAGCACGACGTCCTTCGTGACATCATATTTGGCGATGACGTCATCACTCTGCGTCACAGCAAAGCCGACGTCCGGGAGGCTGACTGCAGCCGCGTAAAACACCTGCGCGAACTCGCTGTCTAACTCCTACACTGACATATACACGACATATACACAAAATCAATAGTCTTATTTATTAGAAAAGCATTACTACGGTTAAGGGTTATCGCTCTTTACCTCAAAGAATCCAGCCACGCGAAACTCCTCCTCCTTCTCCATCTCGCTCCCCCATTGGCTGAGATCAGCGACAAGGTCGGCAATAGACCCCGCCCTCCTTTTCAGCCACGTGACAATGGAGGCGGAGCTCTGAGGAACTTTAATTGCACCCAGTTAGGGATGGAAATTTAAAAAAAAAAAAAAAAAAATATATATATATATATATATATATATATTCATATTTTTGAAGTTTTATATTCACTTTAGGAAAAAAAGGATTTTAAATGAGCCCCATAACACAAAATGTGTTAGTTTGTATTTGAATTTACATGAGGGGAACAAAAACAACCGTAATATTTATTTCCTCTATGTCTTTGGAAAAAGATCCAATAATAAAGTCATTTATTTATTAGACGATGATGTGTAATAAAATTTTTCAAGGTTTATTTTTAGTTAAAAAAATATTTTTGTTCTAGAAAATTAAATAAAGCTTTAAAAAACAGTAACATATTGTAACATATTTTGCATGGTTTTATTAATATTTACATAATTTTTTCATTATGTTCCATATTTATTTTCTTGACCTCTGGAGGGGAAAAAGCTTTGCTTCAAATAAAAGAAAACGGTTTAAACATTTGGAGAGAGACATTTTTAAAAAAATATGTTACAATGTACTATATAAATTGTACTCATGTCACAGTTCAACTATTTTTCTTGATGTCACTTCGGCGAACTTCAAATTTTGTGAAACTTAAATTAGAACTGTACTTAAACTCACCTGGGCAGGATACAAAGTTTAATTTATCTCCGAAAAGGTACAGCCTGATGTTTGGCGCTCCTGTCGCGTCAAGTTCTTTGGCTAGTTCTTTGTCTTTAGTCACATCCACCGTCGCCATCTTGACGTCAGAGTCCCGAAGATCGATGGCGGCTCCTTGAAACACTTCCGACAAACGATGGCCGTCTGCAGACAGCGGAGCATCTGGATGGCGACAAACATAAGACCATAAAATCAATCAATTAATCCAAAATTCATTTTTTGGCATCGTGATTTTTTTTCGCAAAAAGTTTTTACAAACTTCAACAAACCCGAGGTTTTTTTCTGTTAACATCAACGATGATTTGCTGGTCTTCAATTGATCTACTGCATGTGATTTTGTAAAAATCCATCTTCAATCAACCAAACGTGAATGTATTTTTTTAGTAAAGGTTAAAAACTTTTGGATTTGAACCTTACGAATGCGACTCGGTTCTACCGAATGCACATTGAAGATCGTTTTAATGCCCATAATCTGAATCTTTTTTTTTTTTGCATCCATAAAAACATCAAAGATTTAAAGCCGGTGTGACGGTCTGAGCGCTCCCCCGTGCTGAAAAGTCTCCCTGTGACGAATGCACATGCGGTACTAACAAGGGAACTTTGGGTACGTAGCAGACGCTTAGTGGGAAATCCCCCGGTCTCATAGTTCCCCTTCTTCTTACATACGTTATATCCTAACCTTAAAACAAAAGTTGATAAAAAGATATACACATATATGTACGTTCGCTGTGTTCGTCTTTCTGAGACGTCCATAGCGAACATGAACACTAGGCGACAAGTTATCGAATGGCATATGTCGAAGCATGGAAGGGGATATTTCAGAGGTTACAAAATATACGCACATGCGCAATAATCACAAGGAGACTTTCCAGCACCGGGAGCGCTCAGACCGTCACACCAGAACTGTCAGCATAGCTAACGTGCGTGCTCTTTCAAGTGTCTCTTCTACATGGAGCCAACCAAACAGAGGAAAGGGGTAGTCATAGCCATGTATGGAAAAATTGGATTCAAAACTGAGTCAAACAGAAGTCGGTGTCAGAGGGCTTTTGTGGTGGTGGTGGTGGTGGGGGGGGGGGGCATTTATAGAACAAAAGCAAGGTAAAAAGTAAGTTTCTTTCGGCTTGTGGTGTTTTCTGAAATAAAACTGACACTTTGATACAAAGTCAATGTCAGAGATTCACTCCGACGATGTAAGTAGCAAGTGTTCGAACTCACTGAATAGCACCAGTAGCTGTTTGTGGGTCTTCAGTGCTCTGTTAAAATTTCCCTTGTTCAGGTGTAAAATTCCGTCCTTCTCCGGCAGCATTTTGGCCTCCTGGCCGGCAGCAACGAGGCAGGACGCCAGCAACAGCAGCAGCGGCGACGGCGATCTCGCCATTGTTCCAACGGGCATCAAAGTGTGAGCGCGAGTGCCCGAAGGCTTCCCAGGTACTTGTGAATGTTATCAGGTCCGTCTCGTCGCTCATTAACTCTTGTTATCTGAGCCGGCCGACGCCTTTGTCATTGACTGTTGCTCGTATCAAGACAATTGCTAATAGTTGCCTAATACGGTTGGCCAAACAGCAAGGTCAAAATGGAGGTCCAAAAGCAAGATAGAACACTTTTGGTTATGCAAACACATTGAAATATTTTGCTTGGAGGTCAGGGGTTTATTTAGGCAAACATTTATGTGTTAAGTGTATGTGGAAGAGACGAAGCCGCTACTTTTTGTAACTGCAATTTATAACAAGAAAAACGAAGTCTATATTTAAGAACTATACACATTTTTGGGATCATCAAAGACGATTTATTTTTTAAACAAAACAAACTACATCTTTTGTTGAATGTCAGAAACATCAAAAGACAGTTTTTGGTAGTTTTGGTGATTTTTTTTTCCCACTTTCCTTATCTGGGCAATTTAAAGTTAAATAAAATTACAATTTATTATTTTAAATACATAATATCCGCATTTTTTATCGAATATTTTAGACCAGTGGTTCACAAACCTTTTACACCAAGATAACCACTTTTTTCTAGATAATTTTAAATATTCATTTTAAAACAATATTTTGACATTCCCTTGGGTTATAGTTGTCTGATATTTAGATTTATTTGACGATTTTTAGTGGGGAAACTATTACAAAAAATATAAGAATTTGAAAAAGGGGACGGTACTTTTTTTTTTTTACAGCACTGTACATCAGCTACAAAAATTACACAATTAATCAATGTATGCCACACATTTTTAAATACAATTATAAATGTTTCAAGAAACGAATGTATTTAAGGTAAATATTAAATACAATTGAACTCCACTTAAAACAGTGATTATTTTTTTTCACGTACCACCTACCACAATTCAATAATCACTGTCATAAATCATTTAAAGCAGGGGTGTCAAACTCATTTTTCTCGCGGGCCACATAGAAGTTCTGGTTTCCCTCAGAGGGCCGTTACGACTGTGAAACAAAAATATTGAATCGTCTAATCATATTTACATCATCAATTTATGAACCAGTTTTTGAATCAGAAATCAAAGGTAATGTTTTTTTTTTCAACTATTCATGTTTGGTAACACAAAAATGCTTGTAGTATCTCAACGTTATTATTTATGATACACGACAATTTGAAATTTTGGTACCGATTTTTACAAGAATCATGGAAACCGGCACTGTAGATTTGGCTTCGTGGGCCACATAAAATCATGCGGCAGGCCGCATCTGGCCCCCGGGCCTCGAGTTTGACACATATGATTAAAAACATCAACAAACCTAACAAACGTACTGTTCATCTTCAGTCATTGTGATTTTTTACTTAGTATACTTTGTCTAGCTCGATGCATTGTTTAAAAAAAAAAAAAAACAGCTATGTCCACATTTAACGTGGTCTGGTTATCCCTTTTTTAAGGTAACAAGAAGTTCAAGTAAAAGTGTCCAAATCGAGGACAGTGGACCCATGTCAAGCTTTATGGTGGACGTGTAAATGTTTCCCACAGCGAGGGCAGTAGTGATGAACGTCCCACAAATCTGGAATCATGAACGGGATCAGGCAGAAGCCACAAACCAATCTGGAATAATAACACGCTTAGGAAAAGGTAACGACACGTCAAGATGCTAAAGTGCTAATTACCCCGAAAAGGCCAGGACGCAGCATAAGGTGAAGGCACCCTTTCCGGGCATTTTTTTGATGTCTGTGACGACGTCGCGGCGGCAGCGTGGACACCGAACGTTGCCCGGAGAGCCGAGGAGGTTGCCCGTCGGCAGAGTTTGCTCTGATCCCGGTTGGGAAACCACCGCTTCTGTTGGGAAACGCACACACACACACACACACACTTTGGCTTCAGAGGAAGTGACAGCGGGACCTCAAAGCTTAGCAATGGTTCCATTTCGGTGGGTTTCTACTTCATGTTTTTGGTCACCTGATACGTCCCCAGAGACCAACTTTTAATTAACGTACAACTTTGGTCAGGAACTTCCATTGGTGTTGTGGATTTGAGTTTTTGGTAAATCCTGTTACTAGTTTTATCCTGGTCGGTTCCCAATTCTTGTTTTTTTTGTGAAAAGACTGCTGCGGATCTAAAGTGACGGATCTTTTTCTACGTTTAGTACTCTTGTGGTCATTTTGGGTTTTTTAACTTCCCGTTTATGTTCCTTGATACCAGCTTTTTATGAACAAAGTACAGATGGAGATCCTCTGCGACTGGTTTTTCACTTCCCTTTGACTGAGAATCCTTTCAACCCATCAAAACAGGAAGTAAAAAAAGAAAACTGTCCAAATAAAACCAGTAAGAACAATAAACAAAACTCCAGCCAGATATTGAAAAGGCACCTGAAGATGATTAATATACAGGCACTCAGCCTTCTGGATATATTAACCAGTTATTCTATCAAGCCGCCAAAAACAGGAAGTCAGAACCTACCAGTTTAAAAACTGGAACAGTGAAGAGCTACTTCAAAGTAAATTGTTGACAAATATCAGATCTGATCAAGAGTCAAATCACCAGAAAAAAAAAAGTAAGTACAAATTATCCAACTAAAACCAGAAAGTGGGAATCAGTTTTTGTTGTCCGGATCAGACTCTCAGCTGGAACTCGTATTGGCCAGCTTTTTGTGAGCAAAAACTTTGGTTGCCATCTTCTTAATTTGAGTTACGTCTGTTAAGTCGCTTTATCGCTGTGAATGTTTTTTACCCAGGTACGTTTAAGCTTCCCTTCGGCTCGACAAGACTCATCTGGAGCTGGTGTCAACAGGCTTTTTGTGAACAAAGCTCTGTTCTGGACCTACTGTCACTGATTTTATTCTGTTAAAGTCCTGCTCCGTTCTCAGCTGAAAAAAAAAGTCAATTTTTGGTGAACAAAGGACGTAGAAGTGGATCTCTATCATGACTGCTGTTGTGCTGTTTTGACCTAGTGCCCTCACTGGTTTTATTTTGGTGGGTTCGTACTTCCTGCTCTTGTTCCTCAACTTTTTGTGAACAATTCATTGATGTACCGCCAATCTTCGGTAACTGGTGGTGGGCATACGAGTTCCTTTAGTGAGATTACTGCTTTTACTCAGACATCTTTTCACTTCCTGTTCCAGTCGGATCGACCAACTTTTTGTGAGCAAAACTTTTTAACGTTGAGTTGACTGAGAATCCTTTCAACCCATCAAAACAGGAAGTAAAATAAGAAAACTGTCCAAATAAAACCAGTAAGAACAATAAACAAAACTCCAGCCACATATTGAAAAGGCACCTGAAGATGATTAATATACAGGCACTCAGCCTTCTGGATATATTAACCAGTTATTCTATCAAGCCGCCAAAAACAGGAAGTCAGAACCTACCAGTATAAAAACTGGAACAGTGAAGAGCTACTTCAAAGTAAATTGTTGCCAAATATCAGATCTGATCAAGAGTCAAATCACCAGAAAAAAAAAATAAGTACAAATTATCCAACTAAAACCAGAAAGTGGGAATCAGTTTTTGTTGTCCAGATCAGACTCTCAGCTGGAACTCGTATTGGCCAGCTTTTTGTGAGCAAAAACTTTGGTTCCCATCTTCTTAATTTGAGTTACGTCTGTTAAGTCGCTTTATCGCTGTGAATGTTTTTTACCCAGGTACGTTTAAGCTTCCCTTCGGCTCGACAAGACTCATCTGGAGCTGGTGTCAACAGGCTTTTTGTGAACAAAGCTCTGTTCTGGACCTACTGTCACTGATTTTATTCTGTTAAAGTCCTGCTGCGTTCTCAGCTGAAAAAAAAAAGTCAATTTTTGGTGAACAAAGGACGTAGAAGTGGATCTCTATCATGACTGCTGTTGTGCTGTTTTGACCTAGTGCCCTCACTGGTTTTATTTTGGTGGGTTCGTACTTCCTGCTCTTGTTCCTCAACTTTTTGTGAACAATTCATTGATGTACCGCCAATCTTCGGTAACTGGTGGTGGGCATACGAGTTCCTTTAGTGAGATTACTGCTTTTACTCAGACATCTTTTCACTTCCTGTTCCAGTCGGATCGACCAACTTTTTGTGAGCAAAACTTTTTAACGTTGAGTAGCTCCCTGTGACTGAAGTTGGGGGTACAACCGCATTAAATTTGTTGCATACCCAACGTCGGTGTCAGATGGATGCTGACTGGAGACGTCTGCGGGAGACTGAAGATTGTTGGCATCAAGACAGGAAACGGATCTGGACACAATAGGAGAAGAAAACGACTTTAAAAGCATACTTCTAGTTTATTTTACTCTATGGGTGCTTAAGGAGGGATCTTACTGGTCTCTTGATAGGGAGGCGGGTTTACAGAGTGGGAAATGGAAGCGTAATAAGAAGGCGGAGGGGAAACGTCACACCCGTCCACAGCAGCAGAAGACGGCCCTGTGACCTCGTCGTATGCCGGAGGGTCCATCGGCGTAGTTGTGTGTGTGTGTGTTGGGGGGGCTGCTGACGAGACAATGCAGACAAATCAGCAATCAAGGTGTGTTCAAATTCGGCCATGCATCGGCCATGTGTAATGAAAATAAAAATAGAACTCTGCGCAACCCGGCTCCACCCATCGTTTTTAGGATACGAGCCGAAATAACCCTTTCAAAGGGGAATTTGTTATTTTTTTGGTAATGTTTAAGAATAAAAAAAGCACTCTTGAATCTTTATGAAAACATTTAATCATAACCAAACAGATAGAAACAAAGAGTGATGTCATCAGAAGACGTGACATCAGCGTCCACACAGATGACACGCAGATGTACATCGTCGTGTCTCCTGATGACACGCGGCCAATCGATACCTTTTAAATTATGACCATATTTTAAATATTAAAATCGTTGACGGACTAAACAGAGGTTTTAGTTATCGGTCCAGGAGGCAAGAGAGGAAACGTTTTTGTCAAAACTACAAGATTTAAGACCCTTACAATGGGTGTCATTTTTGACTCAGATTTCAATTTATATTTCACACCAGGGTGTATTTTGTCCATTGATAAAAGGGTCATAAAAAGTGAAGGAAAAAATGGATGCAAGGTAGCACACAAAACACATTCATGACCTTGACTTTTTGAAGTGATTCAGAAGCTTAACGTGCGGCTCAATAAGGGGGAAGACGGAGGCCGAGATTTTTTCATCAGGCACATCTGGTGAGCTGCAAGACATAAAATAGGAATAGTAAGAAAAAAATATGTATAATCGGAGTAAGAATATGGCAATGTCTAAAACTACAAAAAAAGAAATTAAAGTCATCTTTTTATTTTATCCGTTTCATCAGTTAAATCATCTATCCATCCATCTATTTTCTTAGCCCGTTATCCTCACAAGGGTTGCGGGAGTGCTGGAGCCAATCCCAGCTGTCAATGGGCAGGAGTCGGGGTACACCCTGAACTGGTTGCCGGCCAATCGCAGGGCACAAAGAAACAGACAACAGTCACATGCACAATTTAGAGCAGAGGTGTCGAACTCTAGGCCCGGGGGACAGATCCGGCCCGCCACATGATTTTATGTGGCCCGCAAAGCCAAATCTAGTTTCCATTTCCGTGATTCTTGGAAAAATCTGTACTGAAATTTCCAAACTGTCATATCATATATATTCAAGTTATGATGTTACAAGCATTTTTGTGTTACCAAACACGAATAGCTGAAAAACATGTTACCCTTGATTTCAGATTCTGGTTCATAAATTGATTATGTAAACATGATAAGACGATTAAACATTTTTGTTGGTTCACAGTCAAAACGGCACTCTGAGGGAAACCCGAACTACAGCGAGGACCGTGAGACAAATGAGTTTGACACCCCTGATTTAGAGTGTCCAGTTAGTGCATGTTTTTAGGATGTGGGAGGAAACCGGAGTTCCCGGAGAAAGCCCACGCAGGGGACGGGGAGAACATGCAAACTCCGCACAGGCGGGGCCGGGATCGAACCCGGGTCCTCAGAACTGTGAGGCAAACGCTTTACAGATGCCAAAGCAGATGTAATAAGCTTTGAAAAAGTTTCTTACCGTTTTTGTACTTCATTCCTCCGGCACTGGAGAAGGGATAGCAATGTCCAAAATGTCCTCCAGCTCAACCAAATTGAACCCTCAACCCACTTGTGTGTGTGTGTGTGTGTGGGGGGGGGGGGGGTATGAGGGACAATGAACCCAACCTTGGGTGAAAGTAACCCAATCTTCAGCTACCCGGCGAGTAAGTTAGGAAAACAACACGGCATTATTTTTTGTGTACGCAAGAGCAGCAGTCACACCTTTAACAAAGACGCGAGCCGGACTGCGAGGTTGCGACGTGCAAATCGGCAGCGATAGCTGCGAGATCAAAGCCCGTCCGACCAGTTCGTTAGCGCAATCAAAAAAATATTTCCCACAGCCCTTATAGCCTATAATTATATTTTACGTACAGTATTTAGGTCATGCCGGGCTTTTACGATCACGCTAAGTAAGCGCTTCAATCAAAGTTGACTGTTAGCACTTTCATATAATAATTAGGATAAACTAAAAAATTTGGCATTTTGTGAATCCAATCAATTAATAGTTACACACCCGACTGACTCACTCCAATCATCATACAATTTGTTCTGATTACAATCTAATTGCAATATGATACCATTCATTTCAGATGTGGTGTGATAGCATTCGATTCACTGAAATTATGACGCAAAGTTGTACAATTCACATTTGCACGGCTTAACTCATTCAGATCATGATGGAAAGCCAAGTGATTCACTTCTATTATAACAGGATTCACAATTAAAATATGATAGAATCTAAATTGATTTATGATTTCATATACTCCAACTGCAATACCATAGAATTCACTCCAAATAGCTGCCTCCAATCAAGAAGGGACTCACTCCAATTACGAGGCTTTATTGATCATCCTGATTAGATGATTCACTCCGATTATGGTACAAGATGTTCAACCCCCAATTTCAATTCAAGTCAGTCTAAACGTAATATGATAATTTAATTCGCACCGACTACAATGCAATACAAATTCATTTACTCCAGTGAAGACACGGCTGACTCTTCCAATAAAAATGCAGTATATTGTTATCAGGTACGTGAGACTTCAAGATACAGTAAAAGCCTCGGTTCTCAAACGTCCCCGTTTTCAAACAAAAATTTAGCGAATTTTTTTTTTCCTTCTGTTTTCGAACGAAATTCAGTACTCGATCGCCCCCGACAAACCCCGGAAATAACATATTGCGCGCGGCCATACCAGCTGACTCACAACGCGCTTCGATGTGAATTCCCACACCGGTGAAAAACCCGGAAATAGCATTGCTGTCACGAACGGGGCACGAGGGCGGACCCAAATGCACGACTCCAGAGACACGCAGACGGTGCAGAGGAAACCTTTATTCAGTCCAAGGTCAGTGTTCAGGTAAGCAGTCCAAACCAGGCAGAAGTTACAGTACGGCAGGCTTACGAGGGTGGTTAGTGGACAGGCGTGGGTCGGTACACGGAGAACAGAAGTCAGCCAAGCAGGAGTGCGGGAACGAGGCATCAAGGACGACGATCTAGCGGAGGACAAGTCGTCCCCCCCCAAGTCCTACATATACTGGGCGTCATCAACTGTAACACGGTGCGGGTGTGCTCTGACTAATTGGCTGGCCAAGCCCAGCCTGGGCAGGAAGCCCGGAGCATGACAATTGCCTGCGACGCAAGCAGTTGACCCACCCACAGACGCGTTTTGTTATTGTCAATTCGAACACCCCCCCCCCCCCGAAAAAAACCTCCCAGAAATGACACTGTTATTCTGTATAACGCAGCCTCTGTACACAGACGTGTCCCGGTAGTGACTGTTGTTTTTCTTCTTATCGAGGACGACCGTATTAACCCCCAATCATGGCTCCAAGGAGGCAAGTTGCTTGTTTAAAGTTATTCTGCACTGTTGATAAAAAATTGTTTACAAGGCCGGGGGCCCAGTCGCTAAAGATACAGCAATGCACTCCCAGCCTACCGTACTCTACTACTAAAGCATACATTTTAAGCAAAAAATAAATATATTTCTTAAATTATTTTATTATATAAAGTATTTAAACTATACATGTATTTCTACTATGCAGTTTATTATCTGAAAAATCTAAAAAAATGCTTTAAAAAGCTTAATTTTTTAGGCTTGGAACACATTATTTCTTTTTCCATTCATTGTAATGGGAAACGTCGATTCGGTTGGTGAACAAATCACTTCTTGAACTGTTTTCTGGAACGGATTGTGGCCGAGAACTGAGGTTTTACCACAAGACTTAAAAATACAGTCTGCTCCCTAAAAAAAACACAGATTCAAAATTTCAAAGATAAGGAACAGACTCACATCGGCAGTAAACGGAACGCATGATGTCAACAATAATGACCCAAAACAGATGAAAACAAACCAGTTAGCTAAATACACACAAGTTGGTGAGACAGCGAGGCACACCTGGACAAGACAGGAGCGGGCTGGAGGCAGTTGATTGGTTGACGAAAGGAACCGGGCTGACGGGAACAAGATGTGACGAAAACCCAATGAATGGACTAGACATGAACAAGAGACGTGGAAAAGCAACACGGACTACAACTAAATCTAATCCAAATAAAATTGACAAAAACACCTGTCGCGTCAGATGTGATTTCATTGACTCCAATTCCGACGCGATACAGCAAACTCAATTTACACCACAATGTGATTCACTTCAATTATTGTTTGATTTGATTTGCAACAATTATTGTGGTTTTAATCGCTCCATTTATAAAGCAATTCATTCAGATAATGATAAAATTGACTTCATTATTAATACAATATGATTAATATCCAGTTACAATGCAATGTTTGCGGTGGGCAAAAAAATCTCTCTCAGGCGGACTTGAAGCAGTCAAAACGAGTTCATGTCAGGTTTTTGGCAGTTGAAGTTGCGAGACGACACACCTCCATCACCTCGCTATGTATCGTCAGTATGTACCTTACGCACAATAGGAACGTTGTAAATCCCCCCCCCCCCAAAAAAGTCTTCAGCGGGTCAAATGCTAAATCAGGTCACGGAATTGACGTGGTTAGCTATGCAGTTAGCATTTCACCCGTTGCTTCTTACAACTGCGAGTTGGGGAAAATACAACTCAAACAGCTGCAAATTTGACAGAAAACTCATGGATTCATTTGCCAATTACGCTTTATTAATTACAGCACTTATGTCACGCTCAGAAAACACGTTTGTTACGCATCATTTCGTGTCACGATTGACGGATTGACCCTTTTACCGCGTGGCACGTTTTCACCCAATTCCGTACAGTTAGCACAGATATATCAAAATACAACATAGAAGAGTTATCTGGGATTTTTTTTTCGATAAAAAAAAAAACAACTTGTGATAATAACAAAGTAAATCCATCGAAGAATAAAACATTTTTGTTGTTTTGAAAAAATATACGTTCGTAATGAAAGGTACTACGCCCCAATGATTAAATAAGAACAACAATCAGTTATTTAAAATGAAAACAAAGAACAAATGATGGACAAAAGCCACAAGAATCAGACGGCATTATGATAACGACAACAATCTTATTGTATCTTACCATGATATATGATGAAATATGAGAAATACAAAGTGGAGAAAAACTCAAAACTCTATAGAAAATAGAAAATTAACAAAAAATAAATCTAAACAACCATTGTATGTTATCATGAGAAAATATCAAAACATGATTTTTATGGAAACACCTAAATGAATAGAAACTTTTTTTTAGCAATAAAAGCCAAATAGTGAATAAAGTTAAACCCATCCATCCATTTTCCATGCCGCTTATCCTCACAAAGGTCCCGGGGGTGCCGGAGACTATCCCCGCTATGTTCGGGCAGGAGGCCTGGCACACCCTGAATTGGCCAGCCAATCGGAGAGCACATACAGACAAATAACAGTAGCACTCGCAACCAAACCTACGGGCAATTTAAAGTCTTCAATTAATTTACCACGCATGGTCTGGGAGTGTGGGAGGAAACCGGAGTACCCGGGAAAAACCCATGCAAAACTCGGCGCAGGCGGGGCTGCGATTTGAAACCTCAAAACTGTGAGGCGGATGTGCTAACCAATAGTCCGCCGTGCCGTCCAAGTTCAATGCGATGCAACCCTCTTTTGTTTTTAAATATTAGACTTTGGTGCACAAAATGTTTTGCCCCACAAACTTCCAATAAAGGTGTGCCGTAAGATTTTTCAACTGTAAAGTAAGTTCCTTGGCTCCAAAAAGGTTGGAATGCGCTGCTCTGGTCAAAATCACGCGTTCAAAACAACAACAGCATGTTTACACACAATCACGAGCGCTAGCACTAGCTCGCTAGGCTACGTCACGTTTTGTTGCCTGCCTGCGAGCTGTATCGTATCGAAGGCACGTGAATATACCTCAAAGAAGCCTTGCACAAAGTCCTCCCCTGTCCTGAGCACCAGTGACCGCCAACAGACGTGGCAATTATCCACCGATTCACATCAGTCCGATAAAATCAGCGTGAAGTCTGATCTGTAGATGGAGTCAAATAGGACAACACACGCAGGCAATTCGGCGTCTTATCTCCTAATGGTCTCACCAAGAGATGCACCCGATGTAGGCCACTGCCCTGGGCTTGCGCTTGGTGAAAGGTCGTGACCTTGTGACAACAGTGTGAGCATCGCACTTGACCGGGAGTGTTCACCAGCTGGTCGACTGACATGGTCTGTTGTGACCTTGGCTCTGTCACTACCACTTGCGAGACTTGTGTCACGTGGACCTGCTGATTCCTGACCCCTGAGAGACAAAGAAGTCCAAAACATGAGGACATCACTCAAATAAATGTACAGTGGAAACATTGTAGGATTTGGAATTAAAGATCAAGTGTCATGAAATGGATGATTTTTAGTATGCTATGAATGAAAATACGGCAGCCGGTATGGACCCATCGGTTTTTTTTTCACCACCAAACATAATTTTGACGTATATGGCTTTTTGTAACTCCCGCCATGAAAATCCTCTGGATGATCTGTTTTCGACAAGAAGCAAGAAGTGACGTACGGGGCAGGAGCACCCGCCAGCGGACTCGTTTGTTTCTATGAGTTTTGCCTCCGGGAAGCTAGCTCGTTGTTCCTTCGTGTTAGCCAAAATGCCGGCTCGTTGCATTGCTGGACGTCGCTCAAACACTCGGGAGGATGGATTCGTCCTTCATACTTTTCCAAAAGATCCGGTCCGTTGTGAAAAATGTATTGCACAGGTGCGAAGGACGAGAGCTTCGTGGGTCCCAAACGACCGATAGGTGCGCATACAGCTACTAAAAAAAAATAATAGTATGGGGCGGACAACGTAATCAGTCTCTCATAACGTAACACAAGATCCGCGTACGTATGACAGGGGTACTAAATGTGTCGATGTGCACGTCGGACGAAGGCTGCCACGTCGGGCTCGCGAACGGCGGCGGCTATGAACATGACCCGGCCACCGGTCTTGTCGGTCAGGGTGGCTCGTCGCGGGCCGCGATAGCTCATCTCCGCTGCTGAAGTGGATCGGACGGGGAGGCTGTTTGGCCGTGATCCACGTATCATCTAAATATTGCTCGAAACAATAGGGTAATATTGCCCTGGTGACTTCACTTGGTTGTGAGATGTTCTCTTCTTCTTCAAAAAAAAAAGAGTAATTGGAGACTGTCTGGCTCCATGTGCCTTGCGATTGGCTGGCAACCAGTTCAGGGTGTACCTTGCCCCTTGCCCGACGATAGCTGGATTAGGCTCCAGCACTCATGGTACCCTTGTGAGGTTAAGTGGTCCAAATAATAGATGGATGGTACTTGAGACTTTTTGGTGTATGCTGTTTTGCAAAACTTCAACTTGGCAAAAAGAGCCAAATGAATGTTTATTTTTTTGAAAACGATTACTTGATATCCCATTAATACCTTGTATCAAATCTAGCACAACCAGGAAGTCATTTGTTTGCCATTCTCGCACCAATAAATCACTTCAAAACAAACATCTGTCAATAAATAGTTTTTTTTTTGTACTGCCAGTCATGACCTTGTAAAAGAAACGGCTCTTGTGTAAGGATCCCCAACCCTAGCGACAAGGCTACTTGCCAATTCTTGTGCGCGTAAACAACGTCTCTTTATTTCTGACGTTCTTTCGCCTGAAGAAAATTCTCAAAAGCTATAAAAGATCCACCAGGTCACAGATCACAGATTGGGATTTAATCAGAATCAAAATCAGCTTTAATGGCCAAGCTCAGTGCTCGGTGCTGCCCTGGTACGACATTCAGACTAAAGGTCAAGGAGCATAGCAACAAGAACAAAGAACAAGATACATTTCGGTTTATGTTATGGGATGTTATGTTAAGAGCGACAGTCTAACATTGGCGGAACGAAGAAACTAATTAAGCGGAACCGCATCTCGACAAACATTAACGTCACGTCGCAGAGCAGCCTGTCGGACCCGTTGCCTCTGGAATGCCAAATATTTGCACACGCCACAAACTTCTCGCCTGTGCTGCTGAGTGACGATCATATAAGATAACATTTTTAGTGAGGATGTTCTGGCACTCAAGTCGCTGGAAGTCGTGCAAAGAAAAAGCAAGGAAACGATGTATGCGAGATGAACACGTTGTCTCTAGGCTCAGAGTTGCAAAGACAGCTACAAGATGGCCGCTCCTGGTCCAGCCGGCAGCCTGGATTTTGCTTCCTTGTCCGCCCCAAGTTCTGCATTGCTTCTGGAGCGGTTTCTTCATCAGCCTCAAGGCCCAAATTTGTCTCCATGTCGATGTCAACCCAAGATTCTGGAGGTGTCTCCTCATCAGTCCAAGCTACTGGATCGATCTCCTGGTCTTGACAAGGTTCTGGATCTATCTCAGTGTCTGCACTACTACCTGGCTCGTCTTCCTCATCAGACAAAATTTCCTGGAAGTGTCTCCTCATTAGTCAGAAGCCCCCAAATCTGTCCCCCGAGTCCACCCCAAGTCCTGGCTCCATCCTTTTAATTCTTGAGGAAGATTTTTCCAGAATATTTTGAACTGCAAATTGTTGCACAGTCCACACACAAATCAACCAGCTCACTCACGCCTATAATAGTACAATGATGTCAGTTATCAAATTGAAATATGGTGTTTCTCTTTTCATAAATGTAAAAAAAAGGATGTTATGGGATCAAATTTTGATTGTAAATATCTTGCAAAATCAAATAAAAACCCTTTGATGAATAAAGAAGTCCTAAAACAGTGAATACATTATGAGTAAATACAAGAAATAATAATGCTGAAACAGATAAATAAATTAATGGGCATTTATGTAAATATTTCACATTTAAGTTAATGTATTAGAAATATTATGCAATACATTAATCATCTTTTTAATTACCTCTGTATTTATTTAACTTTGGGACAAACACCACTTTATAATCATGACCTGAATTTTTATCGGCATTTATTTCGAAGTTTATTTTTTTCTTCTGTTCAGTCCCGTTTCACATGTATTTTGAAAACCAAATTTTCATTTGTGGTTTAGAGTTTTTAGAGAAATTAAAGGTAAAGTTCACAACGCCTTCAGTTTTTTGTCCCTGAAAGGAATTTTATTGCGTTA
Organism: Syngnathoides biaculeatus; assembly: GCF_019802595.1. NCBI lineage: Eukaryota > Metazoa > Chordata > Actinopteri > Syngnathiformes > Syngnathidae > Syngnathoides > Syngnathoides biaculeatus. The sequence goes on along the minus strand of NC_084648.1, from coordinate 10,392,229 downwards.
AAAATGTGAAAAATGCCATCACAGCTCATCTTTATGAGCCGTCGTGTTTTCCGCCTTCTCCAAAAACTCGCCAGTTTCCTGCAAAGCATCAGAAAATGGATTCATTATCATCACGGAGAGGAAAATGAATTTCGGGCTGTGCATGCGAGAACTGACTGCTTGGTTGTCGCTGTCGTCCTCGTTGTCATCGTCGTCCTCGGGCAAAACGCCGCCGTTATCCAGAAACTTCGACAATGTCTCCAGATCTCGCTTCCCCGTATACTCCACCACCTGCAGGACAAGCGAAGAACCACAAAAGAAGAAAGAGCGTGTCTATGTGACTGAGTAGTTGTAACACGTGTAGTAACACGATACATACACATCAATTACATTTACTTTGGATAAATTGTACCATTGAACCAGAGTCGTTTCAACTCACCGCAAGTCTTACGTTTAAAGAATCGACACTAATGCCGTTCTGATAATAGGGATCGCTGCTCGTGACTTTTATTTATCAATTATCGCGTACATGATCGATTTTCAGACTTCGCCTTTGCTTTCCACGTCACTGTGGCAATCTGATTCACCGACAGCGTCATCAGACTCTAATTCACCAATCAGGCGGCACAAAGCAGTTACAGCAGCACACGCAAACTCTCCGTGGGCCAATCAAAAACAGACTTTGCTTTTGTTTACTTAACAAATTCTGGGGGAAAAAAAAAAAAACACTGACACACTTTCAAGTCTTGTTTCTGGACAAACGTGAATATTTCATCATTTAATAAACATCTTGGAGTAAGTTGCAGATGTTTTAATTGTTGTCTTGCCAATTTTTTTCCACTCTTACTACAATACGTATTGGAAGGACTACTTTTTAATTTTACTCGAGTCATACTATAATAAAGTAACAGCACTTTTACTTGAGTACAGTATTTGGCTACTCTAGCCACCTCTGTCAGGAAGTGAAAGTGGCGTCACCCCAACCTAACATCAACGTGTTTTATGAGAGAAATTGCAGTACCCGGCAATCATAATAAATGTGTACGTATGTATGAGTGTGTACGTGACTAAAACTGGTTTGACTGCCCCACATAAACATGAATGTGTGTGTGAGTGAAATTGATATAGCACATGCGCAATTATGAATTAAATCCCTGTCGAGTACCCGAGGGAAATGTATGTGTCGTTACCTCCTTTCCACCCGCCGGGAAGTATTTGAGTGTGGGGAACCCGGTGATGGCGACCGCCTCCAACTCGTTGGCGGTGGAATCCATCTTGGCGATGACGATGTCGTCGCGCTCGGCGTATTTTTGGCCCAGCTGGTCCCAGATGGGGGCCAATTGCTTGCAGTGGCCACACCACGGAGCATCTGCAAATGCATTTCCTTTGTTCACCTTTTTAAATGTGTTTGCAACAATAACGTAGGCATGATCAGCGGTATTCTTGCTTTGACGTCATTTTTTTTTTAAACTCACAAAACTCCACAAAGACATTCTTGGTTGGATCCAGAGCAATCGACTCAAAATTCTTCCCCACTAGGACTTTCACAGCCGTTTTATCCCAGTCCTCGGGCACGTCTTGAGTGCGATAGTAATGCTATATTACAAAAAAAATACATTACAATTATTATTACAAGATAATAACATTTTAATAAATATTGCTGTATTTGTGTGTGTTACCTTGGCCGTACCATCCAGAACCTGCTGACACAATGGCGGCAGGGCAGTCGCGAGGTCCGCCGAGTCAACTTTGAACTTCTTCCCCGTGTCCATGTTGATGATGCGAGCTGTGGGCGCGTCGGCCGCCGACACGCCAAAAAAGTCGAGCACGAAGGACACCGCGGGCGACACATCGATCGTGATGAACAGCATCTGATGGCAAGCACACACACCCAAAAAAAAACAAAAAAAAACAACGGGATTTGCTGTTGTCTTTTCAGAAACATTCACACACATACTCCACATTTCTTTTCAAAGCGGGATTGATATAAAAATGCTTGCAATATCTCAACGTTATAACACTGGAACAAAATTTGCAATTTTGATTTGCTTTCGCGGCCGCATAAAATGAAGTAGTGGGCCGGATCTGGCCCCCGGGCCACCGGTTTGACACCCACGAGTTAGCGTAAGACTAAATTTGTTGAACCTGGGACGTCAGAACTGTGAGGCCAACGCCGCCTTCAACTGATCTAATTTACATATTTGTGTCAACATCAAAGGCCAAATCAGACTTTCCACCGATCGTAGCGCAAAACTTTTTGTTAGCCTCCGAGATAAAAGTCCAACTCCCTGCCGTACGCACACGTTTGGTCGATAATCGGCGCTTACCTTGCCCTTGTAGGCCTCGGCGAGTGGCCTGACTTGGTCCACCAGCGCCGTGTGGCTCGCCACGGTGGAGTTGATGAAGAGCAGGCAGTGAAGGCGAACACTGGAGCTGAAGATTTTATCTCCTGTCTACACAAACAACAACAATTATGTATCAGTGTGTATACAAATGTGTGTATATACATGCATTTGTGTGTATGTGTGTGTGTTTACCTCCTTGGTGAAGGGGATGATGAGCTCCAGGCTGTTTTCTTGGATGAACTTGGTCAGATTGCTTTTGTCCAGCTTGCCGTCGTCGGACAGGGCAAAGTCTGCTCTGCCGCTATCAAACTAAAAAAAAAAAAAAAAAAAAAAGCACATAAATTGCTAGATTGGGCGTCTGGAGAATTTTTTGTGGGTCTTCTGATGGGCACGCCTCCCAAATTTCACATTCCTGAAAAAAACAGCAATCATTCTGAGATGCGCTGGCGGTTTACCTTTTTGAAGAGCACCACCGCGTCGGATTTCAATTCATACTTCTGGAACACCTCCGGAGACGTCGTAATCCCGAACTCCGTGTCGGTCATGTCCATGACCAGTTCTGAGAACTCCTGAGCCGCGTCACTTTCCAGACTCTGGCCAAGAAGATAGACTATGAACATCGATCTATGCTTTGCAGACGAAAGGTCAAGAGGAACGCACCTTAAAAAATCCCACGACTGCGATGTTGTAGGTATCAACAAAGTGAGCAGCGGACTCTGGGGTGTCCAGGACCGACGCGCCAGGACCGGAGCGACGTTTCAACCACTTGATGATTCCCGTGACTGTCCGCTTACCTGCAAACAGTTTTGAGTGATAGAAATTTTAATATTTGATGCTTTTCAAAGACCTACGGAAATGGAGTTTAAAATGGATGTTTCAAAACAAAAAGCAAGCTTCCTGAGAATAATCAGACATTTATTTTGAAAGGTTTTTTTTTTTTTTGAGGGTCTACTCATGATAGACACGCCAGCGCAATTTATAAGTTGTGCAATCGAACTGGCTTTTTTTTTGGGGGGGGGGCAGAATTTTCAAACCATTAGGAACGGCGGTATGGCTGCTTCAAAACAAAATGGTAGAATTCTTGTTTCCCAGCATGGCTTCTTGTGACTTTTTCCGGGTGTTTTCATTAGGGACGTGCCAACCAAATTTGGCGCTGCTTATTAAAACTGGGTCTTGAGGCTGAATTAAAAAAATAAAATAAAATAAAAAAAGAAAGAAAAGAAAAGAAAAAATTGGGCTCCGTTTTCAAGTAGGGGAAAGCCCTCAAAATTTTATTCGTCCGGGAATAACAACATCAAATAAATAAAGCAAATTAAATCAAACTGTCAATACACAATTGGCTGCTAAAACAAACAAAAAAAACCCAAAACAAAGTCAACTTATATTAAAATCACCCCATGGCTGAAAAATCAATAAAAAGAAAGTGGTTGTTATCTTCTTATCTGTTATCTCTTTAAGGTTTGTGCCAGACGCTGTTGATCTTAGCTTCGAGCTATAACCGTTTTTTTTGGTTGTTGTTGTTATTGTTGTTTAATTTTTAAAGTACCAGTGAAGTCGACGGGTTGCTTTCGGTTGCCGTCCACAAAGAGCTTGAGGGTGGGGAAGCTGGCGATGGCGAACTCCTCGGCCAGCTCCTTCTCGTCAATGGCGTCCACTTTGGCCAGGCCGACGGCAGCCTCGTCTTTCTTCAGTTTGTGGGCCGCCTCGGCGAAAATGGGCTCCAGTTGCTTGCAGTGGCCGCACCACGGGGCGTCTACACACACACACACACACACACACACACACACACACACACACACACACGAGTTGGATACGGACGACATACTGAACTTTGCTCCGTGCCAACGTGGGAAAGTGGAAGTTGGACAACATCTGGACGGTGGTCCACTTTACACCCACGTGGGGAATTCAAGCCCCAAATCTATAAAAGTAGCCACCTAACCAAACAATAGCAGATGAAATATTTGCATTTCTATTCTTCTAGTCTAGAAGAATAATCCATGTTTATTCAGAAATAACTGGAACGTTATTTTACAAATAAAGATCTAGTTCTGATGCAATTTCCATTTCCATTGTGGTTCATTAAATATTTTAAGGAAATATGTGAATATATCCATCTCCATGTGCTCTGCGATTGGTTAGCAACTGTTTCAAGGTGATGACAGCTGGGATGAGCTCCAGCATTCCCATGACCTTCGTGAGCATAAGCGGCTCAGAAAATGGATGGATGGATATAACAATATATGTGATGTGATGTGTGTGTAGCTGTGTGTATCAAACAAAACAAAGAGTACATGGTAAAATATAAATAAAAAGAAAATGTTTTATTTTTATATAACATATAATATAATATAAAAATAAGATAAATTATATATTATATTATAACATATTGTCATTAATTTAAAATATTTTAAACCTAATTTAATTTTACAATATGTTCAGATGGAAATACATTGTAAGTTTTTAAAAATGCCTTAAAGGCAAATTAAAAAAATTGTAAATACTTTTATAATGCAAATTATGTATATCTACAATATATATATTTTTTAATGGAAATGTAATCATTTCTTTTCAAATTTAACATTATTAACTATGTAAAGAATGTAATTTTTTAACAAAGTAAAACATTCTTTAAAATATATATCCATTTAAAGATATATTGAAAATACTTGTTCTAAATTCATTTTTTTTAAACAAGTTTAAAAATGTAAAAAGTGTTTTGCAATTTAATAAATATTTGAAAAATAAAAAAATGTAAATACCATTGAGACTCAGAACATATGTCAACATTTTTTTTTTCTTTTTCGTTTTCGTGTGTTTGCTACTCACAAAATTCCACCAATAAAAACTTGGTCTGGTTGAGCGCCCCGGCGAAGTTGTTGGCATGGAGCACCATCACGTCGCTCTCCTCCTTTATGTCGCCGGTCTTCTCTTTCTCGTGCTGGCCTCCCCCGACCTCCCGGGCCTCCTTCTCGCTCTCTCCCGCGGCCGTTTGTGTCTCGGCGCCCTCGTCGCTGGCCCCAGCGTGGCAGCGGAAGGCGAGCAGCACCAGGCCCGTTACCAGTAGCGCTCGTGTCCTCATCTTCGCCAGCTGCGTGAAAGCCACACGTCACGTTTGTCCTCTCTTTTTTGAAATCCTCAAAGAGAGTGTGTGTCAGCATTCTACTGGCTTCACGCCTCAGCCAATCAGACGTGGAACCTGCAGGGCTCTTTTTGGTTTCCCGCCAATGAAAAGTTGCTCAGGATGAGCAAAACTGGTTCATCGGCTTTTGTTTTCCTTTCAAATAAGATTTTTACATATGGCCGCTGTCATTTGGCCTCCAGCTGTTTTTTGTTTTTTTTTTTCCAAACGGCTGCATTAAATGACAAGCTCGATTGGGGGGATTCTCAGCCTCATTTAACGCAAAACAGTGCCAATTCAAGATGTGGGCACTAACGAACTGCCACGTCCTTTTTTTCCATGGCAAATATTCTACACACTTTAGATTGAGCTGACCGAGACCCAGAATTCACCAGAAAGCGGCTGCTCCGAATCAAAATGGACGAAATCTGGTTCAATTTTTGCTTTTGGTTCCTTAAGACATTTTTGTCTTTCTTTCTATGACAGACATGGCCACCAAATTCTATGTCGATCTATGTGATTCGTGTCCAGGGGCATCCTCGGCCAGGAATGTGACCCCAAAATGTCTAAAACAATCACTTCCCGTTTCATTCCAGGCGTGGGTCCTTGAGACTTTTTTGAGGGTCCTTTAATGACAGATAAAGTGAAGAAAATAAGTATTTGAACACCCTGCTATATTGCAAGTTCTCCCACTTAGAAATCATGAAGGGGTCAGAAATTTTCGTGGTAGGCGCCTGTCCACTGTGAGAGAGATACAGCTGCAAATAAGTATCTGAACACCTGTCCTTCAGCTAGAATTCTGACACTCAAAGACCTGCTAGTCCGCCTTTAAAAGTCCACCTCCACTCCGTGTATCATCCTGAATCAGATGCACCCGTGTGAGGTCGTTAGCTGCATGAAGATACTTGTCCACCCCATACAATCAGTAAGACTCAAACTTGTAACAGGGCCAAGACCAAAGAGCTGTCCAAAGACACCAGAGACAAAATTGTACAATTCCACACGGCTGGAAAGGAGCTACGGAGAAATTGCCAAATTGCCTGAAAAAAGTTCCACTGTTGGAGCAATCGTTTGAAAATGGAAGAAGCTAAACATGACTGTCAATCTCAATCGGAGTGGAGCCCCAAGCAAGATATCCCCTCGTGGGGTCTCAATGATCCTTAGAAAGGTGAGGTATCACCCCAGGACTACACGACAGGACTTGGTCAGTGACCTGAAAAGAGCCGGGACCCCCGTTTCCAAGGTGACTGTTGGTAATACACGAAGACGTCATGATTTCAAATCACGCATGGCATGGATGGTTCCCCTGTTTAAACCAGCACATGTCAAGGCCCGTCTTAAGTTTGCCAGTGACCATTTGGATGATACAGAGGAGTCATGGGAGAAGGTTTTGTGGTCAGATGAGAGTAAACTCGAACTTTTTGCTCATAATTCCACTAACCGTGTTTGGAGGAAGACGAGTGATGAGTTACATCCCAAGAATACCATCCCTCCTGTGAAGTATGGGAGCGGTCGTATCATGCTTTGGGGGTGTTTTTCTGCACATGGGACAGGACGACTGCACTATATTAAGGAGAGGATGACCGTGGCCATGATTGTGAGATTTTGGGGAACAACCTCTTTCCCTCAGTCTGAGCACTGAAGATGGGTCGTGGCTGGGTCTTTCAACATGACAATGACCCGAAGCAGACAGCCAGGAAAACCAAGGAGGGACTCTGTAAGAAGCATATCAAGGTTCTGGCGCGGCCTAGCCAGTCTCCAGACCTAAACCAGATAGAAAAACAGCCCAGAAACCTGTCTGATCTAGAGAAGATCTGTGTGGAGGAGTGGGCCAAAATCCCCCCTGCAGTATGTGCAATCCGGAAATGTTTGACCTCTGTAATTGCAAACAAAGGCTACTGTGCCAAATATTAACATTAGTTTTCTCAGGTGTTCAAATACTTATTTGCAGCTGTATCACACTAACAAATCGTTAAAAATGTCTCTCACAGTGGACGTGCACCTGTGATGAAAATTTCAGACCCATCCATGATTTCTAAGTAGGAGAACTTGCAATATAGCAGGGTGTTCAAATACTTATTTTCTTCACTGTACATCCACCCAATTTACTATTAAATTGTGAAAGTTGCGTTGAGCACAGGTTTTTTTTCCCAAAACATCTGTTTTTCCAAATATTCCCCCAAAATATGTTTATGTCATGGACCCCAGAAACTTTCTTGCCTTGAGGCACAACACCAGTAATTTTTTTTTTCAATTTTTATTTAATCGACAAAAACATATTTAAATGTTGAGTTGTTTAAATTTATTTAAATCAGATTATACAGAAATGAGCTAATTGTTACATGTGAATGTACACGTTTATTTTGTGACAAACACTACATCTCAGCAATACAAATACAACAATATTGTTATATTTTTGCTGGGCTCCAGCTTCCGAGGCTGAGTAGTCTTACTTTATGTTCATTATAAAAGTTGTTTTTACACATTTATGAATGTTTTCTTGACAGACACACAACACTTTTATGACAGCGACGCTGATAAAACGTCACCAAGTAACCGTCGCCAAATTCTTTTTGTCACTGCAGGACGTCGCCGTCATCTGGGTTGGGGTCCCAGTTAGCCAGCAGGTCGCTAAAGTCCGGTTGGGAGTTTTCCAACGTTTGCAGGCCGTAGTTGGCATGGCTGTCCCGTGTCGGGGTGTCCCCACCTTTGGGGTTCGGGGGGTCCGGGGGGTCCGGCTCTGTCCAGAAACTGAGGGGCAGGTGCCTGACGTTCATGGGGCGGACTTGGCCTTTTCCACGGGACTCAAACAGTTCAGCCAGGGGGCCCAGCTCCGAGGAAGGGGGCCCCTCGGGCAAGGTTTCGGGGGTCCCCTCGGCCAACCTCAGCAGATCATCGTAATGCAGACGCTCCCCGGTGGGTCCGACGGAACCGATGCTCTTATCGTAGACGTCCCGAGCCTCCCGCCTGCCAAAGTAGCGGCGGACGTCGCGGCTGATGACGTCGGCGAACCTCAGCAGACGCTCGGTCACGTCCTGGGGGTCCGACGGCTGGGGGTCCGGACCTTCGTCCTCCTCCTCGTCATCCGTCGACCCCTTGTCCTCCTCCTCGTCCTCATCCTGTTCTTCCTCCTCTGGGGGAAAACAGGCCGGCAATGGCACCCGCATCAGGAAGTTTCGCACCATGCCCGTCGTCATCGTAGCGAGTGATGGGCGCTCCGTCAAAAATGGTGACGATATATATATACACCCACTTTTGTGTGTGCGTGTGTGTGTGTGATTGCGTGGGTGTGTTTAAATATTTGTGTTGGTCAAACAATCTTTGGTTTGCTTTAGCACCAGGCAACGGAAAAGGGGCTCAGCGCCTTAATGGACCCTCTGCGAAAGGCACCGCGGAAAGTTTGCGCGCGCACACGCAAACACACACACGCACACGTTTACATAGACACACATAGATAAACACGCGCAGGGTTATGAGGGTAGTTAAAGAATAAAAAGAGCGTAAAATCTAATTTCACGCCGTTTTGACTTCTAGAGGAGGGCGGACATGAGCCCGAGCACGTGCCCACAAAAGCAGTTTTTAAACAGTTAGAACAGTACGTGTGGAAAAAATAAGGAATTAATTTTGTTTTGTTTGTTCAATTTGATTTCAGGTCAACCGTCATGTAAAAAATACCCAACCCAAAACTAACAAGGTTTCAATTCAGTCAAGTTAAAGTTCTGTTAAATGCAATAACCTTATATTTTGACATATAACATTTCCGCATATTTATCAATTTTTATGATGTTATATAAAATGTTGTTATATTCTACCATATGTCGGAGAAAGTGCATGCGATGTTTAATAACTTTAAGCTGTACTTCAGTTATTAGAAATATGGTACACTGTATATGACGTTTACCATTGAAAATATTTTTTTGCCCCTTGGTCCGGTTTGCAAGGATTTGTGCCACCAACGAGCACAAAACAGACCCGAGAGTCGACCTGCGGCAAAGATAGAGTGAGGGATCTTGGTTATAGTGACACATTTTAAACAGAAAATTAAAAAATATATATATTTTAGATGAAGTTAAAACGCATCACTCAAAACGTGCCATCGTACTGTCTTTCCGGCTGAATAGAATGTTCAAATATTGTCCTATTTAAACATGTTGCAACATCATAATTATCGTAGCTACACTTCTTATTGATTTATTCAATGTTCATATATTGATCTATTTGTTAAGTTAGCACGATTTTTTTATTTAATAAAATGCTTTGATTTATTCAAGGTTCATTTATTGATGCGTTTTGGATAACTAGTGCATCTGTCTTTTAATTACTCAGATTTTTAAAGTGCCACTGTCATGTAATGCATGATTTTTAGTATGTTATTAATGAAAAAACGGCAGCCGGTATGGACCAATCCGTTTTTTCACCACAAAACATGATATTGAAGTATATGGCTTTTTGTCACTCCCGCCATGAAAATCATCTCGTGATCGGCTTGTCGCACCCGGGCCGCGGCTGAGTACACTGCATACTGTCATACTGATCCGCATATCATCTAAATATGGCTCGAAACGATGGGGTAATACTGCACCGGTCACTTCACTTGGTTGTGAGATGTTCTCTTGTTCGAAAAGAGGTTCCATGTCTGAAGGGGCGTGTCCCACAGTAGGTGGCACAGCGTGTTTTCAATGGCGAATGTCCCAGTGTGACATCACGGGCAGTAGGTGCAGCCAATATGGCGACCACTTGGATGTCGAATGAGACTTCCGCAACTTTGCGCATGGATGACACGGTCTCTCAGTTCATATTTATTTTTTCGTATAGACATTGAAGTGAATAATGTTATATGTATTTTTCATTAAAATATCTATTTTAGAATGTTTATAAGGATGACTCATGGGCTTTAAGTGACTATTAAGTGTCACTTTGTTGATACATTTCACACTTTAATGGATGATGCGACCCTTGTGAGGATAAACGGCTTGGAAATGAAAATGGGGAAAAAAATGCAATATTTTTGGACAGTTTAACATAAACAAATACTTTACTTTGTCATAAACCATAATTAGAGGGTCAACTCAATTCTGTTTATGAACGCGTGCATGTGTATGTGTGTATTTGTTGTTATCTGGACCCCCGCCTGGACAGCACGGCCATCAGTATCCTGGCTTCCGTGTTGACTTTAGGCCTCAAGATCAATAGCGGCAATATGTCCACACTCCACAGTCTGATCGCAAATTATACACGCTTTTAGCCACGCGAGCGCTATGTACACACACATGCACACACACATAAAAAAGAGATTAGGTTATTTTTTCCATCTCTTTTAAGACACGTTATGTTTTCTAATTTGGCACCTTCAACCTTAAACCTCAATTAATAGAATTTCTAGTAAGGTTATGTGATTTGTGACTCCCATGTGTGATAGGTGTAGGTCCCTACAACACTAGGAAAACATTGGTTTATGTGATGTATTATATGGTTTATGTCACCGAGCATTAAACGTTGCATCTTTAGGATAATTTAGTTAAGATCATGTGATTTATGTCCTCTCAAAAATGACTGTGTACAGCGATTTAGGGTCTGCACAACAATAAGAAAACGTAACAATCAGGTTAGTTTCAGACTTTTGCAGGATCAGTGAAAAAAAATTCAAAAAGTGATTAGCCACAATTCATTCATGATTTAATGAAGTGGTAATAACTTTTCTCATGCAGGGCCAGGTGGTAAAACAATTTCCCTAATTGTTCTTTGAAAAAATGTCATTAATAATCTTAGATAAATGTTATTTTGTTATTAGTCTCACAAATAATAGGCAAGTTCCACTTTAGTACCAGTTATAATCCCATGCACAGTAACATTATAAGAGTAAGGTGCATTTATTTGTGATGCTTATGTCATTGATATGTCGTTTATAATGTCATTTATGTCCCCATAATTTCAGTGTCTAAACAGGATTAAGTCCCCTGCAGACCTAGGAAAAGGTTTTCTGATTTGATGACAAATATGAACCATTCCATCTTTGGTAGCATTTTTTTAATATTGTGATTTATGACCACTTGATGTGTGTATTCAGATTTAGGCCCCACTAATATCAGGAGGCCACAGAATTTTTGTATGGTTCACATTTGAATCACTAATATTTTGTAGGTCCATTTTGGGTACCATCTAGTTTATGATATTTAGGTATGTTCCATTAATGTCCCCACAACACAGTAATGTGAGCGCGTCAAGTGATTGAGGTGCAGACAATCCAGGGATAGAGCACGATCACGAACCTGCATTCTCTCCAGTGGCCAGCAGAGGGAGTGATGACACCTTTAAACTCGTTGTACAGAAGTCTATGGGTAACAATTAAAAGCCGTCAGGACGACAGTATAAATCCATATAAAACTCAAATAAAGTAAAACCACTTACCATTTGAAGACGGCTGACAGACATCATGGAGACAGCAACAGGGAAGTTGACTGCATAATACTCCCACCTAATGGAATTTAATAGGTATTATGTCTGACTTATTTACAATTGGGTGAATTTTGCAAAAGATAAATGTAAATTCAATGATCTGATGGTGTAATTTTAAATATTTTTTTAAATATACAAACAGAAAATTAAATCCCCCCAAAGTATATTTTCTCTTTTTATTAACAGTTTAGTATTAATAGTAGTAATAATAAACTGGGGCTTGATACTGAGGTTAAATCAATGAAAAAAAGATTAACTACAACAGTTTTAAGACTTTCTGTCCTTTTGACATTTTTTCTTCAGACTTTTCCCTACTTTTTGTGCCTTTTTAAAATAATGAAATAGTCTAAAAATTCATATACAATTGTTTTACTTGAAAGTTCGTTTTGAACACCATAAGTGAGTAAAATAAAATGGAAAATAGGAAATAGATAAGACATATGTTTTCCACTTTTTTTTTTTTTTAGCTTTTTTTCAAGTATTCGTTGGAATTTTTTGCCAGTTTAAAAAATTTCAGATTTTGTCGTAATATTTCTGTGCCAATATTGTTTCTTTTCCCCCCCTGCAAGGTTAATTTTGGACTAAATGTGAAAATTGAAACATAATACCGTAATAAGTATGGGACATTGTTCAAGTACAAAACCTTGTTTTTAATTTTCTATGATCAAAACTGCAAAACATCTAGAAAAATATACAACAAATGTCCACAACGTTTGAAAATGGGAACATAAAAGAAAAAGGAATATTCACATTTTCCCCATTATTGATAAAAGAACATTCATTTTTTTTCCTTGGTGATATATATCCATGTTCTATATGTTTTTGCAATTATTGTGATGCATTTTTTCCTTATTGTTTTTCCTTTTATTTTTCTTAAACGTCACCGCAGTAACCCGAGTCGTTGGACAGCTGCGAGTTGGAGCTGCGGTTGGACGACGAGTTCCAGATGTCCAGGTTCATGTGCGGGCCGAACGGGTTGAAGCTGGAAAACGGGACGCCGCCCCCGACGACGCCGCACGCGGGCGCCTCCGCCGACTCCCGGGTAAAGGGCGTGTGCGGGGACGTTACGGGCGACGCTGGGGACATGGGCGCCGAGCGCTCGTGGTGCAGGTGGGCGTGGTGGTGGTAGGGGGCGCTCTGTGGTGTCCATATGGAGCCGAACAGGCTCGACATTGGCGACAGACTTCGCGTGCCTGAGAAGAAAGGCTGACAACAAATATTGTTACTCAAGGTGTGTCAAAAACAACATTGTCGTTACTGTTTGATTAGAATGAAATCCATGCTTACAAAATATTGTACTTTGCTGAGTTTACTATGTCATTTTTCATCTCTATGTAACCATTAGTTATTCAGGTGGGTGCCCAATGACCAAATATGGTCTTTTACATGTTTAAAAAAGTTGTATTGGTCTTGTCATCCATCCGTTCATTTTCTTCGCTGCTTATCCTCACGAGGGACGCGGGTAGTGCTAGAGGCTATCCCGGGGGTCAACGGGCAGGAGGCGGGGTACACCCTGAACTGGTTGCCAGCCAATCGCAGGGCACATAGAAAAAAGCAACCATTTGCACTCAAAATCACACCTAGGGGCAATTTAGAGTGTCCAATTAATGCTGCATGTTTTGGGGATGTGGGAGGAAACCGGAGAAAACCCACGCAGGCACGGGGAGAACATGCAAACTCCACACAGGCGGGGCCGGGATTGAACCCACGACCTCAGAGCTGTGAGGCCGACGCTTTACTTGCTTATGCACCGTGCTACCTAATTTGTGAAAAAATTGAGACATCTTTTTCAGGAAGGTTCTGTATGGAATATCAGTTTATGAACTGATTTGTTCATTTCTAAGTTTGGGGCCATTTTTTTTAAATTAGTTTCATATCACATTTTTGCCATTTAGTTTAATTTTGCAGCCTTGTTTAATTTTTTTCGCAAACAAAAGCCGTAGCATTAGATTCAGACGATAATAATAATAATAACGTTAATAATGAAGATTATCACCTTGGTTCCCACACAGGCCGCAGAGTCCCAAGTGGAGGGCGATTCTTGGGTATTTTGCTCGTTCCATCCGGCCTGACCCCCTGGGGGGACACGGTGGGCCTCCTGGTGGGGAAATCCCGCTGGAAATGCTGAATTTCCTGCAAGATGAGCGCACGCATGCACATCAGAATCAGCTTTATTGGCTCGCGCACACACAACTCAAATGAGAACGCTAATAATTTAAGGGTGTGCATAAAATGAAATATGAAGGTATGAGTCTTGTACCTATGTAGTTGCCTTCCTCACTGTAGGTGTAGGAATTACTGCAATGGTTGTTGGCACTTCTCCATGCAAACCTGCAGGAATAAAAATTATGATATACACACATACACACAGTACAGAATATTTGCCTGTGCTTCTGGAAAGTACTTTTCAGCACTGCACAAGCTCCACTAAATCACCCCAGAACTAAAAACACACACCAGGTCCCGCTAAAAGTTGCTAGGATGACGACGTACCCATTGTAGGGCCTGGGCGAGGCCGGCTGCTGGATGAAGCTGAGCGCTTCGGCAGCGGTGGTGTTGTACCGGAACTCGTTGGTGAGCGGGACCGAGGGTGGCGACCACGTCTCCTCTTGCAAGAACTGACCCGTTAGATCTGGAAGAGGAAAAAAATGTTTGTATAAAATGACTTTCACATGCAATATCTTATGGATCTTTTTTTTTTTTTTACCGATGTTCCGCTCCACCCCGGCGGTGACGGCGGCAAAGCTCGGAGCGAAACTGGACACCGCCGAATCGGGGCTTTGGCACTGGTCTTTGCGGTACGCACTGCTGGGCAGGACGCGGTGGTTAGAAATCGAAGGGAGGAAAAGCGTTCAGAGCGATTTCTCATGTGACGAGGAAAGAGACATAAATCACCTGAGGGGTTTGCAGTTGGCATTCGCCGTCTGGTATGGGTCTCGCTCAGCTGTGTATATGCTATAGTGTATGGGGTCCCCTAAAAAATTGAAAAAACCGTCATTCTCAAGCTTTATACACCACATTCTAAAAGATGTATTTTCTATGATGTTCTCTCTCTCTCTCTCTCTCTCTCTCTCTATATATATATATATATCTATATATATATATATATATATTATATATATATATATAATATATATATATATACACACACACACACACAACACACACACACACACCACACACACACACACACACACTTCCCCTCCTAGAGCCGTCACCTTATCGTGGTGGACGGGTTTGTGTGCCCCAATGATCCTAGGAACTAACTTGTCTGCGCCTTCCTGCCAGGAAGCAGAGTCTGGGAGTTCCTAAAGGCTCTGAATGTTGTGGACAGCCCCTTGTTGAACGTGCCTCTGCAACATCAAATGGACATCGGGGAAAGTGCCTCTGGATTGGCCAACTGGGGCAGTGGTCCCAGTTCTTAAGATGGGGGGGGGGCCGTAGTGTGTGTTCCAACGACATCGGGATCACACTCCTCAGCCTCGCTGCTAAGGTCTATTCAAGGGTTCTGGAGAGGAGAGTCTGTCTGGATGTTGATTCTCAGATTCAGGTTATTCAGTGTGGTTTTCATCGTGGAGGTGGAACAGTGGACCGGCTTTACGCCCTCGGCAGGATCCTCGGAGATCAATGGGAGTTCGCCCAACCAGTGTACATGTGTTTTGTGGACTTGGAGAAGGCGTTCCGACTGTGGAGTAGGGGGTCCTTCGGGAGTATGGGGTACTGAATTCTGATACACGCTGTTCGGTCCCTGTACGACCCGTGTGATGGTCTGAGCGCTCCCGATACTGAAAAGCTTTCTTGTGATTAACGCGCATGCACGTATATTTTGTAAACTTCCGGCCAGTCTGAAACGTCCCCATCCATGGTTCAATGTGTGCGTGAAACGGACAAGGAGGCTTCTTCTCACGGCTGCTCTGGAAAAGTACCCTGCTTGGAACATTAACTACACGGACACTGGCTGCCTTTCGTTTTTGGACCGGCTGGGATGCGTTTATGCGCAAACCGTCTGATTTAGTGAGGCGTGTTTATCAGCGTACGGCAAATGACTGGACGTGCCTATTAACCAAGCTAAAATGATAGCATAAGTATGAAGAGGACATGTTAGCGTTTGTACTTTTTCTGGATGAGGTAGCGCAGGCGTGTCTGGCTTCCTTGTCGCCCTCCAAGCTGCTGGCACTGCTCCAGCTGCCCCAGCTGCCCCTGCTGGCCCTCACGCTGCCCGACGAACTGCCCGAGTCCGAGCCGGACTCGCACGGGCGCCGCTCGGCAACGCACTTTCGCCGACTGCGGGCAGGACACACGCCTCCTGGGATCCAAACAAAACAGCTAGGAGGGTTGGAAATTAGCGCTGTCAAACAAGCATTTTTTTTTCTTTTTTAAATGAGATGAAGCAGATTCTTGTTTTGATTAATCACGTACAGTTGCGCTTCTCGAGCACAATCCGTTCCAGAAGCCCGGTTGAAAACTGAAAAGTTCGAAAACCAAAGTGCGTTTTCCCATTACAATGAATGGAAAAAGAAAGAATGCGTTCCAAGCCTAAAAAAAAAAATAGCTTTTTTAAAGCATTTTTTAACTTTTCCTGATACTAAACTGCAGAGTATAAATACATGTATAGTTTAAATACTTTATATAATTAAATCCTTGAAGAAATATATTTATTTTTTGCTTAAAATGTATGCTTTAGCTAGTATGCTAGGCTGGGAGTGCATTGCCGTATGTGTAGCGACTCGGCCCCCAGCCTTGTAAAACTTTTTTTTATTAACAAAAGTGCAGAATAACTTTAAACAAGCAATAATGAGGGGGGGGGGGGGGGGGAGAGAGACAGACAAATCGTTTTTATATTTGCACAAAAAGTACATAATTAGGGGTTAATATTGCTCAATTGGAAGAAAAAAAAAGTCACTGCCGGGACACATCCACGTGCAGAGGAGTGTGTGGGTCAACTGGTTGCGTCGCACGCGTCACGTCGTTTCCGCACAATAACAAATCGTCGTGGGTCGGCTGGTCGAGGCTTTCGAATAACGATTTTCATTCAAAAACCGATTTGTACGAAAATAGACACGTTCAAAAACCGAGGTTCCGCTGTATTTGCAAATAATCACAGGCTCCAAATACACCAGTTCATTGCTGAAAGATATGCAAATTAAGTCCTATTAACGTGACTTTTGAAGCTAAATTTGTCAAAGAGCACACCAGTCGGATTCTCCTCACTTATCTTTGCCGCACCCCATTTCAGATATCCATTCAAGGTTAAGTTAAAGGAGCATGAATGTGATCAAAATTAATTACTGTAAAATAATAAATGATTGTGATAATTTTGTGCGACTGAATATAAGTTAAAGCTTTAATTTTGGCAAACCTATTAGAAATTAGACGCCCGTGCCCGAATAAAAGAAAGCGTGAAGAAATCTTTGCCCACCGTTCTGTCTGACAGAAATATCAGAACGCTGTCCGAGTTTGGGCGGTTCTGCAGCCGGGACGTTGCCGCAGCGGTTCCTGTTGCGGGATGTAGGCAGGTTGTGGTCCGCGGCACTCCAGTCGGGCTCTCGATCCCTCTCTGGAAGCAGCGGAGCTTTCTGCTCTGGAGCACTAGAAGTGAGGGAGCAAATTATAACCAAGACATATAGATGGATTCGGAGGGGGCAAGATGAGTAGATGGCACAAAAGCATCTCATGCCCTACCTTGAGACGGTTTCCGTCTTCCTGCGACTTCTTTTTCCCTTATTATTAGTACTACTATTACTATTACTACTACTACTTCCTGTGTCTGCAATAGGTGCCTTCTTCTTCGGCCCTTTGCTGTCTTCCCTTAACTGCAGAGAGAAAACAACAACTTTGTATGAAACTGTACTGCAGCATTCTAAGTGTTGAATTCTCCATTGTAAATTATTTGCTAGATTTCTTCACTGTAATAGTTTTGTATATTTCCTTTATTCATTCATTCAAACACCATCAGTTTCACTTCTATTCTCATTAGGTTCAGGGGCATGCTGGAGCCTATCCCAGCTATCTTTGGGCGATGCTTATTTTTTTAACTAAATCAGTACAGACATTTCAGCTCCTCACACCTCCTCGGATAAGATGAAGAATGTATTATTGTCTAATGTCTAAATGTGTTTCTGCAACGTGTTAACATTAGCATTAACATGAAGGGTAGGTTATGTGGATGTTTTATATACACAATGTCTATTCCTAGTTTTATGTTTAGTTTTACAGTAAACCAACTGGCAGTGACATTAAACACCTTGCAGATTCATTGCTGATGAATTGGTCAATATTTGACAACGTGCTACTTATTGTGAAGTGAGTTGAGTTCATTACCACAATACAACGCTGGTGTCTCAAATTTGCACTCGCAAGTAAAAGACAGCATAAAAAAGGCTGAATATGAC
This sequence comes from Syngnathoides biaculeatus, assembly GCF_019802595.1. Taxonomy (NCBI): domain Eukaryota; kingdom Metazoa; phylum Chordata; class Actinopteri; order Syngnathiformes; family Syngnathidae; genus Syngnathoides; species Syngnathoides biaculeatus. The sequence continues at coordinate 10,373,936 of NC_084648.1, read as the reverse complement.
AGCTGATATCCTAAAAAACTTGTGATTTGGGTCACTCATATCTTGACAATATTCTTATTCTTGATATTTGTGCTTTTTCACCTAATTATGTTACTTTTTATTTAAAATTGTGGTGATTTTGCTTTTTGTTTGCTATTACTTTCATTTTCAAATTTTATTATAGTAAGAGAAAAATGTCTGTCAAAAGACTTTGTGCATCATTGCAGCGGCTTTTGTTATGAGTCCACAAATGTACTTAACGTTCTCACCTGTTCCACTCCAATGAGCAAATCCTCGCTCACTATAATTGTGAAAACTATTCAAACCTAAAGTACGAGAGGCGGAGGCAATGTGCCGACCTGTAGTTCGGCGCTGGCCGGCTGCTCGCAGTGCATCACGGCAGGTTCGTAGTGTCCGGCGTGACTCATCTCGACTGGTTTGCACAGCAGCAGGCCCGGTCTTGGTCCAGGACCAAGTGTGACATTTTGAGGGAAGCCAGCAGGAATTTCCACTGGAAATATAACTGCTGCTGGCACGCTATCTTCAACTTTAAAGTCCACTGGCGCCTTTTTAGCCATCTGGCTGATGAACGCCGGTTCATTGTTGTTGTTGCAGACGTCAGGGTCTGGAGTCAGAGGGGGTTCGGGTACCACTTCCTCATGCTCCTCGTGCTCTTCATCCATAGTCACGGACGCAGTAGTGACTGCGCTGGGCTTGTACTTGCTGTAGTACAGAGACACCTTGTGTTTCTTCTGAGGCTGTGACACAGCACTGGATGGGCTCTTCTTGGATGACTGAGGACGCTGAGCGGGGCTGTTTAAGAGCGCCGGGGATCCACGACCCTTCCCTTTGTCCGAGGTGTGGCAGGTGTCCACGTAGCTCTTACAGCTGCCCTTGGGTTTACTGAAAAAAAAAAAAACAACCAAAAAAAAAAAGACAAAAATCTAAGTATTTAAACATTTGATCTTCCTAAGCCGGAAAGAAAATTCCTACTTGACAGTGTTGGGTGTGATGTTGTTGATGGGGCCGTTATCCCGGGACAAGTTCGAGTTGTGGTTGCTCCGAATGGTGGGTATGGAAAACTCGTTGAGGATATATTGTGCCTGATGGAAAGCCATCAAGCACACACCAAACAGGGAGAAACTGCAAAGATTGAAATAAATAAATAAATAAAAAATAAAGAGAGAGAGAGAGACAAAATTGTTTAGCAATAGTTCAAAATCCAGAGTATTTTTACATTTCTCTAACCTCTGCAGTGTCTGTGCAGCTACCCGACTCCCAGCCAGGAAAAATAAATTCCTTAACAAATTATAGATATAGTGTTTTACAATAATACTTAACTATATTTATAATGTACCTTTGGAATTTTTAAAAAAGCGCAAGCAGAACTCGTGGCCAGATTGTACGCAGGCGGTACCTCTACCTGGGTTGGGAATCACAGGCGTATGGCCAACTTGATACATATTTAATGGTAGATACAGTACATAGATAGCAAATCCAGTAAAATTACATCTTAACAGATGGAACAATTTGATATGATTCAATTCAGTGTGGGAGGAATACAATTCTCAGTTTGAGTCAAAGAAAAGGCGATCGTTACCATTTGCACAAGTAGATGCTAATTAATTGTATTTATTAGCTTAACTTGACTTATTCCAATGCTATAAAAAGACATTTTTCTAACCTTATTTTCAATCATTATTATTATGATTATTGTTTAATGGCACTGTAAAAAAATGTTTTTTTTAATAGCAAATAAACAGATCACAACGATATATTTAAAAATTTATTTAGAAGATTTTCTCTTCACCAGCCATGGGGACTCTCAGACACCGTGCTATTCAAGCTAGGACCGTCACAGCACGCACGAAGTGCTTTTCTTTTGTGCTGACTTCACTGACTTGAACTTTTAAGTCGCGATGACAAGTTTAGTTCGACTGATGATTGTTGTGTCAGCGTTGGGATATACTTGGCTGTGTCTTTGAGGAAATTTCTTTTTTAGGGTCACAGAGTACCAATACTTAAACGTATAAGTGGACCGCAAGTATGTGAGAAGAAGCATTAGTTTGCTGAGTTACAGCCAATTGGAAATTCCTGAGATGTACCTACCTTTGCAATTTTGTCTACATGTTTACAACCTGCGGTGCAGATTTTGCCTCCGGCCCCGGTGTCTCCAGCGAGCTTGAGGTAAGGTACGTAATGCGATGTTACATTCAGTGTTTATGACTCATGTTGGAGCGCTACTTTGGTATCGCCGTGACCACAAATGTAGCTAAACTACTGAAAAGCTATTTGAAATATTGATGCTACCGAGAAATGTAGTTAAACTAGTAGCGTTGTTTATATCAACCAGTGCTGTGTTTGGCTGGAAGCTTAATGATACCTGTGGAGGAGTGTGAGATCGCTCATGCTTGTTTTATGAGAAAACCATATAGCCTCTGGCAACAGATTCCTAGCCTTGTGATATCTGGTCCACATCCCTACAAACTATGTATCGAAAGAATCCTTGCAGATTTGTCATTGTTTCACAGACACACCAGACTCAAGGTCGCACCAGCCACTTTAGTAGCACTGGGGTTTGTCATCTAATTTATGTCATATTTGGCTCAGTTCTCTGACTTTCACTATATTGCAGATATCACCTAAACTTTGACACTTTCACATTCAATCAATACATTTTATACTATACAGTATATACACCATACTTAAAAACTTGGGTTTTTATATTATTATTTGTCCTGTCTTTTGTAGCGCCGCAGACTTTTGAGTATCTTGATTACAGTTCTCTGTATGGGTTACACATTGAGGAATTGACAACAAAAGCACCTTGTACTTTGATAACGGTGTCTGCTACCGATAGGATTGTATCTCTTGGTTTTATTAACCGATCCGGTCGCACTGGTTTATCATTCCCTAATTTATAACTACCACACCGAGTTGAAAAAAAAAAAGAGAGCCTCTTTAAAAGTACTGTATCACACTCCTATTTACGTACGCATCTCTCATGCAGTGAATGAGTTTTAATCAGCATTGTGTTGTCATGAGTAGTGGAATTTTTTTTTCAACAAAACACCAAAAAAGTTACAAATTCCAGGTTTAAAGGTAAAGTAAATGACAACAGTTATGGGTACTGACCAGGTGAAGATGAGCGTGACCACCCAGAAAGATTCCTCCCAGCTGGGGCCCGGCACAACCTGGGCACAGAGGGGCAACATGTGGTGGGGCAGCGTCACGTTGAGGGTGAACGGAAAGGCGGTGCCTCGTGACGTGACCAGCACCAGGTCACGGATCACCCAGGACGAGGTGAAGTCCGGTGTGAACCTGGAGGGTGGATCGATAAAAAACTGTTTTGTTGTGCGTTTCACATTTGGTTCTGCTTGTGAAGACTATTTAGTGATCCAGCCAACGTGAAAACCAGAGTACGGCTGAGTGATTGACTGATCTTAACGATTAAATTGTTTACTTATCTGATTTTTTTTTTAATGCAACTTCCGTGGTTCAAAAGTTTTCCAGCTTAAGTTCACTGCTTATAATAACACAATGGGTACAGACAGGAAGTAGTATATGATAACATATGAAATCTTAGTGATGTGGTCCCTTTGATTAGCAACTGTTACTCAAAATTCCTGCTTAGACAATATGGGTGGAATAATGTTCACACTGTTTTCTGTATTTTAAAAAAGCAGCCTGAAGGAAGACAATCACAGTGCAAATTTAGCAGAATATTGACATGGTGCCCTTTACACATTAAAAAAAAAAAGATGTATCCACATTGTACACATTTGACATTTTGTTGAGGTTGCCTTACTTTACATTTACATATGAATCAACAGTGTCATAGGGTGATGATGGCTAATCTTATAACATTGAATTGTAGTTAAATGTTAATTTATATAAGACCCTGTAAAGTGAAATGAGATCTTTGTTACAAAATCCATTATATTTTTAAAGATAATTGCTAAGAATGTGAAAAGACTACAGTACGTAGTACTACATAGTGGAGATATCAACAAATTTTCAACATTTCAGTTCTCCAGGCAAAAACTATGCCGATTGCACTTCTGAGTCAGGCATGACGCCCATCCCATCCCCCACTATATAAAAACTCAACAGTTGAGCAGAGTGTGTTTTCCCACGACACTTAAGAGTGGGGACAAGAGCTTGATTTTTCAAGATGTTGAGGCCTCATTTCATAAACTGTATTTGGGAATTTTTAAAATTTGGCAGTTGTTAAAAACCCTTCTCTGACCTGAGTAAAATTTAGAAGACTTTCAATTTCACTTACCAAGGAGTTTAAGGATCCGATTTACAGACGTATTTTGAAAAAAGGGACATTTCCGAATGGGAATCGCTAAGTTTCACATTATCTGTAAAGCAAAATATATCTCCATTATTTCTGTGGATGTTGATGCAGGTTAATGCTGGAAAAAAATGTTTCAAAGTTAATTTGGTATCTGAAGAAATAAAGTAAATCTCAGAATGAAACCAAAACAAAACTTGGCAGTCATTTGATTTTTTGGGTTAAACAAAGAGAGGGTTATTTCTGTGAAAGAAAACCTGAGATTTCATTTTAAGGCAATTTCACCCAGGCCTATCCCAAAAAATAACTACCATAATTCCTGGCCTACAGAGTGTACCTGGTTATAAGCCTCACTGAGTACATTTGGAAAGGAAATACCATTTGGTACATACACGGGCCGGAGCCATGTAAAAGCCGCAAGTGCCCACATTGAAACACTAGATATTTACAAAGAAAGACAGTCCACAGAGAGTTGAACGGTAGGGCCAACACGCTAATGCCACGCTAACAGGGCCGGTAAAAAAAAAAAAAAAAAAAAAACATACCGGTAAAAATCACTGAGACACGGCAGTAATACGCTAGCGCAGCACTAACAGGCCCGGACCAGTAAAAGTCACTTCCTTGGCACATATATTAAACTGGTCTCACTCTTATGTTTTCTACTCGAGTGCCCCCTTGTGGCCGTTATAAAAAATGCACAAATTAGCCGGATCACCGAAAAAAACGCCGGGTTGAAAGTGTGTGAAAAAAGTCGCGGCTTAAAGGCCGGAAATTACAGTGAGTAAAAGTAACTGAACCCACAGCCACTACAACTTACGCTACTGTGATTTCGGAAGAGGCGTTTTGGTCGAGGCTGAAGGAGCGACACTGCAGCACCTCGAAACCAAAGCCCTGACACTTGTAACCGTTGACGTTCATGGATGTGACTGTGAGTGGCAGCTCGCCGGCATTCTCCACTTTGAAGCTCTTGCGGATGGCGAAGAGCGGCTTGTTACTGCCCCGCAGGCCTGGCAAACATTTGATGAAGTGGTACCATCATTCATTTGTTAATAGGTTTTTATGATTTAAAAAAAAAGTATATTTTAGCCCTTACCATCTCTGCACTCCATCAGCGTGGACTGAGGGACGTTGAAGCGCAGAGAGGCCCCCGGACCGGGCAGTTTGCCCCCAACCCTGAGCAGCTCTTTGGCCCCATGGCCCCTCACTGTTACCATGTCAAACACAGTCAGGTTGTTCCTGAAAATGTACAGAAACATGTGCGCACACAAACAGACGGACACACAGTTACTTAAATCCCACTCAAGTGAACCATTGAAAGTGAACAAAATATAACAGTTCAAACCAAAATGGCTAACTTCATGTGTCTTTTTAGTTATGGCTTTTTGATTTTTTTTTTTTGTGGGTCCATTGTGTAAAACATGCTCACCAAATGTCATTTTGCTAAGAGAAACTGACAGGGCATAATTATTTGGTTTCCTAGGGTGGGCGGGTAAATGAAAATTACAGGCTACCTTGGGACACATTACTTAGGGAGCTGAATTTTTCAAAACTCCCGTTTACCTGATGATGAGGATAGTGGTGGTGGGTTTGTGTTCGGATGGGTTGAACATGACAGCAACCTCCCGGGACTCCCAGGGCTGCAGCAACAGGCGCAGGACCCCTTCACCCCTCGAGGGCTCCAGGTCCTTGCTCACCTGAATAAGCACACAGGGAGTTGTCAACCGAGGATAAAAAAAAATAATTTCATTTTATTTAACCTCACCTTAGGGGGTGCGTCCAAAAGAGAGAACTCAGCAGTGCTGATGTTGATGGCCACGGGGCTTATATTAAACCTGCAAAACAAAGGTGTAACCAAAAGGAAAAGAGAACTGTGAAAACAACTGCAAAGCTGAGAGAAGAATGCAAATATGGAAAACAAATATACACGTATATAAAATAAAAATCAAAACCAAAACTAAATGATCATCTATTATACCATTTAGTGAGAAGATCCAGAGCCCCAAGAGGTGAAGGATAAAGGGAAATAATCTGGATTTCCACAGAAACCACAGATGAGGAAGGGTTCTGAAGCAACAAAGTTTTCACCTAAAACACAAAGACAGATTCATTTTTTCAGTATTTTGCGTTTTAAGCTTGCGGTGTCAATGGTGACCGTTTTGCCGCTCACCTTCCTCTCGTTGATGGGCGTGGCACCAAAATCCAGAGGCGAGGATGTATCCACAGGGAACCTGGTCCACCTGCGATCATATAGAACATAGCTAATGAAAAATGATGGAAGATTAAAATCACAAAAGTGGATATAAGCTTGTTGTACTTAAATGGCCAACTTTTGTACCCTAATGAAGGCACCACATCACGTGCAGGAATTAAGTGTGGGGCTCATGAACTATCTCAGAATGGATGAAACCACTCCTTTCACCAGATAATCAAGATAATCAGCTGCCATCGTGCACAATAAAAATCCCCAAAATAGTCCACAGCACATACACGCAGCCATTTCCTACCATAACTATTGGCACCGCTCCTCTCCTTTGTGATTCATGCACTACCAGCATGTACAATATAAAATGAAAAACAATGGAACTACACTGACAGACTGAAAAATTCTGACTTTAATCTTTAAGTTTTGCAATTTTTCATTTGTAGCAGGGTCCTACTGGTCCTTTAAATTCCCAAAATAACTAGGAATAAAGTAATCTACACGTCAGTGGTTCACGATTTATGAATTCACCTTTTTTCTTTGAGTGAACCTGTTCTATTCTCAGCTGTTTTGTTGCTATTTTGACTTTATAGCTTGTGATATAATTATGCTCAAAAGCATATCACACCACACACACATACATTTTTAAAAAAATCATTAATCACAGATCCTGTGACTAGCTGGGGATTGCTACCCTCAAAATAAGCCACAAGTCATTACAGTAAAGGCATCATTTCATGACTTTTGCTTTCTTTGAGGTTGACCTGCAAGGCAGATTGTCTTTGTGGTTTTGCCACCGGGAGAACAGTTCGGCGGCCAGCTTGCTGTCCACTGTCCAAGACGAGTGAGAGAAATCTGGAATAAGTGTTCGTTGCCATTCTGAGCGACCTGGGTGGGGGACAATTTAAGAACAAAAATTAGTTGTGAAGAAGAGTACATTTTAAAAGAGACTCATTTTGATGTCTCACCTGCTTCGGACAACTTCATCGGGCACAGTCGTCCACACTCTTGCTCGGACTCAAAGACCAAGTCTCCCTGCTGAAACCGTAAACAATAGTTACTATACAATAGGACTGGGAAATATAATTTAAAATAAAATCTGCAATTTTTGTCACCGAGTTATATTTGATTTGAAAACCATTAAAAATAATTCATCAGATTTTTTTAGAACAATGTACCTTCAATCAAAACGTACAAAATGTGGATAAGTTACTCCTGCAACATAAGTGGGTAACATGTCTTTGTTGCTGGTCGGTGTGATTGACTCCCGATGACAGAAACAATGTTAAAAATGATACTGCTCATGTTTACTGTTTCTTTGAGAGTTAAAGTTGTTGGTCATTTAAAAAAAAATAGAGGAATTGGAAATGTTGTGGCGGCACGGTGGAGCAGCTGGTAAAAGCGTTGGCCTCAAAGTTCTGAAAACCCGGGTTGGACCCCGGCCCTGCCTGTGTGGAGTTTGCATGTTCTCCCTGTGGCTGCGTGGGTCTTCTCCATGCACTCCGGTTTTCTCCCACATCCCAAAAACATGCAACACTCATTGGACACTCTAAATTGTCCCTAGGTGTGATTGTGAGTGCGACTGTTTGTCTCCATGTGCCTTGCGATTGGCTGGCGACCAGTTAAGGGAGAACCCCACCTCCTCCCTGTTGACAGCTGGGATAGGCACCAGCACGCCCCGCGACTCCCGTGAGGATAAGCGGAAAAGGAAATGGATGGATGGATGGATGGAAATGTTGCAAAATAGGAACCAAATCAAAAAGTTGGCAACGCTGATTCGATGACATTTTTGTAAAAATCTTCCTCTCTGTTTGCAGCCAGGTTGTTAATGTTAACAGTGCACATCACCAGGAATGCACTTTGAACTATGGAAGTGAAAAAAAAAAAAAAAAAAAAATCCTCCACAAATGTACTACCCTTCGGATACCTTCATAGCAAAAATATTCATGTTCTGCTATAAAATGATTGTGCATCAACATATTTTTCATATTTTCTTGCCCCAAAAATAACTTAAAACCTCTTTCTTCAAAACCACAATATTTTGAATGTCAACTATTTGAATTATTTTTTTATTACAGAAAAAATACAAATGAAACAAGTGAACTTTGGTCCATATAAATAGTATGGTGGTGGGGCTTTGGTGGAGATTAAGAGGATTGGACATGTCAAAGTTTTGCAAGAAAATGATTTGTATTTTTCATGACCGTGCCCAAAAATGATATGAAGATCACAGTTTTTAACCTTTTTTACAGTATAAGACCAACAATTATTATGTCAGCAGGACTAATGAATATTTTTAGACCATAGTATTCTGAGTATCCCCTTGATTAAGTGCATAAAAATTGATTTTGCATTATTAAGCACAATAACATGCATGTGAGGTGAAGGTATTTTTCTCCATTTGGGGTCACCACCCTCACATTCCACTGTAGTATCGGCAACTTTGAGTGTGCATGGTTTTAAAAGGCGGCCTCTGGGTTGGTGAGTGACATGGGCGTCAGCGAAGGAGAGTGTAGAGTGGTCAGTCTCTCAACTGTCTGCGTGTTGAGTAACAGTGTGAGGTGTTCCTAATCGGCAGCTTGTGTAAAAATGTGCTAATTTGCTGCTTGTTTTTTAAATACCTTTCAATAACGCAAATGAAAGTGTGCTGCACTTCCAATGGTTACAAAGTAGCTCCTTTCTTCCAGGTAGGACCTGAACACTGTAAGGATTTGCTTGAACCATTTAGTCCTACCCACGTTTCGAACCAATTTAGCCATATATTGTGATCGACGGTATTAAAAAGCATACTGAGATCCAACAAGACTAAAATTGACACATTTCCTTAGTCAGTACTCAATTTTATAACATTATATCAAAGTAGATTTCTCCACAGTTACTCGGCAAAATTCGTTTTTTCTTACCTTGGAAGGATCAGCATGAAAGTAGAGGGGGACGCGCACGGTTGTGCCCAGTTCGGTGTACAGGTCGAGCGTGAAGGAGTGGCTGGCCGGCAGGGCCCTGTTGAAGAGCTGCAGGGATAACACGGGCCAACAGCCTTGTGGCACAGTCAGCGGGCTGTTGAAGTTCACCACCTGGTAGTCAGAGGGCGCCATAGTAAGAACGGTAAAGTACGCAAAGTCCCCCTACAGTGTGACGATCCATCAAGTCATCCATTTTCAGAGTCGCTTCTCCTGGCTTGGGTTGTGGGAGTGCTGGAGGCTATCGTAGCTTACTTTGGGCAGGAGGCATAGCCTTAACTGGTTGTCAGCCAATAACAGGCCACATATAAACAAACAATCATTCGAACTCACATTCAAACCTTAGGGCAATTTAGAGTCTTCAATTACCCTAACTACCATGCATGTTTTGGTGGACGTCGGAAGAAACTGGAGTGCCCAGAGAAAACCCAAGTATGCATGGGGAGAACATGGAAACTCGACAAAAGCAGGGCTGGGATTTGAAACCCGGTTGTCAGAACTGTGAGGAAGACACTCTAACCAGTTGTACAGCATGCTACCCAGTGTCACTATATTGCGACTATACAACCATTAATCTTTATAAGCACATTTTAACGAGATTTTACAGTAATACAGTCCCCGGATATTTTTTCCCCAAATATATATATATATATATATATATATATATATATATATATATATATATATATTTTTTTTTTTTTTTGGGTGCCCTCATTTTTATTTAGAAAACATTTTTTTGGCAGTGCATTCCCTCTTTTCAATGGTTTTTGGAGTAAGAAAAATAATGTAATTATAATGGGCATGTATTATTTGCAGATTTTCAGTTTGTGGATTGTGTTTAAGTGTAGAAGGGGCTATATATAAAAAAATATCTTCTCTCATTATCACAAATTTAGAGCTGTCATGAAGGGAATGTTCCCCTGCGATTTACTGGCTTAAAATTCTTTTTTAAATTATTTACCTTCATCGCCCCCTGGAGTTTGTGTGAGAGGCTGGCGCTCGTCACAGTGAGTGGCAGCGTGAATGGGTTGGTCAGCCACAGATCTACCTGCTCTGTAGTTTTTTGTTTCACTTGGAAAAGGCTGGACAGGTCCTCTGTGCTCCACCTACAAGCAGGTATAAAGAAAAGATATCACACCGGTAGTCTTTCTGTTGATTTCCATTGTGCATGGGTGTAAGTGCAAGCTACTTTGCTTTTGGCAAAACTAATTTATAATATATTCACAGAGGGTTTGATAACCAAATTATTTCTAGTGGTTTTGTTTATTTCTATTGTGCAACGGGGCAGTCATCGTGATTAATACAAACAAAACAAAAAAAAATCCAAGAAAATCACACAATCACAAAATATTGTATCGGTGGCATTTTTTCAGACCTCTGAACAGATTTAAGTGTGAAGTGGCATGTTTTATGGATAGTTAGGGCCTAAAAATAAACAACAACAATTTTCCGGATCTATATATGTATTCCTTTAATTTGTCCAAAGTGTCATTATTACCTGTGTGTGGTGTGTAATCCGGCCAGGTTGTGGGTCATCTGAGTGCCTAGAACCTTTAAACTGATATGACTAACACATTTCTTTCCGTGGCCTGGCGTAGAACCTGGAATCAGACACGAAAACCGTATGGTAAATAAACAGTGAGCAGGACAATACGGTGACTTGAAAAATTTCACCTCTCCGGGTGAGGGTGGCCACTTCAGTAAAGTTTTTTGCTTCTGATCGCAGAAGAACTCGATTTATTTCCAGACTGGCTTCCACTTTGGACAGCACCTGGATGTCCTTGGGGGATTTGAAAGACAATATCATACATACATTTCTTTTTATAACTAGTCAAAAACACAAACAACTCACCTTTACATGGAGCCTTTTGCTTCCAGAATTTTGCATATAAACTCCTATTTTTGGTTCCCCTGCAGCAGAAAAGACAATACAAAAAATGACATACATTAAAACAAATTCAATACAAATGCATCCAAATTTTCCAGTTCAATCAGTCTGTTAACACACAGACTTATAAACCAGAAGTCTGTCTATGGGTGAAAAGATGTTTTGCCTCTCATCCGAGCAACCTTCATCAGTTCATGCAAAAAGGCTGAGTTAGAACAGATGAGCTGAAGAGAGGCAAAAATGTTATCTAGGGTAACCACAGCCGTCCAGTTGCGATCAATTCAATACCCTGAGGATTAAATGACCAGGTTGAATGAGGCTATTAGAGGCCCCGTAGCGCATTGGTTAGAGCGCTGGTTTGGTAAACCAGGGGTTGTGGGTTCGTATCCCACTGGGGCCTCCACTCCCTGAGAAGGGTTGCGTCAGGAAGGGCATCCGGCGTAAAAATTGTGCCAAACATATGTATGCGTTCATCTGAGATGATGCGCTGTGGCGACCCCGAAAGGGACAAGCCGAAAGAAACAGACAGTTGAATGAGGCTATTCACAAGCACAATAAAATAATAATACATACATACATAAATACAATTCTGTGACTTTATTTTACTAGGTGCAACAACACGGCAACACCCACCTACTGCTGCTAGTCCAGCAGCAGGGGCCACTAGCAGTAACAAGATGTGCTCAATGACGTAAGGCTTGAGCTTGTCCAGGTCGGCAGGCTGGTCGCCGCGTGCTGACAGGTCCATCTGCAGGCTGAGGTGCTCCTCACTCTGGAGGCAGGAACCCTAAGGAGGAAAAAAACGGAGGAGATACTGAGGCTTCCCAAGCATAAGAATATTGTAAATACTTTACTTCCAGAGTAGCAAAAGTAATATGGACAATGAATTTACCTGTGAATTCATGAAAAAACTCTTGGGTAAGCTGCACTCGAGCACTAGACCCAGTATGGTGATGTTGGACACATCTTCCTGTGGGAGAAACAGACAGAGACTTACTGTATGTTAACATGGTGCATTTCTGCAAATTCTGTATCGATATGTATGTACTGTACTGAACAAACAGGGAGTCATTATCAGGGGTGAGGTTTTAATTTCTACAAAAAAAAGTTTAAAATGTCATTGCTTTAGATACGCCAATAAAAAAAGACGTCAAAAATTAAAATCTTATTAAATCTAAAAATAATTTTAAAAATAAAATAAATAAAATATGAAAAACATTTACAATTTAGAATTTATTGGGTACAAAACATGCACCAAATGAGTATTTAATTAACATTTAAGTTTTTAAGGTAATTAATTTAATATATTGTTGTTCGTATACGTATTTTGGATTTCATTACTTTTTAATAGATAACCGCTTTATGGATAAAAGCATTTAATAAATTATTTACAGTAATCTAGTTTTACTAAATACAAATACTTTATGTTAGACCAAGCCACATTTGAGAACATTTGATGATGAACCCACAAATGTTCATAGTATGTCAAGATGTGCTCAATTAATGCACATTTATAAATGCGCTTGATATGGTACGTCCAGTTGATTGTGACAGTGACAAGGACTGTCTGACTTTGTCAATCAAGAACAGCAAGTTACAAAACAACTTTCTTTTAAAATTAGCAGAATGAGTGAGTCTTAAGAACAATTCAGCCAGGTCACTTCCTCTTGTGAGAGCTACGTCTTGACTTTCACATCACTTAAACATGCAGACACGTAGTTCCACACACTTTCACTGCCTAAAACGAATCCATGCACACACTCCCCCCTTCTGGGCATCATATTAGTTCCCAATTATAGGAATATACGAGTGTATGGTTATCTGTTTAAATTGAGCACTTGTGTACTATGTTGTTTTTTTTTTATTCACACTCCTGACTCAACACTTTTTTTTGCATCACAAAAGGGTCTTTGTGAATGAAGAAAACAATGTGTGTGTGATTTAGGAAACTCAGTATTTCCAAAACAGATAAACGCATACCTGAGTTTGGGTCAACTTGATGCTCTGTATATGAGGGAACACCAGCAGACTGTCCTTCCGTTGGACAGACTTTATCGAGCCCTGGTGAACACCCACACCAAAGACCTGGGAGAAACAACAAACAGCGGATACCTTATTTTTACACTCGCGTGGCTTGCATAACTCGAAATCACAAGGGACGTAGCCATCGCCAAATCTCAGTGGATCTTGAGCCCTAAAGGCTGAGGCAAGTTATCTTAGAATGTTCACATTTTAAGGTGAACTTGTCTCTAGAGTCCCAAAGGCTAAAATAAGCAAGATTCAAAGGCTAAAAATATTCAAGTAGATTTGGTTTTGAGTTATAAAGCGCAAGGAAGCATTCATATTGATAAATGTGGTCGGCCCCACCATTCTTGTGGCTGAATACGGTTAACCGGGTAGATGACAGTAAGCTCAGAATGGTAACATTTACGTTCTCATTGGTAAATATGGTTCAATTCCATCACCAAATGAGTATTACTTGAGATGGCTAACATCTACATTTTGGTAAGAGAAACTAGGCGTGGTACAGCAACAATTAATTTTACAAACACTGATAGAGTAACCTAACCAGTTGGAGTGGAACAACTGAACTCATTAGTTTATCGTGGTACGAGATTATTAAAAGTATTTGCATAACGTCTAATGTCTGTCTACAGCTTGGTTGAATTAATTTGGGACTGTAATTAGTTTTTCATGATGCTTGGCTCATATTTAATAGCCGTACACATTCCTACTGTATTTTTAAAAAAAGGGTGAGAAAATCCACTGACCTGATATGAAAGCAGCCCGTGGGCTGATGTGTTTATAAATAATGTGTTTTCTACGTTGCCCTCTTCAGATGGGAGGAAAATTAGTTTAAAAGATGTTTTCCCTCTAGGTGGGATCACCTGGAAGAAATCAGAAAATAAAAATAAATGTCATTTCAAGAGGCCAGAGAAAGGTGCGTCAACATCCTATTCCATGCACTTACTCTTCTGTGGAAGGAAGGTATGTAAAAGTGCCTGCTGGATGTAAACATGGACAGCAGCGTCACAGGAACCTCCTGGCTGGGGTTGTGTACATTTATGGTTTCGGCTCTCGGCAGCCCCAGCGGCCTGCAAAAAAGAAAGTGGACGCTGAGTGACAGGTCACCATAAATGTACAAGTTCAAAGTATATGGCCCTGATTAATAAGATCCCAAATAGTGAGCGCTACATGGCATGTTCAATCTAATTAATTGGGGTGCATTTCACAACAGGCACTTTGGGTGGCTTGGATGGTTTACACCATGGAATATTTGAGAGAGTGGCCCGGTGGATGACTAGTTTCTCCAGGTACTCTGGTTTCCTCCCACTTTCCAAAATCATGCGCGTTAGGTTCACTGAAGATTAAATTCTCCTGAGATGTGACTATAAGGATGAATGCTTGTTTGTGTATATTTGTCCTGCGATTGGCTAGTGTCCATTCCAGGGTGTACACCCTTAATGAGGATAAGCGACATTGAAAACAGATGGATGGAAACTTTGCGAGAGCACTGCAACCGCGAAATGACGTTTGAAGTGATGCAATTGGAAGAAATCGGTCCAATTATTTTGGAAAGCCAGAAATCCCATAAAGGCTGTTTTGTTGGATTTAACTGATCTCAAAGATGTAGCAATGTGGCCATCCCGCACAACTCTGCATTTAGAATTTGTGAGAGGACACCCGAGCCCTGCATTAATTGTCCAAGTACGAAATGACTCACGAGTGATATGGCATGACTCCTTCTCCTGAATGGCACCAAGGGCTCTAAGATCAATCAAGAGCTCCAAAATCGCATTGCATTGTGTGTGAGACATCACTTTGCGTGTGCTAAATTCAGCCAAACGTCACGTCTCAGCACAAAGCCAGTTACTTACTGATTTCCGAACATTAACGCTGCGGGCTGGAAATGCAACGGTCTCCCATTCTCCACATTAAAAAGAGAGGAGCTGTTGGAGAGAAGGAACAACATTAAATGCACGCCACAATCAAAAATAATAAAAATAAGACCAGCAATAGAACGTTAACCCATTGTTTTTTAAAGCTCTAATGCTCAGCTGTGCAAATCATGTATTGTTTATATATGGCAGGTACAGTTTCGCCATACATGTCCACATATTGACTATCATTACGTTAACCACAAGCAGCCTGTACTGGATTTTGGTGTGAGGGGGTGGGGGAGACCAAAAAGCCAAAGAGGACTTCCCTGTCTCAGTAAAAACATGGTGATGTTGGACAGTTTCGTGGGCAGCCCAAAAATAAATGACATGCAATCCTGAGAAACGTCAGCATGGTCGCACTTCTGCGGAGATCTTATTTGTGAGAGGGTGTGCGATATCCAGTGGTAATGAGATGTGGGAAAGAGCAGCTGATTTGTGCCAGTTGTATGAATCTGCGTGTGTGTGTGTGTGTGTGTGTGTGGTGTGTGTGTGTGTGTGTGTGCATTAGCAACTCCATGTGTGTATAAAATTGGGTCAAATTTTGTTGATGGACACAGCTGCTAAACAGTCCTATCCCTCTCCGAAAAAAAACAAAAAACAAACTGCAAACGACATAGAAGAAGCAGGTTAAAATGAAGCAAGTAAAAAAAGGCCTAAACAACTTCAACACTACGCTGGCTTTCAATGACGATAAAAATTTTAGCTTTACTGCTTCCACAGATTATTTTGTTTGTGTTAGCACTAATGTTAGTGCGTTAGCACACTAGCACCGGCGCTACTGCTGTCCGAAGAAATGATAATATGCTCAATGTTTACGTCGAGAAGGTCAAGTTATGTCAAGTTATGGCTTAGCACAGATGAGTCACACGCTTTCATTGGCATGTCATTTCAACCTTGGATGACACCTTAGTTAATTCATTTTTATGTCATTTTATTTCTTTTAATGGAATATTTTTTTCAAGATGTGACAGGGGGGAAAAAAAATCATGTACCTTGGTTTAACATTCATCAGTGAGGCTTTTTAGCCATGACCAGACCTTGTTTATTGCATGTGACTCACTTCCAAACAATTTAATATAATTTTACCCTCAGCATTCAGGCTTGCCTTTTTAGCCTATGACCATGCCTTTCCATCTCAAACACAAACAACTCAAACTCAAAAAGTCAAACACACTTTTACTGAAGAAGTGCATTTAGGAGTGGCCAAAACATTAAAAACACTTCACAAACACTCTTACGTGATGCTTTAAAGCAAAATTGATCTGCAGCTGTTAGTCATATTAAAGGTGGAATGAAGACAGTAGCTGAGACATGCTAACAGCTTGTAATGTGAAACCACCAACGGGGCGTTTCCTCCAGCGGCGTATGCCGCTCATGCACTCTGCTGTTTATAGCACGGGCAAGACAATCACAGGAAACAGACCATAATATCATAAATGTGCTTTACAGCCAACAGGTGGTCAATATTCCTCCACTGGGACTTGGCACGGCAAAAAAAGAGAACCTCGACAGTACAGTAACTTGATGTTACGGCACTAGTGTCAAACTGAAGGCCTGTGGGCCAGATATGGCCTTCTGAGTCATTTTATCTGGCCCATGAATGCTTGCCCCAATTTTTAAAAACAGACTTTTGACTCCTGCATTCACCTTATTTTCATCAACTTCACATTATTATTATTTATCATTCGCGTCTACTACTTCAAAAAAATTTGCTGCTTTGAATTGCAACACTGCTCCCAGGGGGTTTACACCATTACCATGACCACTACGGTAAATTTGAGAATGAAGCTGAGTACACAGTGCCAAGAGGCATTGAGAAATACAGCCAGTCAGTCAGCTGGAATTTGCTGATCTAAGTAATAGCAACTAATAATGCATTGCATACAGGCAGGGTAGCTGCAAGGTTACTTCACTGGCACTTCCCTAAAACAGCAGTCCAAACATGGTTAGAAATGCACACGGGCGAGTGGGAGGGGGGAGTGGCTGCCCATGCCGTCAGCTATCTGCTTGGATATCTCCCATTTTAAAGGGGTAGCCTCAGAACCGCCACCTGGGTGGATAATGAAAGTAAAACACTTCCTAGTAATCTGGCACATGCAGTAAGGGCGCATACTATTACAATGCAGAGGTCTGAAAGGATGTCAACAAGGGAATAGTCTCAAGTTGAGACAGAAACGTCAGACTTTTTGCTCGTTCTGACTGGAAAAAGGAAATCATAGCAATCTTGCACAGACAAAATCCATCTTGCAGCCACAACTACAATGCACAACTGTTAGGGTGTCAAAGTAGGGATTTAAATAAGACTTCGGGGTTTCTGTTCAAGTTTAGGGTTTTGAATTAGTTAATGAGTTTCAAGACAAGAATGAACTGCCAAGTAGGATTTTAAGCATGGGTCATGTTTTCAAGCCCCTATTAGTGTTTCAAATTGGGGTTTCACCCCTTGGACGGGTTTTCAAACAAAGGTTAGAGTTTCTAAGTAGGGATTGACAATGTTTCAAGGTGAGGTTAGGGTTTCACCTTGCAGTCTATGGTTCAAACAAAAGTTTGGGTTTCAAGCTTGGATTAGGGTTTCAAAGAATGATTTCATCTCAGGGTTCTGGTTTGAAGTTAAGACAGAAGGTTGTCTTAAGGTTTCAGGTTAGACCTTTGAATGTAGGTTTCAAGACAGGGTTTCCACTTAGCCTGAAATCTAGCCTGATTTGAGTTTCAAAATGGGATTTCAAGTCAAGCCTAGATTTCCAATCATGGTTTCAAGCCATAAGCAGGGTTTTAAAGTGGGGCTACAAACCATGGTTAGGCTTTCAAGACAGGGTTAGAATTTCATATTAGGAATGCCGCCTTGGTTTAGGGTTTGGAAGTAGGGTTCAACATGCACATTAAGGTTTAAAACTGTCTGTCCATAGTTTTTTTTTTTCTACTGTCATCTAGAGCACCCTACGTCACTGTTCCTCTGTTGCCCCATCCCTGTGCAGTGACTCACTGGTCCAAATATCTGTCTGCAAGGGCCACGTGTAACCTGAGTGCTTGAGGAGGGTGGGGCACGACAAAGACACGACAACAAGTGTACGGAAGATGCCACCCATTCTCACATAAGATCACCTTAAACTCAACACGCGGTAACATCACAGTGCTGCTGTTTTGGTTAGCAACGCGGCGTGAGTATTAACTCTCGACGTGTGAGCCGAGAGTGGCAAGGGTCGTGTCCACTGCCGTGGTACAAAAATAACACGTTATGTTTTGCGCTATTTGATCCCCCACCCCCAGTCCCCTTCGCCTCCCGTGGATCCAAGTCACATAAAGTCAATGTTTGCAGTAACCTCAACCAAGGAACTGGGCACCCTGGGGGGCGGGTCTCCCTGGGAGAGGATAGTATTAAGCCGAGGGTTTAGGTCAAGCGTGGGCAAGTTTGTACCACATTTGGTTTCTAAAGATAACACATGAACCAGCTCATTTGTAGACATAAATGCGCTTTAAAAAAAATAGTAGTACAGTATAAAGTTTTTTTAAATAAAAAAAAAAAAATCACATTTTAAATTGGATTAGTCGTGATTACATTTATTAAATAGGTAATTATTAAATAAATACTATATTGGTGAATTATGTAATTTTGTAATATATTTACAACTAATACAGTAAATAAAACAATTAAGTGATTCAGGAATTTAAAAAAAAAATGTATTTTAATGGTGAATAATTCCAACATTTTTCATATTTAATTATTTATAATTAATATCATACTTGAGGAATATGGACATTTACTAATATTTTTGTATTAAAAAACGCTTAATTTATGTAACAAACATTACAATTCTGGATAAAAGCACCTATACAAGAAAAAGAAGTGACTTTGGGCTGTTCCCTGTCAGGGGTTCTCACACTGAGTCAATTTTGCTTGTTTTCTTCTTTGTCGTGCAACTATTGCATCATTCATTTTGTATCAAGGTAAAATATATCCCAGTTCTCAATTTGAAACAAACCATATTTTATTTCTGTAAATGAGCATATGAAACTCAAGTACTTCCAACTTAAGAATCACTCATCTATTCGTCATCCATGATTATTTTTTCAGGATTTATAATGAATTAGATTATAATTGATGAACCAATAATTTCATTACAAACCAAACACAATTTGAATATATATTTGTTAGCCGTGTGGTATAATTACCTAATGCACACTTTAATTTGGGGAAAAACAAGAAAAAACAGATTCAGAAAATGAAAAGAGTCCATTTGCTTCAATTTATATTTTCTGAATGAGCAACAGCAGAATAATTGAGAAGCAACAGACATTAACAAAAATCAATTTGGGGAGTATTTTGGGGGATATTGTGACAGTAACTTCAAACTGACTTGAGAAATTGCGCTATTAGGTTAGTAAAAATAATCTTTGCTTTATTATTTTTAGTCTACTTCAGTAGTAACATTCAAATTCATCAATGGGGTGGGGATGAGATCAATTAATGTGACAAATACTATAGGACCCTTGATAACGGAAATGCTCGGTGAGCTGGTGAGCCGTATCAAAGAACGGACCGGGCCACACTTTGCCCATCCCCCGTTTTAAGTGATGCAACAAGTGACGAAGGCGCTAAGTGAATGCAGTCTTCGGGAGGCGAAGTGGTGAGTGGCGACGGCTCAGCCGAGCGGCTGATAACACGGCCCACCAGGGTGGCCTCGCGGTCAATGAGCATAGAGGTCAATGAGCTACTTGTCACCTCCCGGAGGCTAAAAATAGACAGCCTCACACCGTTCAGCTGATTTGGATAAATACAAGAATCACCTCATAGCTGGTTAAGAGTGGGATTAACCTTTTCGGTGCACCCGTTTGATGCTCCGACACCTGCTTTTACCATAAACTATATCGCCTTAACTTATTGCTAACCCAGCATGATTCACATTTGAATTTAAGGTGACATCCCCTTCTAAATTCAAAGGCTTTGATAAGCCTGCATTAGCACATAAAAACAAGACCTTTGTAAACAACAATTTAATTTTGAACCTGTGACCTTGAAACGCAGGTATGAACTGTACTGTAATGTAATTGAAGTGCATGAGAAAGTCCAGAAGCTGCCCCGAGGGATACATTGTGATGCTAAAGACCATCATAAACTGTTGATCTTTCCACTAGAAAAAAAAAAACAAACAAAACTTATTTTCTTTTGGAGGGGGAGCAGCTGGGAACGGCAGACCTCCCCTCCATTTTCTTTTAAGGAGTTCTAAAATTAGTCAGGAATTCTGTTCTGTGCCTCTCTCGTACCCACGGTCCCCCCCCCCCCCCAAACATCCCGTCTGCTTTACCCACCAGTATAAACAACAGAGCCTGAATATAGGGGAAGGCCCATTACAAATAATTACATGCAAAGCGCACTACATCATGGTAGTGAAATATTTGGAATATGCAAAGATTCCGTTAAAAAAAATCTTACCGTGGGTGACATTTGAATCTAGTCCTTGCTTATTTGGAAACAGATTGTACTACTATACTACCCAAACATCACTTGCCAGTGTATTATCAGGGGTCAAATAAGAATCAAGAACTGGTTCTTAGGTTCATTTGGAAATATTTTGGCTTTTTTTCCCCCCCACATTCAAAACATTCTCCAGCAAAGCTTTACCACAGGCCAAATGGGAATCAAGAACCTGTTTTTGCATTCCTTAGTTGTGAACAGGTAGGCTGAGTTATTTTTTTATTCTTAAGGACAAAGTTAAAAACACATGGAGAAAATGTGATCGGGCGCATTTTAACGTCTGCAAGCTAGCCGCCACGTTTTCTGACTAAATGTTTGAACAGACCAAGTGCCTGCTTGTGTAGCAATCACAAACATACCATTACGTCGTGGTTTATTCAAAGCTCACAAATTGTGAAAAGAAACATACCTTTCTTCAAAGTGAAGACCGTCTTTTGTTGGCCCCTTTTCCACCTGCGAACGAGGAACAAATGTTAACATACGCTGCAAACAATCAGCGTGAGCTGAGCTCGAGTTTAGCCTTTTGCTGAATGTCAGAAGGCTTCGTGTCGGGAATGTTTTAGGGTTGCTTTGCAACATCCTGCACGGGGTGTCATAAATCTGTGCAGGGTTCGATGAAATCTCAAGAGTATTGTGGCATTCTTGAAGGAAATGAGCTGGCTACCAGATCTGGGCGATTATTGGGTGGAGGTTGGGGGAACATACTGAACATGAACACTTCATGAACATACTCTTACTTGTTTTTCTGTGAGTGTTGTCATATTACTTCTGTATGCTTTCCCATAGTGTATGTGTGTGAATTTTCTTGTCATCATTAGGGCATTAACCATAAGCTGGCACTTTTTAAGAACAAAGCTAAAAAACAAGCATGTGTTGTATATATAAATTTATAATATGTTATTTTCCCCCATTGTGTGTTTAGTTTTAGCTTGGCACTCAACTCCAACTGGAGTGTCGATAAACAGCTGAAAGCATGCACGGGAAAGGCAGAATAACATACGTCACACATGCATCGAGGGTGCTTTTTCCAATGCAAGAACTAGACCAGGGGTCGGGAACCTATGGCTCGCGAGCCATATCTGGCTCTTTTGATGTTGCGTATGGCTCGCAGAGCCCTCATCACTACATACTGTATAATGCCATTTCTGTCATGTAGGCAACGCAAATGAGCAGAGACATTTTGTCCTAGTGGGGTTGCCGTAGTTCACTGTAGCAGTCGATGAGCGCAAGCGTAGAAGGGCCCAAGGCGGAGCAGACAGCAACAACTAATTGTGTAAACGATCACTCGAAATAAAAAAAAAATGGGGAGTTCTACAGTTTTCGGCAAGACTGGACAGCCATTCACAGACGGAGGAGTATGCCAAAGCATTCGTGCCTGAAGTTGCCAATGAACTTTTTGACAACTTTTCGCATAAAGATAATCAAACGAATAAACGACACGCTATTGTTGGCAAGAACTGTTCACTATCGTACCATCATGATGGCAAATCAAATTGAATTAGGTTCACGATTAACGGATGGAACTCTCAATGCCTGCATTAAGCTTAATCTAACGACGTATTAAGGACTATAAATACATCAGCAAAACCAGGCAGCACCAGAAGTTGCATTAATGGAAAGAAGTGCTTTTGTCATCATTGGTTAGCAACATCATAACAATGTTATTTAAAATAAATCAGAAACTTACTGTACTCTGAAAGTGTTGCTTCTACATAAATGCTCAAATACACCTGTATTTAGTTTTTAAAATATTGCGTGGCTCTTTTGAAATTACATTTTGGCATTTACGGCTCTCTCAGCCTCAACGGTTCCCGACCCCTGAACTAGACTATCAAGGGATTCTGGAACAAAAACGTGGCGCCGCTGTGTCCGTAGGCCTGGTCTTGGCTATGTTTGGTGCTGTTTTGCTACATACGGCCGGCACATGGTGTCTTCAATCTGGAAAATGTTCAACGAAATCCCAAGACTATCAACGCATTGTGAAAGCCAGACGTGCTTCCCAGTCTCAGAAAGCTTATTCACCCTTTCTGAGCAGGGGTTGCAAATTTGCAACAGGTTTGATATAATCCAAAATTTTAACTCCAGAGTATCATTTTCTGAAAGTATCAGAATTTCTCTCTGCAAAATTTTATTTGGTTCAGAGAGGGTTTAAATCCAAAACACAGTGGAACTCTAAGCGGGTAGGAAAATGTATGGGAGTGCGTCCTAATTTAAAAAAATGTATATTTAAATCACTGTTTTGTCATATCATAATTTATTAATTGAGTACAAGAGTTGGTGAAGAAGCGCAACAAGAAAAACAAGTTAACAGCTCATGTTGTTGCTGTCTGTTTTATTGTAGATAAGATGAGGATGCATAAAAATTCCATACCACTGACAATAGAGGAAATACAGTGGAAGTTCGGAAATCAAACTCTGACTCAATTTTTTCAATAAAGTAACTTTCTTTCGGCTTGTCCCGTTAGGGGTCGCCGCAGCGTGTCATCTCAGATGAAACGCTCGTATTTGTTTGGCACAGTTTTTACGTTGGATGCCCTTCCTGACGCAACCCCAGAGATTTGGAAGCAATTTACCCATTGCAAAATGAAAACAATGTCACTTCCTGTCGCTAGCTTTGATAGCATTCCCTTAACCATTGCACAATTATGAAAATAAGTTAAACCACCGTTTGGAGAAAAGGTGCCGCTGTAGCGAAGCATGAAAGGAAGTGGGGCAAGACGATGACTACTTCATTTGGACTTCATTTTAGCTTTTTATCATTCTTAACATTCCTAAAAAGTACTGCATTATTATTAGCGAATGTCTGAAAAATTCTGCATCATAGCAGGAAATGTGAAGAGGGAGGATTTTGCATTAAGACTTTATAGATTTTGCCTCTTAGCGGTTTTAAGTGTCATAAACGTGGAAAAACTTAACCATGTAGCCTAGTATATAACAAAGGTCTTATTACGACTTCAGTGATTCTTAAAAACCAGTGTACCATGGTACATTAGTGTGCCATGAGAAGTCTTCAGGTGTGCCGTGGGTAATTATCTAAATTTACTTAATTGGTCAAAAAATTGGCGGCACAGTGGCACAGCTGGTAAAGCGTTGGCCTCACAGTTCTGAGGGTTCAATCCCGGCCCCGCCTGTGTGGAGTTTGCATGTTCTCTCAGTGCCTGGGTGGGTTTTCTTCGGGCACTCCGGTTTCCTCCCACATCCCAAAAACATGCAACATTAATTGGACACTCTAAATTGCACAAGGCGACCAGCTCAGCGTGTACCCCACCTCCTACCAGTTGACAGTTGGGATAGGCTCCAGGACTCCCCACAACCCTCATGAGGATAAGCGGCGAAGAAAATGGATGGATGGAATATTTTTTTGACCATCCATCCATCAGGGCTGGGATTGAACCCGGGATCTCAGAACTGTGAGGCCAACGCTTTACCAGCTTAGCAACTGTGCCGCCTCAAAAAAATTAGCATCCATTAAAAAAATGGATCTGGTCATCTATCCGTGCCAGTGTTTTAGAGTCACAGAGAGAAAAAATGAATGCTCTTCTGTTAGATAACACAAAGTACATAATTGACACGGGTGGATCTATTTTTCGCAGCAATTGAGTGTGTAGGTGTGCCTTGAGATTTTGTTTAAATATGAAATATGTTCCCCGGCCCAAAAAAGGTTGAAAATTACTGTATGACTGTCACCATATTGTACTGAGGAGCCTGACAAGAGAGTGTGTGCATGGGGTGTAAATATACATGTTTATCTGCAGCGGCTGTATCAATGGAGGTCTATTCACAAAAGGCCTGCAGGTGGTGGTGAGGCAAGGACAAACTCCTACCCCAACAGCATATGCCGCCCCGCGCTCCACGCCCCCTCAGGTAACATGACAGTCAGATGGCGAGACCTCGCTGGGAGTTATTGGTTAACGTGTGCTTACATAATCGCTCGCTCGCACACACATTTCATTGCTGCGGGATGAGGCCACAATATTGGGTACACAAGCTAATGACATGTAATGAAATCAAAACGTTGCTAATCTTCATTTTTGACTGTTGATTTTACAGTATGTTTATTATTTTGATTAAGTCCACATCAAAACAGAACATTTTTAATCTAAAATATAAAACTTAAACATTTAAACAACAGATAAAATTCATTTAGATTATTTTACAAATCTCTATTTTTTAACTACACATTCAGTTATCACTCAATTAAATTAAACACAATTTCATACATCCAGCCATTTTCAGAGCCGCTTATCCTCACAAGGGTTGCGGGAGGGCTGGAGCCTATCCCAGCTGTCAACGGGCAGGAGGCGGGGTACACCCTGAGCTGGATGCCAGCCAATCGCAGGGCACATGGAGACAGACAACAGTCGCACTCACAATCACACCTAGGGGCAATTTAGAGTCTCCTAGAGAAAACCCACGCAGGCACAGGGGGAACATGCAAACTCCACACAGGCGGAGCCGGCATTTGAACCTCAGACCTCAGAACTGTGATGGCAATGCCCTAAACAGTTGCTCCACTGTGCTGCATAAAAATTTAAATTAAATGTAAATATTTCACAGCAATTTAAACAAACAGTTATCCCCCAAAAATACATTCAACTAGCATTAATTTAAATCAACGTTTTTTTAAAACTACTTATAATTTCAAATCAATTTAGATATTTAACCAAGTCGTTTAACAAACATACACACATATAGGGAACTATATACTCATACACATGGCAACACCAAAACGAATTACAACATAATGACAACATGAATAACAACTCAAACATCATCAATAAATAACAATGGATAAATATAAATAGCAATGCACAATCATTGTTACTGAAAAACAACTCTGCAAAAGTATTTTGGTGCTCCTTTTTAAGCAACAGAAGGACAAATTATTAGGTACGGCTCAGGACGATGCAGTAACCACAAAAATAAACAATATTAAATGAAGAGTGTCAATCAATCAAAACTAGTGTGCATGTGTTCCTAATATTGTAGAAGGCGAGTGTAAAACGAGCCCTGTTGGGGGGCTGCCTACATGGTGACCCTCCATAATTCCGAGCAGACTAGAACATGGGGGGAAGCCGCATGTTGGAGGGGAGCCCTTCGCTTCGTTTGCAGAGCACAAATCCCACAATTGCATAATATAGAAATGCATAAAGTTCGTGTAAATGTGAAACTGCAATTGTAAATGCAGTACGCGGAAAAAAAAGACTCGGGGGAACGTGTACATGTGGATGTCCAAACAATGGATGGCATACACGTGCTCCCGATTGGAGCTCTTTTTTCTTAAGGTTGTTGGGGGGGGGCATAATACTTTTGAAAAAAAACAATACTTCCCCACGTGCATACATCAGCAGTCATATTTACCTGCAGCGGGACTAGCGTGTCTGCATCCTCCGGCTGCCAGACCTCAACCACGCTGGTGGTCATTTGACTCAGAGCTTTTGAATGGGCGACAAAAACAACACATTAAATGGGATGTGAGGCGAGACGTTTATTTAGCAGATTTCCATAGATGCATCGGCGGCGCTTAAACTCTCTCATAGTTAATACCGAGCATATAAACGAACAAAAAGTATGACATGACTTGGCATCGCTTTGACAAAGGCTCGCTAGTTAGCAGGAAGCGTTAGCACGACGGCTAACCCAACTTGCTCCCACAAACAACCCTTTGTGTTCCCTTTGTGTAACAAACTACACGCGACCGAGCGTTTTGAATAAACATTAACGAGTCTGTGGGTGGACATAAAGTAAAGAGCCTTTTACAGCCCTATTCGAGAGTGCTGTCAAATGAAGGTTTGGCTAACGTGACGTTAAGGGGGAGGAAAAAAATGTTTTCCTTTTTTTTTCTTTTTCTTCTTCTTCTTTTAACGACCAACCTTGTCTCTGAGCTCCTCCGTGCTGCACGCAGGGTAAGATTAAGTGCAATATTCCCAGTAGAACGTTGAGCCACGTCTTCCGGTGACAGTAGCTGCCCTGCTGGAAGTCCTGCGGCCCCGCCATGCCTTCCTTGTGTTTCACCTCACCGCCGCCGACGCCGCCGCACTCGCTCGATAGGTGCTCCTTGGTTCTCTCCTCCGCCACAGCAGCAGCCGCCTCCCCCAGCGAGCAGTCTGTCCCTCCCTCCTCAGTCTCCTCACGCGCATGCGCACACGGCTACATTGTTTACATTGCGAGCCGAAGTGAACGCAAGAAATTGCACAGTGATGGATATTATTGTTATAATTACTCATATGGACATGCTTGCAGAGCAACTGACACATTCCACGATGCGAACTAAAGTGGGGTTTTACAATTCCCCGTTTGTCAGCATGACTGTATTATACTGCCTACGGGTGGCCAAGACAGGCACATCAGAAGAAACGGCTCAATAAATCCATTTTCTTTGCCGCTTATCCTCACGAGGATCGCGGCGAGTGCTGGAGCCTATCCTAGCAGTCAACGGGCAGGAGGCGGGGTACACCCTGAAGTGGTTGCCAGTCAATTGTAGGGCACATGGAGACAAACACACTCCCAATATTAATGTTATAATATGACAATATTCTTGTAAAATTACTTTTGTTTTCTAAAATTATGCTTGTGCCCCTGTAGTATTTTAACATTTTTCTCATACTACTCTTTTTTTCTGGCTTGTAGTTTTTTTTTTTCATCTTATTTGACGTTATTCCAAGAAATTGTTCTTGGAGTGAAAAACCTCGATATTTTAGCATTCTTGTACTTTTATGAAATAATTTTCTGAAAGTTTCTTATAAATTATCATTTATGTTGTATTGTCATTTCATGTAATAATGCAGATTTATTCTCATAAAAAGACAAATTTATATATTTTATTCCAGTAACATCCTCACATTTTAATTTGCAATAATCTTTATTCCC
The DNA here is from genome assembly GCF_019802595.1 of Syngnathoides biaculeatus. Classification (NCBI taxonomy): domain Eukaryota; kingdom Metazoa; phylum Chordata; class Actinopteri; order Syngnathiformes; family Syngnathidae; genus Syngnathoides; species Syngnathoides biaculeatus. The sequence goes on along the minus strand of NC_084648.1, from coordinate 10,346,328 downwards.
CAAAAAATTCCAACTTTTGGTTCATAAATTACATTAATTTATCTGTATGACCTTAGTCAGGATAAGTGGGACAGAAAATGGTTGAATTGCAATATTTATATTAGTTCTTGTAATATAATGACTTTGTTTAAAGAAATCAGTTACAATTTTAGCACCGTAATATCTCGAGATTTTTCTCATAAAACTAACATTCTTGCATATAATCCTTTTATCTTCTGAAATTAGTACTTTTATTCCCATCCATCCATTTTCTTAGCAGCTTATCCTCACAAGGGTGAGTGCTGGAGCCAATCCTAGCTATCGTGGGGCAGGAGGCAGGCTACAGCCTTTACTGGTTGCCAGCCAATCGCAGGGCACATGGAGACAAACAGCCGCACTCACAATCACACCTAGGGGCAATTTAGAGTGTCCAATTAATGTTGCATGTTTTGGGGATGCGGGACGAAACCAGAGTGCCCAGAGGAAACCCACGCAGGGACGGGGAGAACATGCAACCTCCACACAGGCGGGGCCGGGATCGAACCCAGGACCTCAGAACTGCAAGGCCAACAGTTTACCAGCTGATCCACCGTTCTGCGTATATAATAATATAATACACTGTATTTTTGTTGATGTTTAGAGCTACATGTAGTTGTTTTTTTGGGATTAGGATTATGGTGTGGGGGTCTTTGGAAAAATCTTTCCCCTATGAGGTTGAGCACCCCATACTATAGAATGAGCAGCAATCTAAAAATGATTATCCGAAGATAAGCGGAACAGAACATAAAAGAAAGAAAGTGTGCTTGCTTTAAATCACCAGTACAATCACCATGAAACACTTATGATTGGCAACAAAGACAGGTCGGGCAGGTACACACATGAGCGTGTCACCCCACGAGTGGGTGTGTCCAAACAAAGCAGCACTCAGGCATTTATTGACACCCGCCCCACCCTCATCATTCCCTCTCTCTCTTGCACGACTTAACAGGGGCAGCACATTTTAAACAAACAAAACACGAACACTGTCCAGTCGCAAAGTCGCCCGGCGCATGTATCGAAGCGTAGAGAAAAGCGACCGTGTTTTACGACAAGCGACGCGGAAAAACAAAGTTGGAGCCCGTGCGTAGACTCGCCGGGCTTGTAAAGTCAACAAAGCGCGGCTCTGCTCTGCATCTCGTTTCGCAGAAGACACGAGTAGTCATCGCTGACGTGTCGTGACAGAAATTGTTCGCGTTTGGTTGGCTCGTGCGGAAAGAGTGCTTGTACGGGCCTGGGGTAGAAGCATACAAACAAACACATTGTGAAACAAGAACTGAAGGAACCGTACGATAACAATAGAAAAAGGCAAAATAACACAACAACTGACTAAATCAGACGACAACGGATATACTTGGGAAGTCCAGTTTTTCAGCAAACAGGTGCAGAATGACTTTCGTCGCCTGACCCACTAATGGAGGCTCTTGGTTGTGGCAAAATTGCCCAATATTAACCGATGAGATCCGTCTGGCAATGCAAGACTCGCGTCCTTCAACACGAGAGCTGAGAGTCATCAATCCATGTAGTCGAAGTCCTCGGGGATCCCGAAAGCTTTGTCGATGTGGCTGCCGTCAAATGCAAATTTTTTCTTGGTCCACGACTTGATGGCGAAAACGTTGTCTGAAAACACAAATTCCCCCCAAAATGGTCACGTTTAATCAGGGGAATTTGTAACGGCTGGAACGTCCTCGGGACTGGAGAGCGATGATTCGGGCCAGGCAGGAACTAACTGCAACGTCAAACTGTTTAGGCCTGGGTGTAATTTGTGCCCTTCACTGATGGAATCGCACTTATTTTCTTTTACCCTCTACAGCACGGGTGTCAAAGTCAAGGCCCTGGGGCCAGATGCGGCCCGCCACATGATTTTATGTGGCCCGCAAAGGCAAATCATGTGCATCAACTTCCATGATTTTTGTTCAAATGTGAAACAAAATTTCAAACTGTCATATCATAAAGGATGACGTTGCTATATTGCAAGCAGTTTTGTGTTACCAAACATCAACAATAGTTGAAAAAGCCATTACCCTTGATATCTGATTCCAAAACTAACTGGTAAATTTAATGTGTAAATGTGATGGGTCAATTCAAGATTTCCATGCTTTCCTTCATAATGCCCCTCTGACAGAAACCGTAATAACAATGTGGCCTGCGATAAAAACAAGTTTGACACCCCTGCTTTAGGGTTAATTTTTTTTTCTTTTTTGCTCACATACAGGTATGAAATTGGTTGAGGATGACCAACTAGTTCAGATAATTGGAGATGAGAGAAACCATCATTGTCATTTGTAAAGGTATTATTATCTCACTATTAATGAATGTAAATGAATTGCATTTTTTCCCCATTTTTTCTTTCTTTGTTTGGATATAAAAATGTTGGAAAAAAAAATGTTTGCCCTCTGACAGATACCATAAGTCATTTGGCAAGGCAATTATACACAAGATGAATACACGCGTCCCTCAAATTCAAACTGCATCCGGAAAAACATGAGTAGGAAGTGTAATTATCCCAGCTTGTTAGTATTTCATTCTATACCAACCATCTTGATAGTTGGCGCAGTGCCCAGATTAGATCCCTTACAATGGATAGACGACTGCCTCAAATAGACGCCCGATCTGGAAAAACTTATATTTTATGGTTTCACAGTCATAACAGCCCACTGAGGGAAACCCGAACTACAATGTGGCCCGATACAAAAAGGAGTTTGACACCCCTCCTCTACAGAAAAGCTTTTTTTTTTTTTTTTTTTTTTAGGCAGCATACTAGTTGTCCCTGATTCACGATTTTGATGTACGGATTAGAGACGGTGGCACTCAAGAGACAACAAGAAGCGGGACTGGAGGTGGCAGAAATGAAGATGTTGAGGTTCTTGCTCGGAGTGAGCAGGTTGAATAAGATTAGAAATGAGCTCATATGGGGTGACAGCCAAAGTTGGATGTTTTGGAGACAAGGTTAGAGAGAGCAGACTCCGATGGATTGGACATGTCCAGAGGCGAGAGAGGGAGTATGTTGGTAGAAGGGTGCTGAGGATGCAGCTGCCAGGCAAAAGAGCAAGAGGAAGACCAAAGAAAAGATTGATGGATGTTGTGAGGGAAGACATGAGGGCAGTTGGGGTTAGAGAGGAAGATGCACGAGATAGGCTTCGATGGAAAAAGACGACACGCTGTGGCGACCCCTAACGGGACAAGCCGAAAGGAAAAGAGGAAGACTAGTTGCCCCTGATTGTGCCAGACACGCAAGTATCCGTATGTACAGTAAGTACAATACTATCATTTCTTCACTTTTCACTTCCGGTTTTGCTTTCACTCACTTCCACATTTTGTTCCTGGACTCAGTCAACCAGACAGTGAGAGGCCTTTTGACCAAATTAATCAACACTGTGGAACGTAACAATAGTACACACAGAAAAAGACTGTGAATTGTTGCCTTAGCATTTACGCACCCTTAAAATTAATTGCAAGTAGGGTGGTGCCGGATAATTCCCACCCAAATTACGCACCTGTCCACCTGGAAACAGCTTCTTTGGCCACAACGTTTGATTTTCCTGTAAAACGTGGTGAGGCACAATGGTTAGAAAATGACTTTTAATGATGATGATAGAGCAACTAGACCGTCATGAAAGCATAATGAAGAAATATGTCAAACAAAATAATGGAGTTTTTATTATGAAACTATAATCATTACGATAACCATTTATAATCAGATCTTAGCTAAGTATATGTCTAGGATGTGGGAACAAGCTAATAGACGGCTTTCATTGATAACTGTTTTAACTTCCATTTTTATTTTAATTGAATGACGCAAAAAAAAACATTTTTTCAAACAATTACTCATTCATCCATCTATCCATTTTCTTAGCCACTTATTCTCACAAGGGTCACAGGAGTGCTGGAGCCTATCCCAGCTGTCAACGGACAGGAAGCGGGGCACACCCTGAACTGGTTGGCAGCCAATCGCAGGGCACATCGAGACAAACAATCGCACTCACAATCACACCTAGGGGCAATTTACAGTGTGCAAGTAATGTTGCATGTTTTTGGGATGGGGGGAGGGGGGGGGAACCAGAGTGGCCAGAGAAAACCCACGCAGCAACGGGGAGAACATGCAAACTCCACACAGGGAGGGCTGGGATTGAACCCGGGTCCTCAGAACTGCGCATCGCCACAACTGCCGTGCAGTAAGCAAAAGAGAGACCGTAAATAGGAGGCCAGCTCGCTAGAACGCGACTTTATGTGGGTGCGATCGAAACCTAAAATTGTTTGAGAACCTTAAGTAGAAATGCATCTCAAATGTGTAATTGTTTATTACAGTGGTTGTTGTTTGGATATTATAACAGCAGCTCATGAGAGCCTTTTTGAACAGTTGTGATGAATGACGGGTCAAAGATGGAGGATGTGAGAGTGGCAGTTTCACCATCACCAAAGTGAAAGTCTCGAAGTGATGAACTTCCTCAATTATGTTTAATTGCTACATCAGTACATCTATTTTTAGCAGCCCTGTACTTTTTTTTTTTCAATAGCTTCGAGGAATTTGCATAATGAATGTCTGCCTGTCACTCATGCAGGGTGAACATTATGTTCTCATATGTGTGTGGGCATACAAATTGAGATGTGAAAATCGATCAATTAGTCATCCATTTGAAAGAAATAAACGCATCCGTATAATTGATGTCCGGTCAGGGGGAAGAAAAATGTAAAGTGTTATGATCGAAATCTATTGCAGTGTTTCTTTAAATATTGACCTTTGTGATAGCAGAGGTCATGCGCTGATTAGTCGCTTTGTGTCATCAACTTATTAAAAAAAATAAATAGAAAACAAATAGACAACAAGAAGGAAGTAAGTAGTCAGTTTATAGAACAATCTCAGTTAATTAATTTATTCCCGCAAATACTACACATCTCTTAGATACCATTATTGTGGGTGTCATCCATTTATTAAAAATAAATAAACAACTCCGACAAATAGACCCTCATCAGCTAAAATATGGATAGTTCACATAAATATCTTAGTTTCTTAGAAGTACCATATTTCTTCAAATGTTAGCGCTCTACCTAAAAAAAAAAAAAAAAAATACTTGAAGGGAATATGTAAATCATTGTACATTGTTTTTGGAACATTTGTTGTACGGTGCTTTGAGGTGGAATCATTTTTCTGTTTTCCCTTTAAGGCACAGGTGTCAAACTCGAGGCCCGGGGGCCAGATGCGGCCCGCCACATGATTTTATGTGGCCCGTGAAGGCAAATCATGTGTATCAGCTTCCATGATTTTTGTTAAAATTTGAAACAACATTTCAAACTGTCATATCAAAAATGATGACGTTGATATATTGCATGCATTTTTTTGTGTTACCAAACATCAACAATAGTTGAAAACCCCATTAACCTTGATTTCTGACTCCAAAACTAATTGATAAATTTAATGTGTAAATATGATGGGTCAAGATTTTCATGGTCTAAGTCATAATGGCCCTCTGACAGAAACCGTAACTACAATGTGGCCCGCAATAAAAACGAGTTTGACACCCCTGCTTTAAGGTTTTTTTTTTGTTTTTTTTTTTGCTCACTTACGGGTATGAAATTGGTTGAGGATGACCTACTAGATCAGATAATTGGAGATGAGAGAAACCCTCCTATTCTGTCATTTATAAAAAGGTATTATTATCCCACTGTTAATGAATGTAAATTAATTATATTTTTTTCTTTTTTTGTATATAATAATTTTGGGGAAAAAACGCTAGCCCTCTGACAGATACCATAAGTCATTGGGCAAGGCAGTTATACACAAGATGAATAAACGCCTCCCTCAAATTGAAACTGCATCAGTAAAAACATAGGTCGGAAGTGTAATTATCTGTTCGTTAGTATTTCCTTCTACACCAACCATCTTGATAATAGTCGCCAGGCCCAGATTGATCCCATACAATAGATAGGAGACTGCCTTAAATAGACGCTCGATCAGGAAAAACGTAGGCAGAAATATGAAGTGTATGTAAGTTCATTGCTGTATTTCAGAAAATATTGAGCATCCCGATAACAGACGCCATTCTTCAATTCGCCACCAAGATGAGTCACATATCCACTTTAGACAAATTAACGGCTCCCACAAAGCTGCCTAAAAAAAAAATATATATATATATATATATATATATATCATAATTTCCGGCCTACAAGGCACAACTTTTTTCACACAATTTCAACCCTGCCGTTCATGCGGTGATGCGGCCAATTTGTGCATTTTTTTTTTTTAACGGCCGCAAAGGGGCACTCGAGCGGAAAAAGGTAAGAATGAGACCGGTGGAATATATGTGCCGAGGAAGTGACTTTTACCGGCCCTGTTAGCGCTGTGCTAGCATGTTGCTGCTGTGTTACTGGCGTGTCTCAGTGATATTTACCAGTAAATTTTATTTTAACCGGCCCTGTTGAGTTAAACTCCTCCTGTGTACTGGTTTTCTTTCTCACTGGAGTCACTGGATTTTCCCTCTGAGGCCTGATGAGGTTTTATTACAGTATATCATATTATCAGCTTATTAAAAAAATAAACACTACTCTCAAACAGATGGCCCATCAGGGAAAAAACAGGTAGTACCGGTACTAGTCACTGTAATTGCCTCAGTTCACTCATGCGACTATATTTTGTTGCTTCTCCCATCTGCAGTTGCATAAATCTGTTGCATTGGTTTGACTTATCCTTCAGGTTGCGTCACTAGTACTCACTCATCTGTTCGACAACTTCCGGGTCACATTCCTTGTACTTGTCCAACTCCGTCTGCAGCTGAGCCCGCTCCTCTTTCAGAGCCTGAAGCTCCTTCAACATGGCTCTCCTCTCTTTCTACACACGTACACACGTGTGGTCATTAAGTATATGAACATACAGTACTTGGATGTTTTATATGCTATGGTTATAAGTCATCTTACTGTATCCTGACGTCCTTCTTTGGCTTTTCCAATTGCGTCCTCCAGCGAAGTTTTGCGCCGATTTGCTTCCAACACCTTTGAGGGTAGACAGTCGTGCATTACAACTACATTAAAACTTCTATTAATATTAACTAGAGATAGAGCAATATGTGTTTTTCATTGCCGATACAGATAACGACTTTTAGTGCTCAAGGAGGCCGATAACTGATATTTGGAACCAATATTAATTATTAATCAGAGACTTGACTTTGTTTAAACATCTTTATGCATATATTTATTTAACAGCTTCTCAGCTTTGCAACATTTTTTGTTTTTTTTTTAAATCTTAGACATGTTTTAACATGGCGGCACAGTGGATCAGCTGGTAAAAGCGTTGGCCTCACAGTTCTGAGGTCCCCAGTTCAATCCCAGACCCGCCTGTGTGGAGTTTGCATGTTCTCCCCATGCTTGCGTGGGTTTTCTCCAGGCACTCCGGTTTCCTCCCACATCACAAAAACATGCAGCATTAATTGGATACTCTAAATTGCCCCTAGGTTTGATTGTGAGTGCATCTGTTTGTCTCGACGTGCCCTGCGATTGGCTGGCAACCAGTTCAGGGCGTACCCCACCTCCTGCATATTGACACCTGGTATAGGCTCCAGCACTCCCCGCAATCCTCGTGAGGATAAGCGGCAAAGAAATTGGATGGACAATTAAGTTAATTGAAAAATGAAAAAAACAGTGCCCTGATGTTTACCCACTGTTAAAGTGATCTCTTATTGGCCATTGGATTTAAAAAATAAAAAGGCACATGCTGATAATTGGTATAGCACTAAGGCTAAATGCTAATAATCATACCAACACAGTTGTTACCCAAAATAATCTTTGGTGGCAACACCATCGAATTGTGCCCTCTGGAACTAGCACCCTGTTTAGTTCCAATTTTGGACGGTACAGCAACCCGTTTAGGCAGAAAATTGTTGTAACTGTGCCCTCTAATGATGGAATCCTGTTTACTTTGTGTTTCTACGGCATCCCTGTCCCTCCCATTGGCGGAACCTTCCTCAATTTAAACTACTAAAGTAACAGCACATCTCAGCAGAAAAACTAGTTGAGCTTGGCTAGAATTGCGCCCTCTGCTGCTGGAATCCTGTTTGCGTTCCCTTTTCGGTGGCCGGAGTTGAAATGGTGCTCACCTGTTTGTTCAGCTCCTCCAGTTTGAGCTCGCGAGCGTGCAGAGCTTTGCTCGGGAAAGCCCAGTAGTAATTAGATGTGCCCACGCGCTCACAGTCCACCATGTTGTCATCCACCAGGCTCTGCAGCACCTCCTTCACCGTCATGGGTGCTGAAAGACGTCACAGACACGACATCACTCAACGTGGCGCCTTCTCCCAGGCCCGGTTTTTAGCTCTTGGTGGTTATTGAGTATTAGCTTGTATGACAGTAGAACAGAGTGGAAACCTCAAAGTGACGCATGCTTAGCTTTTTGTTTGTTTGTTTAAGGGGATGTTGGAGGGGGGGCTTTTCTGAACAAGTTATATTGACAGACTATAAACATAAAGTTACATGACACAATCACACTCCATCATTGTTTTCAAAGCAAATATAGAATATATTAGTGTTTAACTTATTTTATTGCTCCTGAATGACATTCAAGAATGTTTGAAACATCTGATGTGACTTTTGTGGTTTGTCATTAATGTCAAGACTGTTTTTTATTGTCTTTACATTTTACTATTAGCAGCGGTTCACATATTTCTACATTTATATGACAGTCAATAACATTAAAATGTGTCATATCTGTACAGTCAATAAAACTCCACAATATGACCAAGATTATTTCCATTTATACCCTTAAAATATTGTACATTTTTACAGTCTGCTGTTGCTATCAACACTTAAGCACAATAGACTGACATTCAATCTTTAAGCGTTCTTCGGTTTTAGACGTTTATTTAGGCACAAATGTTAGTCAACATTCATGAAATAAATGTAATTAAATCATTAACTACTTTTTATTTGCATATATTTAAGTGCAGTGTTCACATGACTAATGTTATGTAATGCTTTCAATAATATGAAATGTACTTTTTAGACATGTGTGCCTCATCTTGTTTTTAAATAAAAATGACCATACCGCACAACTGTGTTTTGATTTTAGCTCTCAAAGTACCACCATAATAGTTAAATATTTTTGGGGTGGCACTTGCTGTAAATAAGTTTGAGAACCACTGATCTAGTCTATCCATTTTCCTAGGCAACAATTAACTTTTTGCCGTACTTGTGTGATGATGAAGAAACAAATGTTAATTCAAAGTATTGCCAGTTTGATCCCGGAATAAATCATCTCCATTTTTGTTATTTCCTCTACGAAAATGACATCGTATTGCATTCAATTGCAGCGGTGGAGAGGACTTTTTTTTTTTTTTTATGTGTGTTCCTCTCTAACATCAACAGAGCAGAAACATCTGCGGTTTGTCAGGCGCTTGATTGTCAGCCACAATGACATCTGAAATTTGACACTGCCCACCCCCCACCCAAAAAAAAAAAAAAAAAAAACAGTTGGCAGCATTTCCGTTCCAACCTACGCTCACAGTCGCACATTAAGAAAAAAAAAAACATTGAGGGATCTACAGGAAAACCCCTCCCTCCCCACCATTATTAAGCAAAAACATCATGCCCGAGTAAGGGGCTTACAAACGTGCTTTTAATCACGGGTCCGCCCTGACCAGCTCCATTTGTTATTGATGCTGTGAAGAGGCTTTGACACAACAGAGCGCTGTCGTTTCTCTACATGGTGAAGTTTGCTTTTGAAAAAGCGCCTGTGTCTCACTCATACAAGGTTCGGAAGCCCCAGGAATGGATTAACCTTTAATTCGATTCAAATAGATGACTGACTCTCTCACATTTTCCCCTCGATGGTATGAATTCCTGTTTCATCGACAAGTAATCTTTGATAATATCTAAACGGCCTCCTTCGAAGTAATAATGGTCAGATTATAGCTCAATTCCTGGCAAAGATCCTGGAGACTTTTCTGCGCATCCTCACATGATAAACACATCTGCCAAATTTCTCGTCGATCGGTGAAACGCGGTTTACTTACTGTTTCAGCTTCTACGGTAACCTACTTGGGATGTAAACCGCTTGGGTCTGGATAAATTTGTACTCGAAGAATACATTTTACTTTCTATTTCACTTTGAAGTAAAGTCTTCTTCTTTTCCTTTCGGCTTGTCCCGTTAGGGGTCGCCTCAGCGTGTCATCTTTTTCCATCTAAGCCTATCTCGTGGATCCTCCTCTCTAACACCCACTGTCCTCATGTCGTCCCTCACAACATCCATCAACCCTTTCTTTGGTCTTCCTCTCAGTCTTTTGCCTGGCAGCTCCATCCTCAGCACCCTTCTACCAATATACTCACTCTCTCGCCTCTGTACACATCCAAACCATTGAAGTCTGCTCTCTCAAACCTTGTCTCCAAAACATCCAACTTTGGCTGTCCCTCTCATGAGCTCATTTCTAATCTTATCCAACCTGTTCACTCCGAGCGAGAACCTCAACGTCTTCATTTCTGCTCCCTCCAGTTCTGCTTCCTGTTGTTTCTTCAGGGCCACCGTCCCTAATCCGTACATAATGGCCGGCCTCACCACTGTTTTATAAACTTTGCCCTTCATCCTAACGGAGACTCTTCTGTCTCATAGAACACCAGACACCTTCCGCCAAATGTTCCATCCCGGTTGGACCCGTTTCGTCACTTCCTTACCACACTCACCATTGCTCTGGAATGCTGACCCAAAGTATTTGAAGTCGTCCACCCTCGCTATCTCTTCTAATCTCTTCTCTAATCTTCATTCATCTCCTTTCCAGTGGGTGCCTCCATCTTTCTAATTGTTCCTCCACCAGCTCCCAGCTTTCACCACATATCACACTCTCATCTGCAAACATCATGGTCCAAGGGGATTCTAGTCTAACCTCATCTGTCAGCCTATCCATTACCACAGAAAAAACAGGAAGGAATTCAGCGCGGATCCCTGATGCACTCTAACATCCACCCATTTAGGCCATGAACTAGTGGGGCCTGGATATTATTGTGTCCTCTGCTGTTAAATCCCTTTCAGCTTTTACAACAACCTGAGTTAAGATCTTGACAGCAGGTTTGCTTCTTACGCTTGCTGCCAACTGACTAGCTGCAGATATACCCTTGTCACTTGTGACAGAATCAAAACTATTAATTGGTGTATTTTTTTTAAATATTTTATGTGATTATGGATTATTACTTACTTATTCCCTTTGTTTTGGGTGCAATCTTCTCAATGTCTTTCAGCTGAAATACATCTTTCTACAAAAACAGAAGTGTGATTTACTGTGCATAAAACAAACCTTGGGAAAAAAAGTAGAATTTTTTTTAATTAACTACTTTTTTTTTTTTTTTTTACTTACAGTTTCAAAGAAAATCTCCATCATGCGGCTCCTCTTCTCTTCCAAACTTAGTCCTTTCTTTTTGGACTAAAAGATGATGATAAAAATCCCCCCCAAAATAATTTGATATAACTTCGGAATGCGGTGGCTGAGAACATGAATATAATAACATTTTCAAATGACTGTATTTAATTAAGCCTAAGCCGCGGATGAATGCGTAGAAAAAGACCTTACTGACGAACACCCGATTTAATAATATTAATAATTATTCAATATCGTTAACGAGCACGCACGAAGAAGTCAAATAAAACGTAAAATGAAACTCTGTGACGAAACTAACGTGTTGCGACAGAAAGCATCAATTTATGGTCACTCATTCAGCGACAATTCTCAGAAAAAGTTGCTCTTCTCGATACGTTTGACATTAAAAATACAAAATGAACGGGTTGAAGATGTATTATTGAAGTAAATATGGAGGGATTAAGGAGAATGTTTACCTTTTAGACGCCGCTTACAAGTCGATAGCCTTCCAAACAATAATAGTGACATAAATGTTGGAAAAAAATAGCTTACCATTTTGATGATTAGCTCGCCTTGTAAGGTCCACTACTGTGGTAAATCCGCGTTCAAACGTGTTTTGCAATATTTGTCGTGTTTTCGTTTTGTTTATATACTTAGCTCCAAACGGGAATCCAAAAGCTTCTGAATTTCCCGCGGATGTCTTATCGTGAACGAGCTGTCGCATTCAGGTGTACTCAGGAAATTATAAACACTCAAGTGAGTGGCTGCGATGCTGCAAGCGTATACGCTGTCCAAGTGTTTGGTGTTGATCTTTTTTGGGGGGGGAGGGAGGGCAGTTAAAAGATTTGTCTACACTATTCGTGTTTGTTCAATAAAAATCCGGTAAATGCACGGTTTGTTGCAATAAATTATATAGTTTCCGATGACAGTGAATGCATTCCGTTCTTCTGCTCTCTATCGGCTAGTTTTTGTAATTTCTGATTTTCGAAAGTAAAATACTACTACTTGAATAACTTGTTAAATAAAGTTAAGTATGCGGCATTCAATGATAAATAGAAAGACAACAGAAACGTATGGGTTTTTGTTTGTTTTTTGTTTTGTCCAGTGGGCACTTTAATTTCATTCGACAAAAGAAGTAAACATGGAAAAGGTAATAATTTAACAGGAATGAGTAAAAAACTAAATCATCATCAGAACCTGTGTAGCCATGTATTTTATGTACTGCCAAAGTATTTATTTTCTGTAATGTTAGTAGTTCTAAAATGTTTTTTTTTTTCTTCTTCTTTTAAGGTGTTGGCGTCACAACACAGCAGCTTGCACTTGCTGGCCTCAGTAGCACAGCGGTTATCTTAAAATTGGTTATGTAACATTGACGCTCAGGAAAGCCATGCTTACGTTTTGCGTTATTCTATCGCGCTATGTCATGTCGTGGACGTGCGCTGCGCTACACTTTTCAGTTATAACTCAAGTGCATTATTGTAAGAAACATTTTCTCTACTACATCCTCATGCACCGTAATGTGTCAAGGAGAATTCGGGTCACGCTGAAAAGGAAAAATAATAGTACTGCAAGAATAATTTGTATAATGAGGGGGGTCCAAATATTCCGTGAGTGAAATTATATTTTTAAAAACTGGGAAATTAACAAGTCGTAATATTGCAAGAAAAATCATAATTATATGAGGAAATACAAAATAATATTAAGATGATTTTTTTCTACAGAAAAATAACCTCAATATTACAAGGAAAATGTTGATTTTTTTCCCTGGAAAAATATGAAATGTTACCAGAACAAAGTCATAACAATAAAAAAAAATTCTGAAATATTATTTGCTAAATTACTAAAATTGTAATGTTACAAGGAAAAAATAATAAAGTCTAGATATTATGAGGAAAAAGTCTTAATTTTATGGTGGAAAAGATGCAATAGTACCAGAATAAAGTCACCACAACACAATCATTCATAAAGCTGCATGTAATATGACGAGGGAAAAATATATATTACAGTGATAATACAGGTAAAGAATGTAAGTAGTAAAAAAAAACGTGTAATTTATTTAAATAAAGCTGTCATATTATGAGTAGTTGAAATCCTAATTTACCGCAGAGAAAAGCACATCTTGCTAGATTACGAATTTATACATTGGTAGCATTGGAAGTTATAATTCTCTTATTGTTCCACTTTTTGCTTTTATTCTTGTAGCATGATGGAATTTTTTTGTCTTGTAAAAATAACTTTATTCTCTTGACATTACATTTTATGTTCTTAGCAAAGGCAATTTATGACAATACCATATTACACATGTAGCAGTATTTGTAATATTGAAACCATGCTATTATTTGCTTCCATTTTTTTTTACCCAGATTATTTTTCTCAATGTGAAATATTTTGTTCTAAATAGTACATAACCATTATAATATTACAAAAAAGAATCTTGTGATATTATGATGATATTCATTCGTTTTTTTTTTTTCATTGTGGCAACAATACTCCTTCGTAAAATACTTTTAAAGTAATCTCACAATATCTGAGACTGTTGACTATGTTTTTTTTTTCATTGCTGCAATAATATTCCGACTGTTGTTTTCAGTGTAGCTGTGATGGAATGTGTACATTGGTTTGATGTGACTCCTAAAAGCTCGAAACAAAAGGAAACAAAAAGTCCCAGTCGCACAAATGGCACACAACAAGTGACAGTGGATGAGTGCAAATCTGCTCCTTACGCAAGTGTTTTTATAGTTTATAGAGTATTGGGCGCACGGGCTACTGCAGGTAACGGTAGACTTTAAAGCAGTGGTTTCCCGAGTCGGCGACCACCACGTGTCCGTCCGACGTGAGTGCCAGACCCTGGGGGCCGTACAGCGGGTCAGCCGATGTGTTGATGTAGGACAGGAATGAACCGCTGCCGTCGAACACCTGATGTAAACAGAAAAGAAAAAAAAATGAGAATAAAAATGGCAGCACGGTGAAGCAGCTGTAAAGCTTTGGCTTCACAGTTCTGAGGTTCCGGGTTCAATCCCGGCCCCACCTGTGTGGAGTTTGCATGTTCTCCCCGTGCCTGCGTGGGTTTTCTCCAGGCACTCCGGTTTCCTCCCACATCCCAAAAACATGCAACATGATTGGACACTCTAAATGTGCCTAGGTGTGATTGTGAGTGCGACTGTCTGTCTCTATTTGCCCTGCGATTGGGTGGGAACCAGTTCAGGGTGTACCCTGCCTCCTGCCCGTTTAAAGCTGGGATAGGCTCCAGCACTCAGCCTTGTGAGGATAAGCTGCTAAGAAGATGGATGGATAAGAATAAAAGTCTGAATTTCACGTGATAAAAGTATAATATGCAAAAATGTTTTTTTTTAGAAAAATCTTGACATATTGCAGTGCTAAAATTGTAATTGATTTTTTTTAAACAAAGTCATTATAATATTCGGACTAATGTAAATATTACCATCCAACAATTTTCTGTCCCACTTATCCCGACTAAGGTTGTACAGAAAAAAAAATAGTAATTTATGAGCCAAAAGTTGGAATTCTTTTAGAATAAAGATTACTGTATACTGTATATTAAAATATGAGAATGTTACCGGAATAAAATAGTAAACTTTTGAGATGATACATTTGTCTTTTTATGAGAATAAATCTTCATTATTACATGGAAATAACAATACAAGAGAAATCATAATTTATAAGAATTTTTTTTAGAAAAAGAATGTTGAAATATTATTGAAGTTTATTAACTGGGACAATGTAACAATTTCTTGGAATAACATCAAATATGACTACATGCAAGAAAAAAATAATAGTATGAGAAAAATGTTGAAATACTACGGGGGCATAAGCATAATTTAAGAAAACAAAAGTAATTTTACAAGAATATATGGAAAAAGATGATACGCTGTGGCAACTCCTAACGGGAGATGCCGAAAGAAGAAGAAGATTGTTGTAATATTACGAGAATCGTTTTCCGCAGCACCATCTGCTGAATCCGGTGGGTTGCGCCGCTGTGGCCTCGATGCATTTGGACTGTAACCACAAGACTTAATCATGCGGCCACAGTGATGTCATTTAATAACAACAAGAAGAAAAATGCTAATGCTAAAGGCGCCAGCGATACCAAAGAATAGCTCATTCAACACAGCTGAGCTAATATGTGCCCAAATGTAATTAAATGTTTTTGACTTTTGATAGATGAAAGATGAATGGAAGATGGAGGTCAGAAAAGCAGCGATGTTGCAACATGGCTGGACAACGGGTGGGTGATGGTGGGTGGTGAACTCCACTGACCTGTATCCTGCTGTTCCCCCAGTCCGCAACGATGATGTTTCCGTTGACATCCACGGCCACCCCCGTGGGAGCGTTGAACTGACCGTTACCTTCGCCATTGGAGCCGAACTTGAGCAGGAACTCCCCTTCGGTGTTGAACACCTGCGGTAAATTTGCCCCAAATTCATTCTGAATAATTCAGAACCTCGCAACATAGCGCCGCGATTAAACCCACCTTACCTTGACTGAGTGGTTGTGAAAATCTGTGATGATGATTTCATTGTTGTTGTTGACGGCAGCAAAGTGAGGCCCTGAATGTGTAGGGGGGGATAATCTAAGCAATCCAAATACTTTTGTCATTGAAACCACACATGCTAGGTTTGTTGAAAACGCAAAATCATCTTTGATGTTTGCAAGAACAGGAATACTAGTTTCAATTAAAAAAATAATTGCATTTTATATTGACAGATACACTCACAGTAAGTTCAGAATTTGGAGAATGGATTGTCTATGATATTTACGTACATTTTTTCTGCAAATTTTTCTTTAAAGTTGATAAACTGCAGGGTAGTTCGACATCAGAATTTTCTTTGATGATTGACTTAATTTTCTTTGATGTCTTCAATTGTAAAAACAAATGCGAGAGTCTCTGAACGCTCTAAAGTTGAACGTTTGGTTCATTAAAGATTTTATATTGTCTTTCGTGTTGACAAATACACAAATATAACTTTGTACGGCTGTTTCATAAAACAGATGTAAGGTTAATTAAAGACTACATTGTCTTTGATGCTTCTCAAATTCTGAAAACACAAATTATCCTCACTGCAGACTTAATTATCTGTGATGTTTAACAAAATAGATGTTTGAGTCACGTCACAAGTCAAAGGTAGAGCAGAGAATCAGGTGGAGGAAGCTGAGAAAGGAAAAATGTTGTGTGGCCTTTCGGAAAGAGGTGAGACAGGCTCTAGATGGACAGGAAGAGCTCCCGGAAGACTGGAATACTACTGCCAAGGTACTCGGAGAGGCAGGCAGGAGAGTACTTGGTGTGCCTTCTGGTAGGAAAGGAGCACAGGAGACTTGGTGGTGGAAACCCAAAATACAGGAAGGCATCCAAGGAAAGAGATTAGTGAAGAAGAAGTGGGACATGGAGAGGACTGAGGAGCGGCGAAAGGGATACATTGTAATGCGCCGTAGGGCAAAGGTAGAGGTGGCGAAGGCGAAACAAGTGGCATATGACGACATGTACTCCAGGTTGGATACGAAAGAAGGAGAAAAGGAGCTCTACAGGTTGGGCAGAGAGAGGGATAGCGATGGGAAGGATGTGCAGCAAGTAAAGGTGATTAAGGATAGCGATGGAAATATGTTGACTGGTGCCAGTCGTGTGCTCAGTAGATGGAAAGAGTACTTTGAGAAGTTAATGAATGAAGAGAATTGGAGAGAAGGTAGAGTCGAAGAGGCAAGCGTGAATGTCCAGGAAGTGACAATTATTCGTAAGGCGGAAGTTAGAAAGGCACTGAACAGAATGAAAAATGGAAAGACAGTTGGTCCTGATGACATACCAGTGGAGGTATGGAAGCAATTTTGAGAGGTGGCTGTGGAGTTTTTGACCAACTTATTCACTAGAATACTAGCGGGAAAGAAGATGCCAGAAGAATGGAGGAAATGTGTGCTAGTCCCCATTTTTCAAAACAAAGGTGATGTTCAGAACTGTGGAAACTATAGAGGAATAAAGATGATGAGCCACACATTAAAGCTATGGGAAAGAGTGGTGGAGGCTAGACTCAGGACAGAAGTAAGTATCTGCGAGCAAGAGTATGGGCTCATGCCTAGGAAGAGTACCACAGATGCATTATTTGCCTTGAGGATGCTCGTGGAAAAGTACAGAGAAGGTCAGAAGGAGCTACATTGTGTCTTTGTAGACCTAGAGAAAGCCTATGACAGAGTACCAAGAGAGGAACTGTGGTACTGCATGCGCAAGTCTGGTGAAATGTGCCGTAGGTGTGTCAGAAGAATTTAAGGTGGAGGTTGGACTTGATAGGATTAGAAATGAGCTCATTAGAGGGACAGCCAAAGTTGGATGTTTTGGAGACAAGGTTAAAGTGAGCAGACTTCGATGGTTTGGACATGATCAGAGGCGAGAGAGTGAGTATAACAAATGATCGATATACTGAAGACTGAATTGACCTTAATGGTTCTGATGACAAAATGTTAGATTCACTTTTGGCTCTACATGAATGGTCAAAACACTAAACATGCATCTTGTTTTTTTTTTTTTTTATAAGACTTTGAATTGTCTTTGAGAAAACTACATTCGGAAGGTTCTTGATGATTACAAAAACATGAATGTAAGTTTGATTTAAATGCTAAAGTGTCTTTGATGATGCTGAAGACAAACGAATTCAGTGAAGACTCTAAATTGTCTTTGACGATTACCCAAACATGTTCGGTTCGTTCAAGACTTCAAATGATATTTCTTTACAAAAATAAATGTAAGGTTCTTGAGTATAATATTGTCCTTTAAGTTTATAAAGACATTTGTGTTCGGTTCTTTGAAGATTAACATGATCTGTTTCTGAAAACAAACCTGAGATCCACTGGACTAAACTGTGTTTGATGTTAATCAAAAGGTTCACTAATTAAATTGTCTTTTATAGTCACAAAAAACACAAGTTCAAAACTCTTGTTTTAGTGTTGTATGTTATGAAAATTGGGTTGCTTTAATAAGGACTGAAAATTGTATTTGAGGTTTACGGGAATGTGCCCGCGAAGTGCGTTTGGCATTACCTGCAAACTGCCTGTCGCCGTTGCCGCGGCTACCGAACTTGGAGACCATTTTCCCGTTGAGCTGGAAAATGAAGACGCAGCAGGCCTTGTTGTCCACCACGATCACGTGACCGTTCTTGTCCACCGACACGCCCTTGGGACCCATCAGTTTCCCCGAGCCGATCTTGTTCTTCAGAAAACAAACAAATGTGCGGTGAACCCCCGGTATTCGCGAAGCCCTATCATAAATATGGCAAATACTGTACATAATTGACACTCTAAAAAGAAACTATAGCTTTGACAAGCAAGGCGAAGCACAGTTTTTGTCAAGATGAAACTCCTCAACTTACCTTCACGCAAGCTCGTTGGCACCAAGATGGCACCAAAGCATGACTTTTGTCCAAATGAAGTGACTTAATTCACCTCAATGTAATAAAGTTGCTACAAAATGGCGCCAAATTATGACGGATGTTTGACGGAAGTGGCTGAATTTCTTTCAACAAATCCTTGGCATCAATATGGCACAAGACGGTGCCAAGTACATTTTTTTTGTCTGAATGAAGCACCCCGATTCACTTCAACATGGTTTTTTGAAACCAAGATGCCACACGATGGTGCCAAAGGACTACTGTTATCTAAATGACACTGATTAATTCATGTCAACATACCTGGGCGCCAAAATGCCACAAGATAGCGGGAAAGCACTATTTTGTCTAAAGGAGTTTAATCAACTCAATTTACCATGGTCCCTTGGCAGCAAGTTGGTGGCAAAGCTCTAGTCTTTTATGGAGGCTCCTCAATTCACCTCAACATAGTTCCTTGGCACTAGAGCACTACTGTTATCGCTATGAAGCACCTGAATTCATGTCAACTAAGTTCTTTGGCAGGAAGATTCCATATAACGGTGCCAAAGCACTTCTGTTGTTGAAATGAGGCTTCTCAATTAACTGTAACATAGATCAACATCACACCAAGATAGCGCCAAAGCACTATTGTTTTCTAAATGAAGCTCCTCAGTTCATTCCATTGTCTTTGGCACCAATATGCCAAAGATGGTGGCAAGAACTATTTTTGTTGAAAATGAAACTCCTCGACTCACTTCAACGTAGTTTCTTGGTGCTAAGATGCCATAAGATTGGGCCAAAGCGCTTTGGCCTGAGCAAAAATATGAATATGTTTATTCATTCTCACCCAGCAGAGGCCAAACATTGGACGACTCACCTTAAACTTGCCATCGCCGGAGAAGATGCTGACCCACTTGTTGTCATAGTCGGCAATGATGATGTCGCCGCTGGGGTGAACGGCGACGCCGGTGGGTCGCTGCAGCTGACCCGGGGTTCTGCCCCGGACCCCGAAGCGACTCCGGAACAGGCCTTCGTTGGAGAAAATCTGTGATAAACAAGTGCATCGAAACTTTAAAAGAAAACAAATACTAATAACATGAATACTAATAGAAAAAAGTTAGACTGTTACAGGGCTAAAGATGTAAATCACAAGAAAAAAAATTATATTTGTAATATCACAAGGAATATTTTTGAACTATTTTGAGTTTGAAAAAAATGCAGCGATCCGTGTCATCCAGTTGTGAAAAGTTTGTACCTGCACACACTGGTTATTGCTGTCTGCAATGAGCACTTTTCCCAAGGAGGTGGACACGCCCTGCAGATTAGTGAACTCGCCTTTGTTTCGCCCTTTGGTGCCTGCACGTCGGGAAATGGAAGCCGCGTTAATATCAAAGACTTCGTTGAAGACGAAAATGGGCTTGTGAATGAAAACAAGTTATGTCAGATCCTTGAAGACTTAAATTGCCTTCTGTGTTTACGGAAGCACGTGCAGTGGGTTAGTTAAGGACTGAATTGTGTCGTTGATGTTATATGTGGGTTGCTTAAAGACTCAAAGTAGCTAATTCGTACGTGTCAAATTTATTGGCATAAGTTTTTCTTTAATTTTTAAAAAACACATATGTTGGGTTTATAAATGGCGCTAAATGCTCATGAAGACGAGCATTTGTTGAAGACTCCAAAGTGTCTGAATACATCTTGTTGATTCACTCTAAAATTTCTTTGATGTTTATGAAAACACACATTTGGTTTGTCCACTTTAAATGTTTACAAATACACATCCATTGTCCATCCATCCATTTTCTCAGCTGCTTATCCCCACAAGGGTCGCAGGGAGTGCTGGAGCCTATCCCAGCTGTCAACGGGCATTAGGCGGGGTACACCCTGAACTGGTTGCCAGCCAATCGCAGGGCACATCGAGACAAACAGCCGCACTCCCAATCACACCTAGGGGCAATTTACAGTGTCCAATTAATGATGCATGTTTTTGGGATGCGGGAGAAAACCAGAGTGCCCGGAGGAAACCCACGCAGGCACGGGGCACATCCATTGTTTATTAAAGATACCAAACGGTCTTCAAAGACCATTCAAACCATTGCATTTATTGAAGACTCAAAAGTGCCTTTGATGTTTACAAAAACTAGTAAGTTCGTTTCATCCACTCTAATTTGACTTATGTTTTCAAACACATTTATGTTGGTTTCATTAAAGATGCTAAATGATCTTCAGTGATCAGAAAAATATTCATAACATTTGCGAAAGAATCCCGTGTCTTTGACGCTTACCAAAACACGTTTTGTTTGCCCACACTACCACCCTCTTTATGGAAACGTGTTATGGGTTCATTAAAAATACAGAGATCATGAAAACATATTACATTTGTTTAATTCATTGCCAGAGGCGACACAGTGACTCAGCTGGTAAAGCGTTGGCCTCACAGTTCTGAGGTCCCTGATTCAGACCCGAACCCGCCTGTGTGGAGTTTGCATGTTCTCCCCGTGCCTGGGTGGGTTTTCTCCCACATCCCAAAAACATGCAACAATAATTGGACACTCTAAATTGCCCCTAGGTGTGATTGTGCGTGCGGTTGTTTGTCTCCATGTGCCCTGCGATTGGCCAGCAACCAGTTCAGGGTGTACCCCACCTCCTGCCTGTTGACAGTTGGGACAGGCTGCAGCACTCCCTGCAACCCTTGTGAGGATAAGCAGCAAAGAAAATGGATGGATAGATAATTCACTGCCAGCCTTTACAGTCAACATGGATATTTGACTTCTAATGCCGTCAATGGCAATGAATGTTAAGACGCCGTGTGTCTTTCAATATGTTTTTTTTCCATTCACAAAATGTCCGTTTCATTTTTTTTAATGCCTACTTCAGGTTCATAAAAAGTAAAAACTCAAAATGTTCTTCAACATGCGTGAATTTTTTATTTTTTTTTTTTAATTGCAGCGTTTTTGATGGTCACAAAATGAAAGCACATACCAATTCTGAAGATGAGGTCGTCCTCGATTGGGTTCTCTTTCCTGCGTCCGGTGCTGTACATGCTGGCGGGCCTCTTGATGGCCCTCTGCTTGATGTGCCCGCTGCTGCCCGGCGACTTGAGTCTCTTCTTGACGCCGTCGGACGCCACCGACGTGTCCGCCGACTTGCTGGCCTTGGTCCTGAAGGGGCTGCCTTTGATGTGCTCCTCGTAAAGGCGCAGGGACAACGTAAAGGTGCCCTCTGTGGGGGCGGTGAACAGGTACTCGTAGGTTCCGTTTTTGTTGTCCAGGATCTCGCCATCCACTTTGCTACCATCGGCCGCCAAGATCTCCGCCGCCAGGACGGCGTTACCCATCTTGCAAAGTCCGCCATCTTTGTCCTAAGGAAAAGGCAAAGACAGGTTTATTTGTAAAGTATTGTTTTGATTTGTTCCTTCACCGTGATCGTGACATAAAACACTCATGTCGAAGCATCTATCCACATTAAAATGAATGCAAATCCCAGTAATCCGTTTCTGGCCATTCCCCCTAACGTGTTTGTGTAATCAGTTGTTTGAGTTACAAACGTGGTTAAGGAACAAATTAAATTTGTATCTCAGGCGCAACTGTAACTGTGCTTCAATGCATCACACAAGTTCATTACGCGTTGTAGGAAAAAAAAGATAAAGTTGTGGGTCTTGTGCCACCTTTGTGGTGACAGTGACGGAGGTCGGCACCCCCGCCACACAGTGCCGCAAGCCCTCGCCGGTGGCCACCGTCTCGGATGCCACGGCGTTCGTGGTCACCACGCTGCCCAGGTTGTGGATGGACTTCTTCACGCCCTCCGTCTCCAGGCGGAAGTCCAACTGGTCGTTCTCGCCGGGCCGGAGGGGAAGTTCTTGCGCCGCGAGCTCCGCCAGGCGCTCGCTCATCTGCTTCTTGACCAGCAGCACCTCAGCCTCGCCGCCGTGGTTCAGGGCCTGCTCGGTGAAGTCGCAGCTGCTGCGGATGCCATCCTGCCCCTGCAGCAAATTGTCCAGCTGAGCCTGAAGCACCTGCAGATACAGAAACGACCAGCAGGGGATGGCAGGGTTACAAGGAGATGTTTTTTTTTTTTTTCAACATCAAAGATATTTAAAGCCTTGGATGGATATAACTTGCGTTTTTTTAAACCTCGATTTAGCATCTGAAGCCAAGTAAGAATTCTTGTAGATTTTGTAGACAATGATGGTACCGCAGTTTTTTTTTTCAGAATACCAAAGACTACCGTTGGGGGGCAGCATTGTTACATTGTAGTGTTTTAGTTGGATGAACAGGCCGGGCCGGGACATAAACAAAAAACTGTCACCACTGTTTTTACAGGACAAAACGGCTGTTTAGATCTTTTAGAAAAGGGCAATAGACATTCTGCAAATGGCGAGCGCAGACCCCAAGAGGGTGTTAATAGAAAATACCTGGACACTTGTCTTTTTCTCTTTCAAAGGACCAAAACAAACTCACGTGAATCATCTCGTCACACCCATCTTCTGGCTCAACGGCTGAGGCCATTGTGCATCTATCTCAGACTCCCAAAGTCTATTGGTGTTGCGCAGTCTGGTACCCCACCAAACCCCCTGGAACCCCTAAGATTTGGTCCACGGATGCAGCGTGACACACCCTGAGAGTGCACTCTCTTGTACACTGGCTCCATCTATCTTTAAGCAGATGCAACACAAGCTCACTCCACCCACCAGTCATGGCCTCCACCCACCCCGGCCCGCCTCCCCTGCATGGGCTCCGATGGAGGGCGGGTCAATGGTGACTCATCACCATGTGATCAAGCTCTGGGGGACAGCAAGCCAAGCAGATGATGAGGAAGGTGGGGGAGAGGCCGGGGTCAGCACTCTGCAGGCCTCTTCATTCAGTTCATTGTCGTTGCAAATCCAAAAAATTTAGTATTAGCAATCCAATGCTATTCTAATGTTGATTGGTTCTTTAAAAAAAATTAAATTGTCTCGGATGTTTGCAAGAAATACAGTATGGACCTTGAAATCGGTGAAAAGATTATTGTTGTTTACAAGATTGATACATGCATGTATAAGCTCGTGGATGATTACGAAATCACACACATTGGTTTAATTGAAAACTAAATCGTTATGGATGACCCCCCCAACCCTTAAAAAAATATTGGAATTAGGAAGACTGCAATTGTGTTTGATGGTTACGAAATCATGTTGGGTTAGTTTAGCGCTTCTCAAATAATAGAGTGTGACCCCCTGGGGAGTTCTGTCACGATGCCAGAAGGGACATCTAAGACCCTCAAAAACATTAATAACATTAATAAATGTATTCTTTACTGTAAATTGATTGATATCGCTTTCTTTTGTACTTTCGTCAGTGTTTATGAGGATTAGATTATCCTTAATATATAATGTTATAAGGTGGGACGGTGGATCAACTGAAAAAGCATTGGCGTCACAGTTCTGAGGTCCCGGGTTCAATCCCAGACCTCCCTGTGTGGAGTTTGCATGTTCTCAACGTGCCTGTGTGGGTTTTCTCCAGGTACTCTGGTTTTCTGATCACATCCGAAAAGCATGCAACATTAATTGGACATTCTAAAATTGCCCCTAGGTATGATTGTGAATGCGGGTGTTTTTCTCTATGTGCCCTGCGATTGGCTGGCAACCAGTTCAGGGTGTACCCCGCCTCCTGCCCGTTGACGGTTGGAATAGGCTCCAGCACTCCTGCGACCCTTATGAGGATAAGTGGCAAAGGAGATGGATGGATGGTGTTTGTTTTATGTTTGGTTCATTCATTCTAAATTGTCACTAATGTTTACAAAACCATACACCGGTATGTTAAGCTCACATAAAACTAAAAAAAATGTCTTTGATGTCGACAAAATGCCCATGTTAGGTTAGTTTACTTTTTTGTTGTTTATGAAACCATGCATATCACCTTCATTGAAGACTTAAATTGTCCTTGATGCTTATGAAAACACGCATGTTCGACTCCAAATTTGTCCTTATCTACGAAAACGTGCCTAAAAGTTTGGCTCACTGGAGACTAAACAGTCTTTGATGGTAATGAATTTATTAAATTATAGTAACTGACGAAATTGATTTTACACAAGCACGCGTTTGATTATTTGAAGTCACATCACCTTCTGCTTGAGACCGAAGTTGACCTCCAGCTCCATGAGCAGGACGCTCTTGCGTACATTGAGCGTTTTCTGCAACTCGTCGAAGGCCGCGTGGATGTCCTCCTCGATGGCGCTCTTGCGACCCGTCAGTCGCTGCAGGATCTCTGACAGCGTTAGCAGGGCGCCGTCGATCTCGGGCAGCCTGGAGGGAAACCCCAAAAAGGACGTCTTTTCTGAGAGGCTTGCAAAGGACAGAAACTGGGAGCAGAGTCACGGGCTCGCTGACTTTTTCGCAGAATTAGAGGCTTTCACACTGCATTTCTGGGAGTGTGACACACAGACTCCAAAACTGTTTTGTGTACAGCAATTTTACGACACAGAAGAGTCTTTCTCAAATTTAACAAGCTTTGCATCCCCTTCAACACACCAAAATTAGTAAGTGCAGCTCCTCAACTTGCCCCAAAAACTCAAAACCACTGGTGTCAAACTCAAGGCCCCGGGGCCAGATCCGCCCCACCACATGATTTTATGTGGCCCCCAGAGGCAAATCACGTGTATCAACTTCCATGATTTTGTGGTCCATAGCTGTACCAAAATTTCAAATTGTCATATCATAAATGATAACGTTGAGATATTACAAGCATTTTTGTGTTATCAAACAACAAATAGTTGTAAAAACCCACTACCCTTGATTTCTGATTCCAAAACTAGTTCATAAATTTCATGTGTAAATATGATGAGGCGGTTAAAGATTTTTATCATTTCAGAGCCATGACGGCACTTTGAGGGCAACCGTAAGTACAATGTGTCCTGTAACAAAAATGAGTTTGATACCCCCTGTAACAGGCCTCCCCAACTCAGCATAAACAAATAAATAAAATAAAAAATAGAGTTGGCTCGCCACAATCTCTTGGCAGGCCAGAAAAAATAGTCAAAACAAAACCCAATTTAAAATATTGCTACATTTATTTTAAATTGTTTAACAGCCTTTCCCAAAACTTTGAGTCACACACTCATTTTACACCCCAACAGAGTTGGTCCAGACCCTCGCAAGAACGCCACACCAATCTTTCTCCGAGCCGTGTACCCCTTTCAACACCCCACGATTCTTTCGCTAAAATCCCAGCCATACCTCCTCTTGACAGCCTCCATCTGTTCCTGTAACGAGGCCTTGTGTTGCTCCACGACATCTTTAAGTGGAACGGTGGGGTGTTCTCCGTGCTCCCCACTCGTACACTCTTGACACATGGCCGTCTCACATGGCGGGCAGTAGAACTCCATCACCTAAACCCCAAGAAATCACATATCGTCATGTCAAAACCGTGTACAGGTTTTTTTTGTTTTGCTTTGTTTTGTTGCTAATTGATGGCATTCCAATGGCATTTTCCATTATGTTAGATGTTATGAAGCTAATGGGCAACATCGTTTTGTTGCTTTAAATTCACAGTGTGTCATTGTCTTTGTTTGATGTTTACTTTGACGGTAACCTTCAACTAGGACAAACATCTCAAAACCTTTTTTTTTTTAAAAAAACTGTTCACTATTTTCAAAAGTGCTGCTCATTGTGTAATGAGTTGAGCTAACTGACACCATCCAATGCTCGCGTCTAAAGTTTGCGCTCCAAAGTTGAAGCAAGAAATCGACACATATCTTGAAACAAAACAAAAATTAAGTCCAGTCACTCGAATTTCAACACATCACTGTTACCTACAATAAATTTTGTCATGTCTATTTTTTTTTTTTTGGTGAGCTAGTCAGTCAATTTGAGTAATACCAATGTGTAACAAACATGATATTCCATTTAACTCCGCTATTATATCCTATGTATAGCGTAATTTCCGGCCTACAAGCTGCAATTTTTTTTCCACAAGCTTTCAACCCTGCGGTTTATGCGGTGATGCAGCTAATTTGTGCATTTTTTTCTACCGGCTGCAAGGGGGCACTCGAGCGGAAAGGTAAGAATGAGACCGATGGGATATATTTGCCGAGGAAAGTGACTTTTACCGGCCATGTTAGCGCTGCGCTAGCCTGTCGCTACTGTGTTACTGGCGCGTCTCAGTGATATTTACCAGTACGTTTTATTTTAACCAGCCCTGTTAGCGTTAGCGCGGCGCTAACATTAGCGCGGCACTACTGCTTGCACTAGCGTTAGTGCTAATGCTAGCTTCAACTAGCGCCGCGCTAGGTTTAAACTCTTTCTGTGTACCATCTTTGTAAATATCATGTTTCAATGTGGGCACTTGCGGCTTTCACACATCTGCAGCGTATGTATGTACCAAATGGAATCCATCCATCCATTATCTACCACTTTTCCAGGTCAGGTCGCGGGGGAAGTAGCTTCAGCAGGGATACCCAGACTTCCCTTTCCCTGGCCACTTCTTCCAGCTCTTTCGGAGGGATCCCGAGGCGTTCCCAAGCCAGCCGAGAGACATAGTCTCTTCAGTGTGTCCTGGATCGTCCTCGGGGTCTCTTTCTGACCGAGCTTCTCACCCCATCTCTAAGGGAAAGCCCAGACACCCTGCGGCGCAAACTCATTTCGGCCGCTTGTATCCGGGATCTTTTTCTTTCGGTCACGAACCAAATGGTATTTCCTTTACAAATGTACTCGGTGAGGCTTGTAACCAGGTGCGCTCTGTAGGCCGGGAATTACGGTACTTTTAGTAACAAATTAGTTGGGAACGTTTCCGCCACATTCTGCTTACGTTGCCTCCGTGGTTGGGGCAGGAGAGCAGGTGACCTGCTGCCACCGTGGCCATATTGTTGAGGACTGCCGCCGCCTCCCGGGCGCCGCTTATTCCGCGGTGACCTGGCGAGCGCTGGAGGACGTCCATCAGGTTGGTGATGAAGAAGTTGTTCTGCAGCGCCGCAACACCCTTCTCGGGCAGGATGGACGTCTGGCGGCACACGGGACACGACAGCGTCAGGCTGTGGGCCGGAATGTAGTTTTGCAAGCACCTACGACACAGACATGGATTTAGAGTATTTAACTGTATTTATTTTTTTATTGAACCTTTATTTATACGGATTCAGGGAATTCAGAACAGATTCTGGCCACAGAGAGCAGAGTAAAACAGTAAAACAAAAGAAAATACTTGTACAAGAAACTGTACCTTGTGATGGAGTCACATATTTACATAAAACATCACTGCAGATTGAGAACATACTAAAAAAAAGAGTTGATGTACAATATCCCTCATAAACTTTTTAAACAATGATATTGGAATGAATGAAGTGAGTTTTATTATTTCTTGCATCATTTGGGGGAGAATATTGAAAAGAATGACCAAATGTAATGCAGAATTTAGGACTGAAGCAGTTAATACAACTGCTGTAGTAGAGAGAGTGGTTGGTGGTATGCGTGGTGAGCAAAGAGCAAAAATATAGGGTGCCCTCTTGCTAATGATTATCGATAAACATAGACCAGTCTATTTCTTTAGGTGAGTGGAGAGAGGGGAAAATATGAAAGTGTTTCCTTAAACATGCAAAATCCATCCATCCATTTTCTTTTGCCGCTTATCCTCACGAGGGTCGTGGGGAGTGCTGGAGCCCATCCCAGCAGTCAACGAGCAGGATGCAAGGTACACTCTGAACTGGTTGCCAGCCAATCGCAGGGCACATTGAGACAAATAGCCGCACTCACAATCACACCTAGGGGCAATTAATGTTGCATGTTTTTGGAATGTGGGAGGAAACCCGAGTGCCCAGAGGAAACCCACGTAAAATTATGTACTTCAACCTTTTGCACGTCCAGGACAATTTAATCTTCAATAAACCTAAAATGCATATTTTTATGAACACTAATTGAGCCATCAAACATGTTTGGTTTTTTTTTTTTACATCAAAAACAATATAGTCTTTAAATCACATAATTTAATTTTAATTAAATTGATGTACATGTTTTGGAAGCATTTAAGACCATCATTTGGCAGCTGGCAGACACCACACTGAAAGTAACAATTGCTGTGTCAGAGAAGGCGCAGACATTTGCTAGTATTTATTTTTAATCACACAACGATCCACATAAGGTAAACATAATGTCGTTCTGCGGCTGGAATGGATGAATTGAATTTGCATTCATTTTCAATGGCAATCATTACACAGGTTTGCAAACGTTTCATTCACATGACATTAAATCTGTAACCTAAGGTGTGTGTGTGTGTGTGTGTTTTGATTTTTTTTTTTAAACGTACAAAAATCAAGTACTCTTCAATGTCTATATTTTTGAACTGAAAAATCAGGTGTAGCATGGAGACAGTTTCAAATAAAAATGCATTACAGCCGAGAAGCAAACAGAGTCACACAGCGTCCCTTTTGTCCCCCAAACAAAAGGCCGGCCGAGACGTTGGTGCCAACTGCGCCGATTGTCGTGTCATCACACAGCCAGTAAACACTCACATCCTATGTTCAAGAACTTTATCGATCAAAAAATTCTGGGGTACCAAATGGTCTCTTCACTGGTGGTAAGACACCGCTCGTATATGTTATTTTTTCATTACATCTTATTTAATTTCCCAAATTTTATTTTTCCATATGTACAGTGAAAATAATAAGTCTGGATACACCTGCACACATAAGTTTTTTTGATGCAAAATAATGAGGCCAAGATAAATCATTTCAAAACTTTTTCTACCCTTAATGTGACAAACCACAGGTCATACCAATTAGCGTTAGCGCATAACCTGCAGAGTCCTCTTGGAGAAATATTGCCAGAAAAAGCCAACTAGAACATCTGAGCTTTATGTTATGTTTATGAACAACAACAGGGGTGTGTAGATTTATTATATCCACCATATGAAACTTAGCAAGCATGCCTCCAAGTCCTATAAAGCAATTTGTGTGTTGGCTTGAAATATTGGTTCAACTGAATATGAAATATAATACTACTAATACTAAGAATACCTAAAAATGTAAAAGTAATGAGTGGACTCACCTCTCACAGAACGTATGCAGGCAGGGCAGCACTTTGGGGTTGTGGTACCGCTCCAGGCAGATGCTGCAGATCAAGAACTGCTTGTCGATCTGGTGCACCACCGGGCTCGGAATGTTGCCGGCATCAGCGGCCATCCTAAACGCGGGACTCGGTAGAGTCCGGCCCGGCTCTGCCTCTCACTTGCACGAGCCCTGCGAGAGGTACCAACTCGATCAGTACTGATCCAACAGCGGGACCTCCTCCGAGGTGTGAGTGGATTATTTTGGGGCGGTTTGCCTTCTGTCGTTATCCCGTCACAAAAAGAAAAGAACTTGAACAAAAGCATCAATCAACATGTACCGTTTCACTCATTTTACACACTGACACGATTAATAAGAACAAATAAATTGCAAGATTAAATCATCAAATTAACTATTTAAAAACAATCAAAAAGTTTCCTCAACAGTAATCTGATTTCATATTAATAAATGTAATTTTAAAGATTAAACTATCTTGAACACAGGAAAAATGTAATTTATTGTTTGTCTTGAATTTTCTATCCATCCACTTTCTGAGGCGCTTATCCTCACAAGGATTGCGGGAGTGGCGGACAGGAGCCCTTTTGGAGATTAGCCCTTATTTCAATTCTGGACACGAGTCCTTATGACTCCCAGTATAATTGCAACTGAAGAAAAATAAGAACAAAAACTGATTATTGTTTTGGATGTTTATTTTTAAAGATAGCACAAATGAGTAAAACCACATATTAGCACCCTTTAGCCCTTTTTAAGACGGAGATAAAATAAAGCAGAAATGACAGTGGAAAATAAATCTGTGAGGTGGCAAGTAACATTTAATAAAACGAACAAACGTTTAGGATTGTTCACAAGATGTTGATATTTTAATTATAATTTATTCATATTTCCTTCACAAACTTTTTAAGTGCTGTGGAATGGAAAGGATTCATTTTTGTTTTTGTTTACCAGCATAATATTTAAGACACACAGAAGTAGAAATTCAGGCAAATTGAATATTTTAGACAAGCAACATTTGTTTTTTTTATGCTGGAAATAATTAAGTTGGTTTTTGTGAGTGTTTGCTTTATTTCATCAGACAAAATAAATACTTAAGGGCTCATATCTAGATTTGAAATAAGGGTGAAGGGTTCATATGTCCTTAAGGGCAAATGTCCGTTCCCCACCCTGAACTGGTTGCCACCCAATCGCAGGGCACATTGAAAAAAAAACAAAAAAAAACATCACAAGTAATGTCAATTTAGAATCTTCAATGAATGCATGTTTTTAGGATGTGGGAGGAAACCGGAAAACATGCATGGTACGTTCATCGACGACTTTCCAAAGTATGTAAATACATGCAACCAGTTCAACACCCCAACAGGCAAAGTTAGTGCACCGTGATCATTGAGAAGTAAATCAAAACAAACCTTATTCATGTGTGGCTAGTTTAATTTTATGTTGTGATGAATTTACTGACTGATTTTTCAATCGTGTTGACTGATTTCACGTAGTATAAAATTGTTTCCAAATCTTTTTTAATCCTCGTCATTGAGTTGGTGCACGGCACCCGCTGCACGACAACCCAACCCACTCCAAAATAGAAAAGAAAAAAAAAAACGCATTCAGCATTATAGTTGTGTGATTTTACATCCTAAAACAGTCTTTCCTCAACTTTTCGAGCGAAGAACCCACTTCAACACCTCAGCGGTCGGCGGCCCCATAATCGCATCACCGCCCGCCAAACCCGCCGACCAGAACAAAACCAAACCTCATTTAGCGTGGGGCCGCGTCGATTTGACGCTGCACAACAAGCATTCCCAAACGTTTCAAGCCGTGCAGCCCGTTCAATCCCCCGCCGGAGTTGGCGCGTCCCCCTCATCGCGAGCAGCAGCCATCCTGCTGCGAGTTGCTCTTAAGAAGTGCTCGCAACAGGGCTAATACATAATGAATGGAAAAAAAAAAAAAAGCAGAAAGCAGGACATTCTGTGCCGGCTCCAAAAATAAACCCGTTACCCACAATACACCAGTGTCAGGCAGCTTGACAGTCGGCACGTCCTTTTATTCACAGAGTGACTTTTGTTATCAGGCAGACCAAGGAAAGTGTGTCAGCGCCACAAAAATAGCCTCAGGGACTCTTTGTTTTCTCTTTTTCTTTGCTAAAATATACTTTTACTCCTAACAATTCATGTAGTCTGGTTTGAATTAGCACTAAAATGAGGTAATGCGATGTGCTCACTCTCAAAATTCAGATTCTAACGCTATGAGGACATTTTTGCCATCGCGCTAATACTCCAAAGAAATCAGACAAAAGTACGCTTCATGCTCTAACAAATTCTGTTTTAACAACAAAGCTGATGTTTTTTTTTCTTCAATAACTACCAATGAGTCTTTTTATATTCTGTACCACTTATCCGCACTAGAGTCACGGGTGCATTGCTACTCTAAAACCTTTGTGAAATTTGTTTTAGCCATTCAGAAGTTGACTTGCTGATCATTGTCGAGCCGCAGAAATCAAGTGTTCTCCATCTTGAAGTCAAAAATTCATGCCTGAATTTTCTCCATCTAGATTTTCTGGTTTCTTCAATCACACCAAGTCGTCCAGGTCCTGAAAGTGTAAAGAAGCCTCAAACTATCACTCTTCCATGACCATGCTTGACAGTGGTATGATGAAAGACAAGTCTTGAAGTTGTGTATGGGCAACAGTTTTTTTCACCTTGGAATCTGCCATGGATGCCATTTTTACCTAGTCTCTTACGGATTTTTGAGTCATGAACACCTTTACTCCTTAAAACTAAGGTGAGTGAGGCCTTCAGTTCTTCAAATGGTGTCCTGGTTTCATTTGTGACCTCCTGGATTTGTGGTCGCTGTGGTCATGGGGTACGTTTTGGGCTGCCTACTCGTGAGAATGTTCTGTTTTCGCCATTGATGGATAATGGCTCTCACCGTGGATAACTGGAGTCCTAAACATCTGAAAATGGCTTTGTAATCATTTCCAGACTGTCTTTTTTTTATTATTTTTTCTTGAATATCTTGTTTTGCAGCTTTTTGAAATATTTTGGCCAACTTTATGTTATCAGAAAGTTTTTATTGAAATAATTTCTTCATTGAGCTCTTCAGGTTCCTACCAGAATGACATGCAATTGGCCAAAAAACTATG